>NC_135329.1:168619202-168930302 GCF_023851605.1 Tamandua tetradactyla
TTTCTCCAGGAAACAGGAGAATACATTCACAATCTTGGGGTAGGCAAAGACTTCTTACAGGACACCACCCACTCCCAAAGAAGAAGCACTAGTCACAAAATTTTTTAAAAATTTAAATTGGATTGTGTCAAAATTGTAAACTTTTTCTATTAAAAAAAATAACAAAAGTTAAGAAAATTAGATGGGAAACAAGCTAAACCCTGGGGGAAATATTTACATACATATATATACAAATAAAATGCCCCAATTATTTAAAAAGGTGGCAAGTGGGCAAAGTATTTGAACATGCAATACATAAAGAGAGTTATATAAGTACCAATAAATAGCAAGGTAAGTGATGAATATCTTTATTCACCAAGGAAATACAAATGCGATAATGAGAAACCACTACACTTCCAATAGAATAACTAAACTTTAAAAGACTAATGATACCAAAGCTTGGCAAAGACTTATTGGAATTCTCCTATGTTGCTGTTGGGACAATAATGTGATCCAATTCCTGTGGAGAAGGTTTGGAGTTTTCTTGTGGGTCGATTGTTAAGTCAAAAGCTCGAGATGTGATCCAATTTACCTATTTACTCAAGAAAAATGAAGACGTGTCCATAAAAAGACTTGTGCAAGAAGGATCATAGCAGTTTTATTCATAACAATGTAAATATTCTCTAAGATGTGTAGTGGTGATTATATGGTTATATATACATATCCATATATATGTGGTCAAAACTCATCAAACAATGCACTTAAAATGAGCTTATTTTATTGTATTGAATTATATCTTATTAAATTATACCACAGTAATTTTGGTGAAAAGAACAACAACCAAAAAAGACTCAAGATATATAACATGGTGCACCAACCAATAAAACAAAACAAAACTTCTCGATAATAGTGGAATAGAAGGAAACTTTCTTTATCCGATAAGTAGCAACTCTAACATTGTATTTAATTATCAAAGACAGAACACTCCCCTTAAGATTAGAAATGAGGCAGGGATGTTCGTTCTCACTCCCTGTATTCAACACTGGACAGTGTACTAATGCAAGGAAAATGAAACTGCAAATGTTAAAGCAATTCCTGATATATCAGGCAGGAATATTCTTTTCTTCCATAGCAAAATACTGGCAATTTTGGTTTTCTTTGTTCTTCCCACATAGCTCCAGGCTCAGCTATTCAAGTTCCACGGAAAACCATAGAGAGGGTTGGAATTGAAATCATCTATATATCATATCTTCCCATTTCAGATAGCATTTATTTACATTTTTTGGTGAACATTATAATTTTCTCTGCAAACATAATTTCTTAGATAGTTCCCCGCATGTTTTTTTGTTTGTTTGTTTTCTACTGTGAATGCTATCTTCTTAAAAATACTTTTATTTCTTTGTTTCTCATATGCAGAGAAACCTTATGATTTATAATGTATATTTATGGTGTATAATGAATGGTGAATATTTTATTTGCTTTAATATTATTTCTGAAGATTGTTTTGAATATTCTGTGCACAATTAAATAGTTTCTGGATGATGACCATGTGACTTATTCTTTTCTAAATCTTACACTTTTCTTTTTTCCTGTTACCATTTAGGATCTTCAAGTATAATATTGAATAGAGACATTGATAATTGACGTCCTTTCATTTTTCCTGATTTTAAAGAGGATTTTTGTAACATTTCATCATTAAAGATTATGTTCATTGTTTTATGTAAATATTGTTTTCCAGGATAGGAATTTCTCCTCTATTTAGAGTTTACAAAGAGTTTTCATAACAAATTTGTGTTTAAACTTATCAAATGTTCTATTTGCTGGCGTTAGTACAAGGTGGAAATCAACAGACTCCAGAAATTCTACAAAATGCAAATTTTTCTGCTTTCAAACTGGACCTATTTTTTTAAGGGTAGAATTTAATGACAGATCGAATTTTCTTTTATGATTACAGTTCTACTCAGGCATTTTCTATCTCTGTGAGTCAGATTTTCCAAATTAAAGTTTATGAGGAAATCCTCTATTGTCTAAGTAGAAGAATTGATTTAAAGTTTTTGAAATGGGAGATTATCCTGGATTATCCAGATATGCTCATAGAATTACAAAATCCTTCTAAGTGAAAGAGGAAGGCAGGAGAGTGAAAGAAGGAGATGTGAAATGGAAGTAGGGGTCAAGGTAACATGATTGTAAGACAGGGTGCAGGAGCCAGGGAATGAAGGCACACTCTGAAGTTCAGAAAAAGCACGGAATGATTCTCCCTAGAGTCCTAAAAGGAACAGAGCCCACTTACATCTTGGTTTTAACCCAGCAGGACTCATTTTGGATTTCTGACCTCAAGAACTATAATATGTTTGTTTTGTTTAATTGCACTAACTTCGTAGGAATTTGTTAATGCAGCAATAGGAAATGAACCACTATTAATCTGTAGACCAGATCCCATTTCCTTCCCAGAAATCACTGCTTTTATATCAGTCAATTTATGTTTAGTATTCATGCTTAATGATTTTATTCCTCCATAACTGCTTCTTGCATCACACCACAGCCTTTGAGTGCAATTTCATTCATCATAAGGAATATACGCAAGTAGTTCTTTCATGGATGGTCTTTCTGTGGTACATTCTATTTGTCTTTTTCTGAAATTGTATTTATTATGCCTTAATCCCCCAATGAGTGATTATCCAGATACAGAGTTCTCTTTTCTCAGAAATGACTCCATTGTCTTCCTGCCTATAATGTGGCTTTTGGGAGACAATTAGTCATAGTGTAGGTTTTACTTTTGTTCTCTTATAAATTGCTTCCTTCTACCGCTTTTAGTTAATTAGCTACTAATTCAACTATTTCCTTTTATAGTTAATTAGCTACTAAGGAAGCTAATTAACCACAAAAGTCATTCTACATAAAAAAAAAAGGTTGTTATGGGGTGGAATCATTTACACTGATTTTTTCAAAATTCTATTGGCAGACAGTGCCTCAGGCACAAGATCTGTTTTCTCTGATTCTTTCTTCTTAACTGTAGTACATATTTATGTGTAATTGCTTATTGCCAGTGCTTTTCTAAACTTATTTATCATGGTTCATCTAGTTTGGTGAAATATTTTACTATTTGCTTCTACAAATAAATAGAAAGAACTAAAATACATAGTATATTTCTTTTCTATAATGCTAATTTGCATCTTTTCTCATTTTTTTCCTGATCATTCTGGCTAGAGGTTATTCAATTTTATTGATTTTTTTTCTAAAAAACATCTTTTGTTTGTATTGATTTTCTCTCTTGTTTATTCTATTTTCTATTTCATTTACTTCCACTCTGACATTTATTATTTCCTTCTGCTGTTTAATTTGGGTTTCACTTGTTTGTTTTTTTTCTCAAGATGGAAACCAAGGTCAATTGATTTTGATGTTTTTCATGTTTAGTAATACAGATGTTTAGTTCCATAAATTTCCCACTTTTTACTGCTTAGGTTTGAAAATTATGTATTTTCCATTCTCTATTAAATTTCTAACAGTTATACCTGGGAATATAGCTATAATTGTTTTAATGACTTTATCTATTAAATCTAGTATCTGTGTCCATTCACAGTCAGTTTCAATTGATTGATTTGTCTTCTCAATATGAGTGTTATTTCCTTACTCCTTTGCAAGCCATTGTGAATTTTACATCCTTGGCTGCTCTCTTAGTTTGCCAAGGCTTCTGTAACAAAGTCCACAGACGTGCTGGCTTAAACAACAGGAATTTGTTATCTCATGGTTTTGGAGTCCAGAAGTCCAAAATCAAGGTATCAGCAGGATCTTGTTTTCTCCTAACATCTGTAATGCTCCACCAGCACATTTACCTCTGAGTCAGTCACGTGGCCATCTCTCTCCCCACCTGTGTCATATCCACTGTCACCAAATTTTCTCTCCTTATAAGAACACCATTCATGTTGGATGATGGATGAAGGCCCAGTTTAATCCAGTTTGGCCTCATCTTATCCAATAAAATCTTCGGCAATCTTATATATAAATGAGTTCATACTCACAGGACTGGGGATTAGTACTTGAACATATCTTTATGGAGGAGATGATTCAATCCATCATAGGTGCTGAATGTTTTTGTTTCCTTATAAATATTCTTGAGCTTAGTTCTGGGATGCGGTTAAGTTACTTGAAACAGTATGATTTGGGGAAGTCTTGCTTTTATGATTTATCAGGCTGGACTGGAACTATGCTCAGTCTATAACTTATTATTGTCCAGGGGTGAGAAAAGATACTCCTGTGTACTATACACAGTGCCCCATGGAACATGAAGTTTCCAGTATGTTTGTGGAAATAGACATATTTGGCCTGTGTGAGCACTAGTCACTGTTACCTCAAAATATTTCAGATTGATATCTTCCCACTCTTGAGTAGTTTTCTCACAGGCACGCACTGATCAGCAACCAATTAGGTTGTCCAGGGTAATTTCTGCACATCTCCATAGTTCTAGCTCTGTGCAACTCTCCCCTTTCCAGGACTTAGTCCTGCGGGTAGTAGCTTTCTCAGTTCCCCTGGACTCTCAGAATTGTACTCTTAACTGAGGAGCCTACCGGGTTCTGCCTGGGTTCTTACTACCAGTGCCAACACCTGGAATTTCTCTCAGGGCCCAAAGCTCTGGCAATTATGGGGTTTAATTCATTGGTTTTTATTGTTTTTGTTATTTATTTCACGATGGAGGTTAAATTTAGACCCTGATACTTCTTAGCTAGAGGCTGAAGTGCTACCTTTAAAAAATCTTAAAAAGCTTTAATTAAATTTCAAATTAGACTGAGTTTTCTGTCCTTTTGTGAGACAATGCTTGATTAACTTTTATTTAAAACTTATAAATCTAGTAACAATGCTGTTGTATTCTTTTATTTTTAAACATTTTCTTGGTATTTTAAAATTCTAATCATTTATCAATTTAAATAGCTGAGATAAGTATACACTAGCTAAATCTATTATTAAATAACAGAAATTACACATTATATTTGAACTCATGTGCAAATATAATCCCAGTATAATTTATTGACAAAATGTGGCAATATTAGCAAAAAAAAAGGAAGACAAAATTACTCAAAAATTTATTCTATGATGTTAATTCATGACTATATTTCTGTGGCACTCTGAGATGGATAATTAAAGCTGTTTTGGACATAAATAGAATGGCTCCTTTTTTAACAATACACAAATGCCAGGTTAGATACCTACAGGACTGTGAGTCTGTCCCTCCTGCCCTTGTCTCTTTCACAGCAGCTGCATTCCAGCATGGCTAATTCTTTGGCCTATAAAAAGATTTCAGTTTTTCAAAAGTGATTATAAAGCATGCAGATTCCAATAGAAGGATTAAATTTAAGTCTTTGTCAGTTAATATTTAACAGTGAATAGCTTAAAAAACTATCTTAAGGTGAGACCTTGCAGCAAGAAGACACTGTTACAAAGGGTCAAGAAGACAATCTTAAACAGAAGACACTGAAGGGAAGTGTAAGACCAAGTGAGTTTAATTTCTTTCACAGTAATTTATAAAATCAATTTAGTCTATCTCTTAATTAGCTGCTATATTATAGAACTATTTTAACTTTTGCCATGCAAACATTATTCACCTTGACACTTGAAGGTTCAAGGCCATTTTAGACTCAATTCCTACCATACAAAAGGCACTTATCATCAAACTTTACTATGTGAAGAAAATGACCTGCTAAGTTTTTCACACCTGCTTTTCAGAGGTTTCGGCTATCAGATATATGTGTGTTTCAGACAGGTTTTGTCTGACATTCAGCATCTCACCCACAGTGATAAACCTGCTACTCCCATCCAAATATCTCTTCTGTGGATGATAACCATAAACCAATACACGGGGACCTTCTAATGTAGCCAGAAATCAAGGTCAACTTAAATCCAATGATAAATGCTTGATAATTATGAACGTCATATAATTTCTCTCATCCTTCATTGCAGCCTCCTTTTCTGTATAGCTGATCTTTGGGAATTTATCTGACCGATCCCTTCCTACTTTCCATTTCTGTATATCTTTTAAGATACATTTTTGTGGCTACCCTGGGGTTTGTATCATAAAACTTACATCTATAACCTATTAATTTGAAAAGATAGCAACTTAACGTCAATAGCATACGCATTCTCTGCACCCATATCATTCAATTTCCCCTCTTTATGTTGTTTTTGCCCCACATTACTCTTTATATTTTGTGTGTCCTTTATCAGGAAATATGACTATTTCTTATGCAATCATATTTTAACCCTTATAGGAATTAAAGAATAAAGTTATATATTATGGATTCCATACTATTGGGTTTGGCATTTACCCATTTAGTTAATTTTACCGAAGATCTCCACTTCTTTGTACTGCTTCAAGCCACTCTCTCCAGTCTTTTCCTTTTAAAAAGGTTCCCTTTAGCAGTTCTTGTAGGACAGGTCTTTTGGTGACAAATTCTCTCAGTTTCTGTTTATCTATGAATACTATAAATTCCCGTTCATCTTTGAAGGACAGTTTTACCAGATGAAGAATTTTGGGTAGTTTTTCTCTTTAAGTACCTTAAATATAAGTTGCCACTGCCTTCTCACCTTTACAATCTCTGATAAGAAATCAGCATTTAGTGTTATGGAGGATCCCTTGTATGTGGCAAGTCACTTTTTTTCTTGGTTTCAGAATTCTCTCTTTATTTTTGGCATTTCAGATTCCTGTTAGTACATATCGTGGAATAGGTCTATTAGGGTTTATCCTGTTTGTAGTATGTTGCGCTTCTTGCTCATGTCTATATTTATTTTTTACATAGGAGTTGGTAAATCTTCTGCCATTATTTCCTCAAATATTCTTTCTACCTCTTTTCCCTTTCCTTCTCCTTCTGGGACACCCATTATTTGAATGTTTATATGTATGATACTGTCATGTAAATCCCAGCAACATTGCTCAATTTTTTCTATTCTTTTCTCTATTCTTCTGATTGTATGATTTTCATTGTCCTGTCTCTGGGTCACCGATTCTTTCTTCTGCCTGCTCAAATCTGCTGTTGTATGACCCTAGTATATATATTTTTTAACTTTTTAAATTCTATAATATAACACATATACAAAGCAAAGAAAGAAAAAAGCAATACTTTTGAGAGCACTCTTCAACAAGTAGTTACAGGGCAGATCCCAGAGTTTGTCATGGGCTATCATACCAGCCTCTCAGATTTTTCCTTCTAGCTGCTCCAGAACATAGGAGGCTAGAAGGGATAAATATTTGTTTTTATCATTACAATTGACTTTTTGTGATAAAATCGTATATACAAAAAAAGCAATAAATTTCAAAGCACAGCACAATTAGTTGTAGAACAGATTTCAGAGTTTTGTATGGGCTACAATTCCACAATTTTAGGTTTTTACTTCTAGCTGCTCTAAGATACTGGAAACTAAAAGAAATATCAATTTAATATTTCAGCAATTATATTCATTTGTTAACCCCTACCTTCTCTGTATAACTCCACTATCACCTTTGATCTTTTTATTCCACTCTTTAGGGGTATTTGGGCTATGGCCATTCTAACATTTTCATGTAGGAAGGGGCTGTCAATAACATGGGGCAGGGTGATGGAACTATATGATGTTCTGAAGAGGCTGGCTCCTCTGCATTTCAGAACTTACCTAGTCCAGTGATCCATCTGGAGGTTGTAGGTTTCTGGAAAGTTACCCTAGTGCATTAAACCTTTGTAGAATCTTATATATTGCCCTAGGTGTTCCTTAGGGTTGGCTGGAATGGTTTTAGTTGGGGTATGGCAAGTTATGATAGGCAGCAACGTCTAACTGAAGTTGTATAACCTCCAGAGTAGTCTCTTGACTCCATTCCAACTCTCTCAGCCACTGATATTTTATTAGTTATAAAAAAGTATCTTTTCCCTATAATCTTTTCACCTTTTTGGTCAGGATGGAATTGTTGATCCCAAGGTGCCAGGGCTAGATTCATCCCTGGGAGTCATCTCCCACGACACCAGGGAGATTTTTACCCCTGGATGTCATGTCCCACATAGGACGGAGGGCAATGATTTTACATACAAAGTTGGACTTAGAGAGAGTGAGGTCACATCTGAGCAACAAAAGAGGTCCTCCAGAAGTAACTCTTAGGCATGCCTATAAGTAGGCTAAGGTTCTCTACTACCTACACAAGCTTCGCAACAGTAAGCCTCAAGATCAAGGGCTTGGCCTGTTGATTTGGGTGTCCCCAATGTTGGACACAGTATCAGGGAATTCCTGATGGTAAAGTTTAATAGTTCCATATTTTTTCTGCCATCTCTCAGGGGGTTTGCCAATACCTTTTGATCATCTGCTTACTATATTCTAGGATGATCCAGGCATTACATTAAACTATACAGGATTAAAGGCCCTCATTTTTATTCTGGTCCCTCATGTTTTTGTTTTTTGTTTTTTGTTTTTATGTGGGCAGGCTACAGAGATTGAACCTGGGTCTCCTGTATGGCAAGCGAGAATTCTGCTACTGAGCCACTGTTGCATCACCCCCTAGTGTATTTTTAATCTCCATTATTGTGCTTTTCATCCAATTTTTGTAATGTTTCTTTTTAAACTTTCTAATTCTTCTTTTTGCTCACACATTTTCTTAATATCCTTTAGCTCTCTATCCATATTTAGTTTATTTCTATCCATATTTTCCTTCATCCCTTTGAGTTGATTTAGCAGATATGTTTGAATTTCTTTGATTAGTTGTTCCAAAGTCTGTGTCTCCTCTGAAATTTTAGTTTATTCCCTTGACTGAGCCATATCTTCCTGTGTCTTAGTATGGCTTACCATTATTTGTTTGTATCTGTTATCTGATTATTTTGATGTGCTAACTCTGAAAGTTAGTTTCTCCCTTTGCCTCGGATTTTATTGTAGAGTGGCTATGTGGTAAAGCTCTTCTTTCATGCTTGGTGCAGCTTATCTGGAAGGTTTAATGTAGCTTGTGTTTGTTCAGATTTTCTCAAGTCTTCTGCACCTGTTTTTTTGCTCTGGACTTGTGGTACACCTTTTAAGATTTCCCTTTTACGTGCAACCATTTCACCTCCAGGAGAAAGCTTCTGTTCTTCTGTTCCATTTTACCTTCCCCATTAGGGTATCCCCAGAACCAAATGTGGTCAATGTTCAAAAAGGCACCCACCCTTTCTTTCTTTCATTTAGGTGCTCCAGCAATCAGAGACCAGAGTTTGTGCACCTTTTACCAACAATTCTACAGTGGTCTCTTTTGTTTCCTGGGGGTCCTTTTGTATACAGGTACTCACCAGCTGCTTCTGTTCTGCCTTGGGTCTCTGTGCCCAGATAGGTGGGCTCTAAGTCACTTTTGTGAGGTGCACTGTGGTCTGCTTCCATGGCAGGAGTACCCAGGCCCTCCAGTGTGACTCTAAAGCTGCCAGAGACCGAGAGCAGAGGAGTGGTATAGACTAGTAGGTTGGGTCACAGATCTCCTACCTTTCTTTTTTTCATTTTCCTTCTTCAATTCAGCATTTATGGAGTTCTTATCCAGAGTTTTAAGCTTGCACATCTGTCTTTTATTAGATGTTTCTGGGGAAAGACTTTTCCAGAGGATGTCTCATGTCATCATGATGATTTCACACATCCTACATCCTACTATTTGAAACTTAAATTTAGATCCAAAAATATCACCTAGGTTACTTTTCTATTTCTCCAATAGTGCATACAATTTCTGGACCCATTTTATCAGTTGAATTAAATAGTGGGAATTCTACTCTTTGTCATAGTGTATGATTATGGGAAATCTCCAATAAAATAAGATTTCACAAAACACACACTCAAAAAAAAAAAACAATCAGAATAAGCTTTCTCCCATTTTGAATTCTTGTATTATTGACTTCCTCTCCTTTAATATTATTCTTCTGCTTTGTACTGATAAAATATCATATGCTTTATCCAAAAAGGAAGTTTTTGGAAGTGCCTTAAAATACTGTCTTTCTTTTGTTTTTAAAATTAACATGTCCTATTTAATTTCCATTCAGAGGTTCTGAAAAATTATCCTAATGTGATGGGTGAAGTGAAGAAATCATCAGTGCATGCAAAATAATATAGCTATAATTTAAGAATTTAAAAGAGCCTCAATCTTTCTTTTAATTAAGGATCACGTGAATTGGCATCATAATGCTTTAAATTTGAGTTCTAATTAATATTAATTGAAATAAAAGAAAGTGCTGTAGAGCAGATTTAAAAGTAGGGAGTGTTGCAAAGAAATGGAAAAGAAAAGCTTATGATAGCTTCTTCCCTTCCCTTGTCTCTCCACTCCAGGCATCTCCACCACTATAGCCAAAGCTTTTCAGTCATGGATTTCAATGCACAGCCAGTATCCAAGAACAGAGCACTTTTTTTTTTTTCTCCTTTCATTTACTTCCAATCCCCTCTATGTCTCACAAGTGTGCAAATAAGTAACAAGTGTCTAAAGTAGCACAATAACATAGAGATGTCCTTGATGAATGTGATTTTCCAAATCATAATATATTCCACAATAAAACTACATATTATATAGACAGATAGATGATATATTAAGCATATAGATTTATTTTACATAATTTGGCATTTTTTTGTAGCAGATAGAATATATTCTACAAACCATAATAACATAGAACTAAAAATTGTAGTTGGCAGGAAAACAAGTAGGGATTTTTTAGATAATGTCTGAGAATTTTCTTCACTGCTCTAGAGAAATACTCAATAGTAAGTTGCTAAATAATTTGTTTTATAAGAAAAATTTGCTTTAAACAACCATTAAGACCTATTTCTACAAATAAAAATTTTACCAAGATGAAAAACTCAAAGTGCAATTTAAATAAAATTACATCCTTATTTTAAGGTACATCGAAAATTAATTGAAGGGATTTGCATCATTTGAATTCTATATCCACTCTCTGCCTAAATAATTTTGCCTGTTGGATAACTATCTACTTACATAGTTCCAAACATCATTTCTATAATAATTTCACCCATATCACACCATGATCTCTAAGATCTATAATGAACCTTGCTTGTAACAACTGATTCACACACCCCTTTGCATATTTATTTTAAATTCTTGCAAATGAGAGTCTGTTGAATGAAGAGGTGAAAATTTGGAGTAAGACTGCCTAATTTGGAAGCCTGGGTCTACCCTCTATTGGACTTTAAACAAGCTTTTTAACCTCTCTGCCTCAGTTTATCTATAAAATAGGCATAATAATAATAATAAAACTTTTATCATTGGTTCCTGTGAAGATGAATTGAGATGATATTATAAAGTGCTTAAAATTGTGCATGCAAAACTGTTTATCTTGTTTACTAACATCAACATGTTCTCCGTGATAAATTTTATTCATTCATTCCTGCATCCCTAAAATGATATCTTGTCAATTCTGCCTCTGTAAACTTCCTTTTTTATGAATATTCAACCTTTTTTATTTCTATTGGTAATTCCTGAGTTCAGATTCTTATTATTCTTCTCTAAACCTCTACGACAATTGCTAACTGATTTTCTAATTTCTAACACCTAAACTTTCAAATACACCATCAACACTTTCATAAGATTTATCTTTCCAGATTCTGAATAATAACATGTCACTCTACTTAAATGTCTCCCCATTGTTTACAGATTTACTGCCTCCATACTAAGACTCCAAGTTCCTTTATATAACAATTTCTCATGTATATTTAGGTTTAGCTTAGGAGGTTTTATTCACAAAACCTCCAAAAACATCTCTCACATTTTCCTTTTATGTTCTTTCTTTAAAATAACTTCCCCAACTTTTTTTAAATATAAAGTAAGACTTCATTTATATAAAGTTCAAAAACTGACAAAATAAACAACAAATTGTATAACAGTATATATATATATATAGGAAGTGAAACTTTATTTAGCAGGTAAATCATTATCTCAAAAGTCAGGATGATGTTTACTTCTAGGAGAGAGTGAGTAGATGTGATTGGGAAGGCCTCTAAGGGACTCAAGTTGTCTTACAATATTTGGCATCAAGTTCACCTTGGTATCCTGCAGACAATACATAAGACCTCCCTAACTTTTTAATCTTACAAATGTATTTTTAAGGTTCAAGATAAATGATACTAATTCAGTGGACATGTTTCTATGTCACACAATGAATATTAAGCTTTGCCTCATTCCAAGTCACACATTCATTTTGGCTTTATCTATATTAAGCATTACTTGAGTTATGGTTTCCCTAGACCAGATATATGATTCCTTGAAGTCAATAATCTTCTTCATCTTTGCCTTTATCACAGTGTTTGGTACATAATGGAAATGCATTGCAAACTTTAACTCTGATTTTTTATTCATCAATAGAGAAGTCAGGATATATCTTGAGATGACATTTTCAACACAGCAATAAAAATACAGATTTTCTGAGTCTTTGAATATTAAAGTGTCTTTATCAATGCTTGGATAATACGTTCAGAATTCAGACTCCTTCTTCTTTCTCTTGTTTCACTCTTATCTGATTTGTCAGTGTTGCTGAGAAATTGGAGGCCAACGCAGTATTTTCACATCTTAGGTAAGTTTTACTTTTTATCAACTTGTTTCATGTTTTAGTTTTAAAATTTCATCTGAAAAAGATCATGATCCTTTTTATCCGTTTGCTAATTATATTATAGAAGGACCAAATTTAAATAGCTGTGAGTCTCAATTTTTTCAGCATCCTGGGGAAGCTCTTTAAAAAAAAATATCTTGAGAAAGAATGAACTTGGAGCACTCACACATCCTGACTTTAAAGCATATTACAAAGTTATGGTTGTCAAAGCAGCATGGTACTGGCACAAAGATAGATATATTAACTAATGGAATCTAACTGAGATTTCAGAAACAGACATGTATATAACCAACTGTTTCTTTTTTTTTTTTTTTTTTTTTTTGCATGGGCAGGCACCAGGAATCGAACTTGGGTCTCCGGCAAGTGCAGGCTGCTGAGCTACCATGGCCCACCCAACTAACTGGTTTTTGGGTTTTTGAAAAGGGTAACAAGTCCACTTAACCGGGAAACATTAATCTCTTCATAAGTGTTGCTAAGAAATGGATATTCATATGCAAAAAAAAAAAAATGAAGGTGGAGCCCTATCTTGCAACAGATATAAAAATTCACACAAAATTCATTAAAGACCTAAATTTAAGAACCAGGACTCTATAACTCTTCTTCTTTTCTGCAAAAGTTTTCTTTAAGTATTTTGATTAACATTTTTATCCAAATTGTTCATATTTCTTCTTCACAATGTGCTTCTATCATTCTCATTTCTCCTATTCCATGGAAAATAAACAATAATTATTGCTTGCTCATTTTGGTCTGCGTTCTGGGAGCATTGTTGAAGTCTTTCCTTACTCCACACCACTAATTTGATTTTTAACAATGTCAGTTTTGCTTTTAAACTTTCTGGAGGGATTTTCAGTTCTACTACTATCACTATTTTATTGCATTTGTTTTGGTTAAAAAAAAGTTTTTGCATTCTTTCTTATCTCAGCCCAACTTTTTAAAAAATTTTAATTTATCTTTATCACTTATCCTTTTTTTTTTGTCTGAGCATCTGTAAATGTGTCCTTCTCACTCAGTTTCTATGTGTTTCTCTGAACTTCACCTCTTATAAATGGCTCCAGTAAGAGAATTAAGACCAACCTGTGGTATGCCTTCACTGAGAAAACCTAATGAAAAGATTCCACTGACAGATCTACACTCACAGGAATGAATTAACTTTAAGACCATGATCTTTTCTAGAGATATGGCTTCAAATCATCAAAGTGCCCTCTTTCACTCACAAACATGTCCCAGTGTGGATGATAAACTGGGATACCAAATATGCCTTCTAAAATTTTCATATTCTTTGACTAATAAGTAGCAAGAGTTTTCTGTTTTGTTTTTTTTTTTTCTGAACATTAATCAGGTTGGTGTTTCATTTCTCTGTCTTTCTCATGTTTTTCAAAATTGTTTGAAATATTTATTTTCGTAGTGTTTACTCCTTCATGAATGACAAGAGATCTAGAATGAGTATTTGTGCACAGTGTATATTTGACCTTAGCTGTGGTCACAGAATTCATTGTCTCTGTTATTTTAACTATTTTGATACCTTTACGTTGCTCTCAAATCACTGCAATACCTGTCATAAATTTCAAAAGTGCAAGCATATGCTTTAATATGTCTTTCAACAAAATATGCATCTGACTTTGTATAACTGTTATAGTTTCTGGAAAATGCCAAGAAAAGAATAATTCCTACTATAATGGAAAGGATTACATCAGTTTGCCTTACTTTTAGGTTATAAACATATTTTATACAAAAATATATATTCATACCCATATACATATATATATATATATATACACGTATACACACACACACACACACATACAAACTCTCCCACCTTTGGAATCAGGTTCTCCTTTTCTGGTTGTTGCTGTGCATCATAAATGTGAAGTTTTTCCAGTCAGGTCTCATGTTGAACTATAAATTTTAGGAAACAAGGAAAATGATGGCCACGTGGGTTCTCTTGGTTCTGCTGACTCTCTAGCTTTTTCCAAAATGGTTCCCTCTTAAACAGCTCCAGTAAACAACCCCACCTTGAATGGGTGGAGACATATCTCCATGGAAACCATGCAATCAAAAGCTACCACCAACAATTGGGTGGGTCATATCTCCATGGAGACAATCAAAAAGGTCTCATGCAGTAATACTGAATGAGGATTAAGAGACTTGACTTCTCTGGGGCCCACAACAGATTCAAGCCAACACACCTGTGAATGTTATATTACATGGTGTGGTAGTTAGATTCAGTTGTCAGCTTGGCCAGGTGAAGGCACCTAGTTCTGTTGCTGTGGCCCTGAGCCAATGGTGCAGGAACCTCATCTGTTGCTCGTTACATCTGCAGTTGGCTAGGAGTTGTGCCTGCTGCAATGAATGATGTTTGACTTAATTGGCTGGTGCTTAAATGAGAGACGCAACGTTGCACAGCCCAAGCAGCTCAGCATATCTCATCTCAGCACTCACAGTTCAGCTCAGGCCTTTGGAGATGCAGAAAAAAATCACCCCGGGGAAAGTTGCTGGAACCCAGAGGCCTGGAGAGAAGGCTGGTAGAAATCACCCTGTGCCTTCCCACATAAGAAAGAACCTCAGCTGAAAGTTAGCTGCTTTTCCTCTGAAGAATTAATGAAATAAATCCCCTTTTATTAAAAGCCAATCCGTCTCTGGTATGTTGCATTCTGGCAGCTAGCAAACTAGAACACGTGGCAAAACGGACTTTGCAGACATGATTAATGTTACATATTTAAAATAGGGAGATTATTTTGAATTAGCCATATCAGTCAATCTAATCCCATGAGTTCTTAAAAGCAAAGAACTCTCTCTGTCTGGAAAAGCAAAGAAATTCCTCTGTCTGATAAGTGGAACAGAAGGATCAATTGAGAGATCTGAACCTTGAGAGGGACTCAACCACCTGTAACTAGAGGGGAGTTGGATGGAACACCTGAGAAGGAACACAGTCAACCCTTAAGAGCACAGAAGCAAAGACTGGCCCCAACTTACAGCGGCAGTAAAACAGGGACCTCAGCCCTACAACCTGCAAGGAACCAGATTCTATAAACAACCTTAATAAGCTTAGAAGTGAATTCTTTCCAAAGACCCCAGAAAAGATCTGAGTGACCCAATATCTCAATTTTTGCTCAGAGAAACTCAGCCAAGCAAATCTACAAGTCTGCCCTACACAAACTGAGAAAATTGCATTTGCTTTAAGCCAGTAACTTTGTGATAATCTATTACAGTAGCAATAGAAAATGAGTACAATACTGACTGTCACAAATAAACAGACTTGTCCACCCATCCTCTAGGAAATGCTGGACAAGGACAAGACTCTAGAGTAGACGAGCCCTTAGAAGAAGAGCACCCTACAGTCAGACGGCTGCAAAGGAAAAAAAGAGGTGAGTAGACCACAGACAATCTTGTAATTTTGTCCAAATTTACCTACAGATGAGTGATGATTCTTTCAAGGAAGAGTTATGTTTATGACTTGGGATAATATTGGTTAACTTTTTCTAGGAAGGAAATTTCAGGATGGAAAAGAAGATTTCTCAATTGAAATATAATTTAATTATCTTTAAATTCAAGTTTTGAGTTAAAAAGTTATTAATAATTGATCAAAAGCATCTTCCCATTTTACTAATGTACATCTAGGTAAAAGAACCATACTATTGATTGTGAATGGAAAGATAGTTTTGCATTTATTTTGGATTTGTACTTTTATTATTTGTGAAATAGTTCTATAAAATAATGCTAAGGAAAGAATAGGAATTTAAAAGCTGAAAGAATCTCTATCATTATATGTAATGAGAACCTTATTTACCCCAGAGTTGTCAAACTATATTTTTAATCCTTTAGTTACATTTACTGAAATACTATAAAAACTTTCATTAAATATTTACTATACTTATTACTATTCAGTTGTCTAAATTAGTGCTCAACTCTAAACAAGTACATTATCATTCATATCAAGTTAGTGAACACATCTAATCAATTTCATAATCAGCCCTATAACATAAATAACATAAACCTTCCTTAAATTTACTCATTGTGTAGTTTCAAATAATGAATACTTCTTTTGCTCATTAAGTGCCCCAGTCCCAAATGTTGATGGCATAAAACAGTAATGAATTAGCATGTGCAAATGAAATGCTTTGGCATAGTATAATACTGCAACTTCTAATTTATGCTGACTCTGCAAAGGTCTATTTTATGTGAAATACAAAAGATGATTTTTAATCATTATTTTCAGATAGACTAGTATATTAAAATATTAAACAATGTGGCCTAAGCATACTTTTTTCAAAAAATGGTTTTGCTGTTTCTTGTTTAATTTATTCTTCTTAATAGTGAGAGATGAGATCAGCGGAAATTCAGGAGTTTAGTATTGGTCCGCTTACAAATTTAAATAAAATGTTAACTTCTCTTTTAGAGGATGACATTGCTAATGCCATATGAGAAAAATAAGAGAGAATTATGCATTTAATTATAAAAATGGAAGTGAATTTCTATCACTATCTCTGATCACTTATTAAGGATGCATTACATATGAAATGTTAATTTAGATCTATACTGTCCAATATGGTAATCATTAATAACAACTATTACTAGTAATGTAATTTATGCTATTTACATTTAAATTAATTAAAATTAAAGAAGATTTAAAAATGAGTTTGTCATTTCCATTGCCCACATATCAAATACTTAATAGACACGTGGCTTGTTGTTGCTGCATTGGGCAGTTCAGATATAGAATATTTTCATCATTGCAGAAAATTCCTTTGAACAGTGATGATCTAGATGTTGCAGATTGCAAAATATATGATGTGCTTACATTCAAGGATCTTAAAATAAATTTGCCAGCTATCAAATAAATGCTATAGATAATAAATGCTAATCTAAGTGGGAGAGCATTATAACTGAAATGATAGGGTGGAAGAAGCCGCACCATTGGCATTAAAGGTCCACAAAAATCTCATCCTTCTTTCACCCAATCACCTTCCCATCTCCTGCTCTGGCCCTCAAAGCCCCTCCCCTCTATCCCTACCTTTCATGAAATTTAAAATGATCTCCTCAATCAGTTTCAGATTAAAAGAAGGAAGAAAGTGGGAAGAAAATGAGAACAGAGAGGGAAGAAGGAGGCAGGAGATGGGTAAGGAGAGAGCTAGGAGTGGAGAGGAAGCAAGGAGGGAGGAGGAGAGACAGAAAGGAGTGTAAGAGAAGGGAGGGAACAGAAGAAGAGAAGAGGAAAAGAGGACAGGAGAAGAGAAGAAAGACAGGGAGGGAAAAGACTGGGTGGAAGAGAGGGAGGGAAGGAGGATGGGAGGAGAGAAAAATCCTTTAACTTCAGGCAATTTCTTCTTTCAAGTTTGCCTCTACATATCGGCCGGAAAACGAAAAGGCTCGAAATTAAACTAGCTGCTTGATGAGAGGAGAGGGAAAGATGCAAGGAGAACAAAAGCAAACAAACATTTCAGTAGAGTGCTCTTCCTCAAGCAGAAAGAAAGATGCTTCTTTATTTTGCTTTTTTCTCTCCTTGGCTTCCATGGCCTTCTTATAGTGAAAGATATTTACTGGTAATAATGGATATAGTACGATTTGTCTTATTCTAAATGATCTTTTCAGAGAAATGACTATTAAGTGTCATAAGGACAGCAGCAATGAATTAATTAAAATGCAAATCTCCATAAACTAGGCAGGTATGCAAGTGAAAGTTCTCCCAACTGTTTGCACTTTATGCTATGCAGGAAAAAGAAAAACCAATTGCAATCACATCACTAAGGCATGGCCTAGGTTTTAATATCATTAGGAGATTTCATGCATGGTGTCCTAAAAAGAAGGCAATCAGTAAAATAATTTTGCCTGCTGCATATTAATGAATGCTTCCACATTAATAATATTAAAGCACAAACTGCATTTTTTTTTCCTTTTCCAACTCCTCATGTATCTAGTTGTTGTTGTTTTTTTTTTTTCTCTTAATAAAAGAGATTGGGGCAATCTTGAAGGAGACAAAGTGATGTAATGTCTTCTGAAACTTTTTCTTTCATTAAAGGAAAAAGGTATCCTAGCGGTAAAATGATATGCAAATGTAGAAATATATCACTAGCATTGTGGGGGATTCATGATGGAGAATGGTGAGTGACAGAATGATGTATAAAGGTCTCCAGTGTGAATGTCCTTAAATTAATGCAAAACATAGATAGCTGCTTGGGTTGAAGCATAAAGGATATACCATCAAATCCTGATAGACTTAATCAAATAATAATTGAAAGAAAGCATAAGTTACATCAATAATGAAAAATTCAGAACATATTTTTCAATGAAAATAAAAACTAAAGGTGATAATCTATTTTTCTTGCTTATGTTTGTTTTTCTTAGTGTTTTCAGGGAGATAGCTACGTATGTGCATTTTGTGGCATAATGGACAGAAAATGATAGGTTTTGTGTGATAGAATTGACTTCACAAAAGTAAAAAAAAAAAGGAAGCATATTGTTTTTTGAATAACAGATAGTCAAATTCATTTACAAGATAAAAAGAACATATCATAATTATTTTTACATGTCCTATAAGACTTTTGAAAGATACGTTATAACTTTTAAAATAGCTGGGCAAGACAGAAGAAAGACGTATTAGGGAAAAGTACGCCCTGCGCACTGTTAAATAACTCTGACATCTGAGAGAACTTTTTCTGATTGTTTGGCTCACCTAAGTTACAATGAACAGATGTATAGCAGTTTTCTAAATTAACCCTGGGTTATTGTGCTCTCAGAACCAGACAATCTGGGTTATTATTTATTCCCCGAATACCAAACACCATTAGATTACACAGCCTCTGCCCATTTACACCTTCTTTTCTCACGATTATGAGTAATCCCTCCTAAACTAAATTAGAATTAATTTTATTTCCTTTTCTAGGCTCATGTCAAATACTCTCTGCTTCATAAAATCTTTCCTGATACGCAGCCTGCATGTGACTTTTTGTTGTTGTTGGTCTAGAAATGAATCATTAATCCCATGCACAGCATCGCTATCTTGGAGTGATAAATATGGGTAAAAAGAGTACTTAACCTCAACAAATTTAAAAGTCTAGTTACTATCTCCTCTCACGCCGTCTTATAGTATTTCCAATGTTCCATTTCATGTTCTCGTCATTTGTGTCCTAGTCATGTTCAGTTACTAGATCACGGGATTTCAAGAGGCCAGTCTGAATGATGGCTCCTGACTTACTATTTTTGAGAATAACTTAACCACTCAAACCTTAGCTTCTGCAGCTACGAAAGTAAAACATAAATACAGAAATGAATTGTTATAAGAAACCGACGTGATGCATTTTAACATACTAGAAAAATTCCTATTAAAGTCAATAGTGAGCAAGGATATATGCAATGAACAATTCGTTTTTAATATTACGTTAAAAATGCTAGCTAATAAATTTAAATGAAAAATGTTCATTCGTATACATTGGGAAAGAAAAAAATCACAATATTTATTTAAAGACAGTAAGATTATCTAATTGACAAATCTTTATGAACCAGCCAATAATTTATGGAATAACCACCCAGAATTATTCCACAATAATAGTAGCCTAAGCTTATTAAAAATGCCAAAGCATTTATTAAAAATAACCATAAAATTTAACAGAATTATATAATCTTCCATAGAATGATTTTGATGTCATTTTCTATATGAGAATACTTAATATTATAAATATACAGATTAAATGTAATCACTATATAAATTTAAGGCAGTGTGTATTTGGGTGTAGATTAAAATATAATAAGAAAAATCAATGTACAAAAATAGCTAAAAATTCTTTTTTAGCAATGGAAAAAGACTTTCCACACCTATTATGCATATATGTGAATGTGTGTGTATCTATGTACACACGCGCACACACACACACACACAAAGCTATGGGAATAAGGATAGTAAGGTTATGATAAAGAAATAGATAAATGGATCTTTGCAACAATTTAGAAATGGATTTCCTTATATTTGGGAATCTGACAATTGAAACATGATAGGTTACTTTTTAAAAAATCATTTAAATTTAGTAAGAATGGAAAACCAAGAAGGCACAACAGAACAAAGTGATGAGTTTGAGCATATAAGAATGTAGGATGTCTGTATAACAAAATGTATTGTCATCAAAGTTAAATGACAAATGATAAACCAGGAAAATATTATTAATCTCTTTGGCAAATAATAGGTTACCACCCTTAATGCATAAAGACAATAAAATTTAAATACACCATACAGACATACATACAAATACACACTCTCAAGTGAATAGGAAAAAATGAGCATTTCAAAAGAAAAAGTATGCAAAGTACACAACAATTTACAAAAGAAAAAAATGAAAACAAATATGCATAAGTATACTTTGTCATTAATAATCGAATGAGTTCAAGTTAATATAACTATAAAACTGGCAATACTACTACATATGTCTTTAATTGAAAAAAATCTCCTCTACTTGAGCGTCAATTTCTAGCATGGCTATTCTTTCCCCTTCACCAGTTTCGTTTTTCTATCTTTATAAAGTCCAAGTAAGGTAGAAATGTTCAAAAAGAGGGCTTTAAGACAGTTCATTTTCAGACTTGACAATCAGCCGCCAGACCATCAGATTTCACAGGAGCTATAATTCCCTAAAGGCATTTGGTTCAAGCTAAAGGGTCCTTTCTTTTTTTCATATGGAAAAGCAGACTCCCTGCCTACTTTAAACCAGACTTATCCACGTGAAGTTACACCCTGACAGCCCTGCTTCAGATATTTTCCCCCTCGCCAATGGCTAAAATTCAAGCTGCCAAGAAGTATTTCTCATTGTACTCTGACATACAACATGTTGCTTTTTCTGCTTCACTTGCAAATGAACATGAAATTACCCACAGGGTTTCCCAGTCAGAGAGGCATTCTGTCATTCCTGACACTAGAAATTCTGTCTTCCTGCTGTAAAATACTGTGGGGATATTCTGTGTGAGCTCCCTAGTAGCATACGAAATTGCTTGAAATGGAAACTGAAAAATCCTTACCTTCTTTTAAAATTTGGTTGCCTTAAAATAATTAATAAACCAAGAGATTTCAAGTAATTCCATTCAGATTTTAAATATGCAGGGAAGGAAAAGTAGTTGCATCCAGTCATTCTGCTAATTGAAGAAATAAAAGTTCAAGGCAATAGAAGTGCTGGCTGTCAATTAACCCTCTCATCTTACTGAAGAGATATTAGATCTTTCATCAAAGCATCGTCAAAGTTAATGTCTTTCCTTTGAAACAATGGGCCCTACGTATTAAGATATTGACTTTTTGACACCATTTATTAGGTATCCTGTTAAAATATTAGAAAGTTTTGTCTTACTATAATACTGAAAATAAATATATAATTTTAAAATGGCTATCATTCATGGAATCCTTCCTAAATGCCAGACAATAAAGTGCCTTGTAGGTATAATCTGAAGCTTTCCTAATATAAGCCTCCAAACTCTATATATATGATAGGGACTATTTTGAACATGAGGCAGAGTGATTCAGTGACTTGCCCAAAGCCACACAGTTCATGTCGTGGAATCACTATTTGAATTTAAGTAATTAGACTTCAGAGCTCATCACCATCAACGGACATCCAATGTACAAAGTACTGCCATTGGGGCAGGAATTCCTGAAGTGGAGCCACTGGTATAAAGGAATGCAAAAGCTCCAATAGACTGCCTGTGCAAGTGAGGACACCTGGAGGCAACTTTGCAAAGTGTAAAGGGCCTGATACAAGGTACTTAAGTAAATACAGCTGATACAAGTGGCTTCTTAACCCTGTGTCTGAGGATGTACTATTTCCTGTAAATATTGGGGTTTAAAATAACAATGTTACATAGAAATTATTGTAAAAGCCTTTCCTACCAATGCACTAAGTGAAATAGCTAGTAAAATATCAGAACTTCCTTTTGTCATCTCTTACATACTGAATAATGATTACAATAATCAATTCCAGAATGCATCAGTTTCTTTAATTCACTGACAAAATACATCATAAAGAAAAACTGCATGACAGCTGGTAATTCTATATCTGAAAGATGTGTAATTTTTCTTAGATAAAATATGGAGGGAATGCTTATGGTCTGAAGCACAGAAACTTAGAATTATCCCTTAGATTTTTAAACTACTTTAAAATGAACTACCTACAACCAACAGCTGGTTCCCAACGTGCCTGCCAGTTTCAATGAAAACTCTCATCAACAGCCTGCAGTGCCTAGTAAGCCTATTGCTTTTACATTCAAACCTATCGCAGAAAAGTCATTTTAAAGTTCATGGCTATAAATGGGTGTGTTTTGCAAATATGCTGTGAGTTCATACTCATCCTTGCCCCCAATTTTGTTCCTGCATCCTCTAAGGATTCTCTTTCTTATTTCTTCAAACAATTCAATTCTCTTCTATCTTCTACCAGCTGCACACCATTCTCCCCCAATTCCTGCTTCCACTCTAGTTATTGTTCCTCCTCCTTTCCTCTTTCTGCTTTTTTCTAAACTCCTTGCTTCCACTGTCACTGCATATGGCTTTTCTTCATAACAATAGACACAGATTGCTCTCAAAAGCTCATGAAATATCTCCTAGTTGCAAATTTAATGATCAGTGTGAAAACTCTAAGCAGCATTTGGTCTTGCTGATCATTCTTCTCCTCTTAAACTGTTCCTTCTTCAGCTTCTAGAAAAACACACTAATTTGATTCTCCTCCTCCATCTCTGATCATTTCCCTCAATTTCTTTTGGGTTTCCCTTCCCACACTATTCTCTGAATGTTGAGGACTTCTAAGATTCCTTTATTTGTGTGTGTGTGGGGGGGTTCTCTCCTATTCACTCTTCTTGGGATACTCTTCCTATCCATGGTTTCAATTCATACCTATCTCTTAATGTCCACCAAAAGCTTTTATAGATTAAATGATTCCCCAACACCAGACTCCTTTTTCCCTCCTATCTGCTACACACATCACTTGGATATCTTACAAACACCTTAAACTTAGCCTACCCAAAATTAAAATATATGACCAAATCTTTATTTATATTCATCATCCATGCCTTCTTCCATAAGCCTGCTGCTCTGCCTGCATTGTCTAATTTAGTTAAATTATCCGCCTCACCGCCCAGACTAGAAATTATGAAATCAGGTTTGATATTATACTCTCAACATTCTTCCACACCAATTCCACTTGTGGTCAGTGTGAAAATTCTAACTCTTCTACTTTGGAAAAACGCCTCTCTTTCTCCTACTAATCTATCCTGTTCCAACTAAACTGAAAAAGGAATTTGCTAAAAAGGATCCTAGATCTGATTCTTTCTCTGGTCCTATTTTTTCTCTGCATTACTCCAGAGAAAAGTACATCATTAGCCATTAGAGAAATTCAGATTAAAACCACAGTGAGCCATTATACCACACTTTTCACAATGGTTAAAAAATATAGTGACAACACCAAATACTAGAGAGTATGCAGAGAACCTGGATCACTCCCATGTTGCTGGGGGGAATGTACTATCTTTGCAAATTACAAGTAATCTCCATTTAAGTTTTGATGATTTCTCCTCACCTACCGGACAAAGTTCAGAGGAACTCTGCTAGTCAGAAGTTATCTCAAAATATTTTTTTAAGTAGGTTAAACACATGCCACATGCATAGTAGGGAACTGTTAGAGATAAAACTGGAAATGCTCGCTGAACCAGATTGTGACCATTGCATACCATGATCTCAGTTCCCCATTGTCTCACACCTGACATCTACCTGGACCCAAATTTAAAACCCAGCTTAACTAAGTAGAAACAGTTACATTGATCAATTTTCAAATATTGAGCCAATTTTGCTTACCTGGCATGGTATATAATTCCATTTACATATTGCTGAATTCTATTTGCTTATATTTCATTAAGGATTTTTGTATCTACATAGGTGGGAGATATAGATAGTGTGACTTTTTTTTGTACTGTCTTCCTCTGGTTTGGCCATCAGAGTAACATTACCTTCATAAATGAGTTGGGAAAGGATCCCTCCTTGTCACTCTGAGATTGTATAGAATTGGAGTTACTTCTTTAAATGTTTGCTTGAATTCAACAGTGGAACCACCTGAACTTAGAGATTTGTTTTTTACTTTAAACAGTTTTATTCACACACCATACAATTCATCCAAATTGTGCAATCAATGGCTTTTGATTTAATGACAGAGTTGTACGCTTATCACCATAATCAATTTGAGAAATTCTCATTGCTCCAAGAATAGAGATCCCATACCTCTTATACTGCCTATTATTGACACTTAGCCTTGATATGTTACCTTTGTTATGGTTGATGAAAGAATATTTCAGTATTACTTTTAACTATAGTCCCTAGTTTGCGATAGCTGTATTTTCCCCATATATCTCCCTATGTTCAATACCTTGTAATAATAACATACATTTGTTCTAGTTCATATACGAACATTCTTATATTTGTACAATTAACCAGTCATTGTTCACTACAGGGTTCACGTGCATACTGTCCCATGATTTCTGCTCTAGCTTTCTTTCCAGTGACATACATGACACTAGACTTTCCCTTTCAACCATACTCACATCCATAGCTCAGCTCTCTTAATTATATTTGCAATAATGGGCTACCATCACCTCTATCCATTTACAAATATTTATAATCAACTTGATTAAAAATTCTGTACAAATTAAGCATCAGCTCCCCATTCTCTATCCTCATTCTATCTCCTGCTAACCCATACTCTAGAGTTTAACTCTAAGAAAACTCTTATAATTAGTTCAACATAATGAAACCATGTAATATTTGTCCTTTCGTATCTAGCTTATTTCACTCAACATAATGTCCTCAAGGTTCATCCATGTTGTTGCATGAATCAGAACTTCATTCCCTCTTACAGCTGAATAATATACCTATACATAGGTATATCCTATGTATATACCACATTTGCTCTATCCATTCATCACATGATGAACACTTGGGTTGTTTCCATCTTTTGGCCATTGTGAATAATGCTGCTATGAACATTGGTGTACAAATGTCTGTTCACATCCTTGCTTCTGAGTATATATGCCTAGTAGTGGTATTTCTGCATCATATGGCAATTCTGTAGAATAGATTCCTGAGGAACTGTCAGGAAGTCTTCCACAGTGGCTGTATCATTCTACCTTCCCACCAGCAGTGAATAAGTGTTCTTATTTTTGCATATCCTCTCCAACACTTTAAGTTTTGGTTTTATGATCGTGGCATCTCTAGTAGGTGTGCAATATTTCATTTGCATTTCTCTAATAGCTAGTGATGCTGAGCATCTTTTTATGTGCTTATTAGCCATTTGCATTTCCTCTTTGGAAAAGTGTCCATTAAAGTCTTTTGCCCATTTTTAATTTGGTTGCCTGTCTTTTTATTGTTTTTAGTGATTTTTGTGTGCATGCATGTAGGATTGCCTGTCTTCTTGGTTGTTGGACCTTTTCATCTTCTATAATATCCCTCTTAGTGTCAGTTAACTTTCTTCATGTTTTGATCTGAAGCCGATTTTTTAATCCAGGCTATTTATATCTGCCATTTAATTGGTATATGTAGACATTTAAATTTAACATAATTATTAATGTTAGGACTAAAGTCTGTCTTTATAACTTTTGTTTTCTGTTTGTGTTTTCATTTGTTGGCTTTCATTTCCCTGTGTCCTATGGGTTACTTAAACATTTTTTTAGAATTCCGTTTGGATTTCTCTGAAGTGTTTTTTTAGGGTATCTCTATGTGTGTGTGTATATATATATATATATATATATATTTTTTTTTTTTTTTTTTTTTTTTTTCATGGGCAGGCACTGGGAATCAAACCCAGGTCTCCAGCATGACAGGCGAGAATTCTGCCTTCTCAGCCAACATGGCCCATCCGCTATGTTTATATTTTAAGAGGTTGCTTAGCTATTACATTATATGTATATAACTTATCACTGGCTCCTTGGATTGTCATTTACCAGTTCCAGTGAAGTATAAAGACATTACTTCCTTTTACATACCATTAGCACCATTACCATTTGCCATTTATATTAGAGTTGTCTTGGATACATTATCTAAATACATTTGGAACTACATCAGATATTGTTATATTTTTTCTTCCACCATCAAACATAATTTTACAAACTCAGAAGAAGGAAAGCCCATTGTATTTACACCTACTTTCCCTTAACCATGCTTTCTTCCTTTCTCGTGCGCCTGTTTCTTCTTTTTTAATGTCTTAAAAAGACATTATATTTAGGGAAGTTCCTTCAGCATTTCTTTTATGTTATGTCTGCTAATGACAAATTCTGTTAGTTTTCCTTCATCTGAGAATGTCTTTATTTGCTCTTACATTCATTGGACTTTTTGTTGGGTATAGGGTTCTGGATTAATTGCACTTTACTTTCAGTACCAGAAAACTTTAGTGATACTTCTTTCTTGCTTTCATAGTTTCTGATGAGACATCCATTGTCATTCTAATCATTTTTCCCTAGAAGTAAGGTGTCATTACTTTTTTTCTGGCTGCTTTCAAGATAAGTTTTTCTTTGTTTTTAGTTTTCAGAAGTTTAATTATGATATTTCTTGGTGTGGATTTCTTTGTGTTAATTCTCTCTGGAATTCACACATCTCGTTGACTCATCTCATTTCTCATGCATCTTGAAAATAGGAGAATGTTTTAGCCTCTGTTTTTTTGAGTACTTTTCAGCACTGCCCTATCTCTTTTCTCTGTCTGGGACTCCTCTGATATGAGTGCTACAAATTTTGTTATAATCCCACAGGTGTCTGATAATCTGTTCATTTTTGTGTGTGGATTTTTATTTTCTCTTTATTGCTCAAACTGGGTAATTTTTATTATTCTATAATCCAGTTCACTAATTGCTTCCTCAATCCTCACCATTCTGCCATGAAGTTCATACACTAAGGATTTTATTTGTTATTGTCATTTTCAGTTCTACAATTCCCATTTATTTCATCTTTGTATCTACTGTTTCTTTGCTGAGGCTCTCTATTTTTTTTTTCATTTGTTACAAGCATTGTTCATAAATGCTTGTTGAAGTATTTTTATCATGGTTACTTTAAAATTTTTTCAGATAATTTTAACATCTGTAATCTTGAAGTTGGCATTTATTGATTCACTTTTTTTTCCATTTGGTTTGAAATTGTGCTGTTTATTTGTATGATGATAATTTTTTATAGGAATGCAGACATTTGTATTATGTTATGAGACTCTGGATTTTATTTAAACTTTGTTTTATCTGGCTTTATGGACATTGTTCCAGTCAGGGCAGGGGTGGTGCTGCCTATTTACTACCTCATGGAGGTAGAAGTTCAGGCTCCCTATTTTGCCTCTCTGGACAATTTAGGCGTGAAAATCCTTATTACTGATGGGCAGGAGAGGGAGTTTCAGCTCCCTTTGTGGTTTCAATTGACATTTTGGTAGAGATGAACTCATTACTGCTAGTGACAATAAAAGTTTTATCTCTCAATTATATATTATTATATACCATGCCAGGAAAGCAAAATTGGCTCAGTATTTGAAAATTGATCAATGTAACTGTTTCTACTTAGTTAAGTTGGGTTTTAAATTTGGGTCCATGTAGATGTCTCTTCATTTTGTGTGAAATACTCTGAGATTATGAATTTTATGGGATTCATAATAGCCAGTTAAAGAATGTAGCAGTTATCTCCATTCAAATCCCAAGTCTCCCATCTACTGAGCTTTGATTCAATTTTTTTGTCTGTAAAATCAGGACAATAGTTAGTATCTTTGATGGTTCCATTATATTTTGTTAAAACATTGACCTGGAATTAGAGGATCCCATGTTGAATATAGCATACATGTTTCATAACCTGTCGCTTAAGTAGCTTGTCTCATATCCACTAACATGGAGAGGAAATTTTAAGTCAAATATTTTATAAGATGTACAAACTTCAATACTTAGTAGCATAGTTTAATCATTAACTATTTGATATATTAATTCAACTGATTTTAAAACTGAGCAAATCATAACGCTCATTCCACCTCCTCATTTCATAATTGACAAATACTGAGACACAAGAAATGTTAGGTGACACAAGGCCATATACAGAGAGTACTATATAGATACCCTGAATCAAAATTTGATAATTTTTATTATTGTATTAATGCAAAACAATTTTCTTTAGATTAAAGCTTCCAAGAGTGTTTGTATGCAGTATTTTTTTTTAATTACATGGGCAGGCACCAGGAACTGAACCTGGGTGTATGCAGTATTTTTTAAAAGCAAAAAACAAGGACATGATATCATCTAAGAAAAAAAAAAGGTCATATAGATTTCAATCAGGCATTGCCTAAGCTTAAAGTGCATAATCAAAATATTTTTAAAGGTTAAAAATCCTAACTATCTGGTGTTATTTTTAATGCAAAATAAATGAAAGGGAGGGAGGGAGGGAGGAAAGAAAGAAGGAATAGCTACTCATCTACAAGTCCTAAAGAATGTTTCTTAGTAGATATGTCAACAGGGCTCTCCAAATTTCAGAAAAGTAATTAACTTTTCAAGATAGTAACACATTATACATTTTGAAGGAAAAACTTATGACATATCTAAATTATGTTACATAATTGGAAGATAGTGAGTTTGATACCTAGATGGTTGTTTAGTTTTTCCACTGGGAAATTCCTTCTGAGCATTACTTAGGAAATTTGTATGATTTTATGAATGTTAAGTAAAAAATCAGTTAAGACACCAGGAAAGGTTAAAATCCATAATAATTCTGTGGATAGTAAATCTTAACTATCAACATAAAGACATCACTGGTTCAAAGGATTCTATCTAAGTCACATTGAAAGCAATGGGAAGTGCTGATCTGCCAAGTCACTTTAAGTTCAACATTTTCAGGAGTGTGAAGGAGATATTCAGTTACAATCTATCCGAATGAATTAGTCTTGCTTGAAGCTGTTAATGGTGAGTCAACTTGCAAATAAATATTAATTATTTTATAGGCATAGTATCATTTACAGAAATCATGTGAGGGCTATTTCAAGTAATAAGTTTTGGAAGCAAAATAAGTGTTTTTAAGTTAGTGACTTCAACACATCTTTCTCTATATTGCTGCTAAATTTGTTAGAAGATCCTAATTCAAATACTAGCCAATAAAGTTCTCACTTTGTAAGGAGAGTATCACTGATTTACTCTACAAACCTCAAAGCTTTATGTGGTAATTTTTGTTCCATTACCCAGAATGCTTTTTCAGCTCTCAACTACTTCTTGTTACGGTTAGCATCTGTGCTATCGCTAAGTAACAAAGTGCCTTTTAGTTTGTCAAGAGCACTTAAGAAATTAAGAAACCAGAAGCACAAAGACCATTTTCAGGATTTAAATCTCTTTCAACGTAAAAAGGCGTATCTACTCTGAGGTATAGGGGAGGAAATATGATCCTGATGAAAAGAGAATTTTGCCTTCTTGCAGTAGTACGGAAAAGTATATAGTTCAAGAGAAATTAGGTGTAGTATGAGGGATTAAGCTAGCTGATGTATTTTTTTTTATTTACTTGAAATAAAGATTGAGAATTATCTTCTCCTAACTTTTCTAATCAAATCTTACACAATATAATGGCCTTTAATTTAATTAATTTAAGTTCCTCAGAGCACAGTGTGTTTGTATATTCTTTCAGAATCACTGTTGGAGAACTCTTTAACTTTTAAGGATATGGAGTTCATCATTTGTTTACTCTCAGTTGGGAGTGGAGTAGTGAAATATCATGGCTTAGATGTAATCCTGTTGTTTTTGTTGCTAAGTTCATTCTGTACCGTATTTTTTTTCTTTTTCAACCCTACAAGGAAAGAAGTGTCAGAGTCAGTTTAGTTGTAAGAAAAGGAGGATGGCCGCTGAAGGATCTTAGTATTCTCAAGAAAGAGACTTCTGGGTAGAATCCTGAAAGACACTTTGGCTGTCCATTTTTTAATGAAGACGGGTAGGTAACCATTTCTGGAAGAAGTGGATAATCAAATCTTTTTTGTCGAGAGTCACAGGAGACCTGGAAGTGGGAAGGAAGAAATTCTGTATTCTGATCCATAAACAGACTGGCAATGAGGTCTTCTCATGTAGGTGTTGATGCTAAAGTAGAGAAACCAGTCCAGAAGTATATGCTAGAATTTTCTCAACTATGCTAAAGAAATATCTCTGGAGGTCACAACAGGAGAGACGGGGTTTCTCTGGTTGGCCTATCCAATTACTATAAACTTGATGTAAGGAGTTAGGTGTCCTGATTTCTAGGTACAGGCTAGAGCACCCAGCGCCCCAGCTGTAGGGAGATGAATGCATGTGCACAGCTTTACATATTTCCCAAATCACTTGAGAACAGATTTTTAAAATAGTTCATGATGTATAGGATATAATTGGACAAAGTAAGAGCTTACATTCTAGAAAAAGTTACCTTACACTTAAACACTCCACACAAGAACTAACAAGATTCCTGGGAGAATTTACATTGCCAAATTTCTGCAGAAGTCTTTTTTTTGTTTTTTTTTTTTTTTTTGGCTATGAGCATTTTAGATAGTCTTTGTAGAATTGGTGGCAGAAATTATTCTAAAAATGTCTACCATATATATCTCTTAACTATAACCAGTGTAACTTTTTTAAACATTTGATTTTACTTTCTAATATTATAGACACCACCCTTGCTAATAAAACCTCTATTTATTATAATTTTCTAAAGTGTTCTGTCATTCTACCATTTTTGCTCCGTAATTTATTATTATATAGACCAAATGATTGTGCAATGCCTGATTTGTATCAGGTGTGCAATATGTCTGCAAATACAAAGAAGAAAAACACAAGACTATTTTTACGGAATGAGGCGGATTGCCTGGGATGAAGTGTGGAGATAAAGCTCTACAGTATATACTGAAAGTGGATTAACATCAAATGCTCCAATGCTGTTTCCTTCTTTTTTTTTTTGCCTGGGCAGAGCACCAGGAATTGAACCCAGATCTCCAGCATGGCAGGTGAGAACTCTGCCACTGAGCCACCGTCGCACCACTGTCTTGTTGTGTATTGATAATGTGATCCTTAGTTCTCAAGTGCTATATGCAGAAAATCATGTGTCTTCCTAATGCCTATCATAAGCAATTACTATTATGGGAAACTCCATTCTGCTTCTTACATCACAGAATCCCAGTGTTAGCTCAGGGACACATAAAAAAAGCCTCTTACTAATATACATTTGAGTCCTTCAAATGGAACTAAGAAACTTTAGTCAAGTCTTGCCATAGTCAAAAAGGTAATAATTAAGAGCTCATGGATCACCAATAGCTCATTTCTTATTTCACATAAACTGAAGGAGCACAATTTGAAAGCGGGATGGACTATTAATCCAACTAATTTTCCTAGAACAGTGTGCAAAAGGATAAAGTGATGGAAGGTAGAAAAGAAAAGTTACATGGTAAAGAATATATGCATGGAAATATATCTTGTGGTGTTTTAAATTAAAAACTGATAAACAAAAAATAATTAGAGAGACTTTACATAAATATTTTCATTTCACCAAGAATTCAGGATGTCGTGATTGTTGGGGCATTGAAAAAAATAATGAAGAGATTAACCCACACAGTAGGACAAGAAAAAATAATGTGTTATAAATATTGGAAGAGAAATACTAAACTGACATTACTTAGAAAATCTATTTTTTCTTTTTACTCATTCAAGAAAATCAAATGAAAATATTTTAGAACTTAATTTAGAGTGCAGCAAGGTATAAAATATCAGATTGTCAAAATCACAAGTAATAGCCAACATACTCATAGGCAATATAATAGATACATAATACAGAAAAAACTCAACATCTCCTTTACTATAGAAACATAGATTACATCATTTTGTGGAAATCTCTGGCCCTGCTTAAACACATGTCAATCCCAGGAACAATCTTTGAGTCAGAATAAATGGCGTTTTCATGGGGCAAGTGATTTTCCCAAAGGAAAATAGGGGGCAGATATCAAATTATTTTGGTGCAGATAAAAATATAGTTAGTATATTATGACACATAAGGTATTTTAGAAAGTAAAGATGGATCTATTCAACAGTTTCTGGTGAGATTATTGGTTATTGATTTGGAGAAAAAAACATATTGTCACTCTATACCATACACGCAAATAAATCCCTTGGATAAAATTTTTAAACCTTAAACTTATATTTTCTGATTATAGGATGATATTTTTATCATCTTAAAGAAGGGATGCTGTCCTAAGTTATATACAAGACTCAAATGTCATGAAGAAAAATTGTACATATTTGGTCCTTTAAAAAATTTTTTTTTATTGCAAGGAATCCTAAAATTAAACAAAGCAGCCAAAATGGAGGGTGATATTTGCAACAATCAAGGAGTTAATACTCAAAGTTCCTGTAAATTAATTTGTATATTTTAAAACTCACAAATAATTTGAAAAAAAGGATATGAATTCCCAAAGAAGAGATACACATCTGTGCTGGTTTGAAAAGATATATGTCCCCTAAAAAAGCCATGTTTTAATCTAAATCCCATTTCATAAAGGCAGAATAATCCCTATTCAATACTGTATGTTTGAAACTGTAATCAGATCATCTCCCTGAAGATGTGCTTTAATCAAGAGTGGTTTTTAAACTGGATTAGATGATGACATGTCTCCACTCATTTGGGAGGGTCTTGATAAGTTTCTGGAGTCCTATAAAAGAGGAAACATTTTGGAGAATGAGAGATTCAGGGAGGGCAGAGCAGAACAACACAGCCATGAGAAACAGAAGTACATCAGCCAACGACCTTTGGAGATGAAGAAGGAAAATGCCTCCTGGGGAGCTTCATGAAACAGGAAGCCAGGAAAAGAAGCTAGCAGATGACACCATGTTCACCATGTGCCCTTCCAGATGAGAGAGAAATTCTGTGTTTGTCATGTGCCCTTCCACTTGAGAGGGAAACTCTGAACTTCATCGACATTCTTGAACCAAGGTATCTTTCACTGGATGCCTTAGGTTGGACATTTCTATAGACTTGTTTTAATTGGGACATTTTCTCAATCATAGAACTGTAAACTAGCAGCTTATTAAATTCTCCTTTTTAAAAAGTCATTCTGTTTCTGGTATATTGCATTTCACCAGCTAGCAAACTAGAACAACATCTATCAACCTCCAAAAAATGAAGATTAAAATAATTAAATATGAATTTTAGAATGCCAGAATTTGAAATATTGATAAAATCTAGTAATTCACAGTTTGCAGAATACCAGGCATTCATTTTCTCAGGCAATTTAGTAGGATTTATAAAATGTTAAATACATATATAATTTGACTGAAAAAAAGTTTGGATGCATAAACCCTAAATAGTTAAATGCATTACATCTAGAAAAAAAAGTGAACAGTGAGGGTCACGTGAGTAGAGAGTATGCCATGGTTTGTTTAAAGTGACATTTTCCACTATTAATCTCTACATAGTTCCTTATACTTTTAATATTTCATAACAAAACATTCATATATTATTTATATAAATAAGAAATTAAAATGCGAAACAAAAAAAGTGATGCTGCCCTCCCTGCCCCACAGGAATGTAAAACTTTCAGAACAGGAGAGAAAATAGTCAGCAGCATAATGTAGGTAAGGGAAGTGAGGGTTTTACTTTCTAGAGCTCACCTCTTCCATGAGCTTCCCTAAAGGGAGAGTAGCAAGTTGGAGATAAGATGCTAAGTAGCTGTCAAAAGAGCTGAATTCCACTGCTATCCCTGACTGTTACTGTCCATATTACCTTGTGAAAACCACTTAATTTCTCTGAACTTTACTTTTGCCATCTGTCGAAGGGGCTAACAATGGCTGATTTGCTTGTAGATTCATAAAAAATGTGAAGTAATACATGAGAAAAAATTCTGTTAGATAGAATAAGGCCTATAAATATAAGGCATAATTATGAAAAAAAGGCAAAATTAATAGGCAAAGCTGTTTATCCCTAAATCTCACTGAGGTCTCTTTGATATGAAATAATTTACTGCTGGAACCGCATTGCCACCTAAAGATTCCATGCCAGACCTCTGGGACAGTAACTTAATACTCATGATTTCTTTAACTGTCTATATTGTGTCCACATATGTGGGTATTTTACTGACAATACTCTATCAAAAAGACTTTGTACTGGTTCCAGGATTAAACTTAGTTTAGGATGAAAATCTTTCATCAAAGAGTTTAAAGATTTATTTATTTAGACCTAAAAGCAAATGTGACCAGGAAATGGAACAGGCATGGTGTTCATATAATGAAGCAATTTTCCTAGAACAGTGTGCAAAAGGATAAAGTGATGGGAGGTAGGAAAGAAAAGTTATATGGTAAAGAAAATATGCATGTATAATATAATGGCTTTATATTAGATTGCTCTCTAACTATAAAAAGAATGACATTTTTCTAAAAGCTTAGACAGTTGAATTCTTAGTAATTGAATGCATATATTACACACTAACAAAAACCTAGAAGAATATGTTCATATGCACATATGGAGTAAGAGAAATAGAGGAAACAGCAGAATACAAAATAGAGAAATATAATTAGCGAAGTCATTCCTTGTAACACTGCTTAAATAAAACCTCCTACCTTTGCTAGGTCTTTTAGTAATGCACTTTTATTCACATGTCTTCTGTCATTTTGCCCTGTAAAGCAAGGCCAACACATATGCTATTTGATTAAAGACCATACGCAAATAAAAGTCCTTATCAAAAATTATAATTGCTCCTTAAGCAATTCATGAAAAAAAAAAAATGTCCACCCGCCCAAGAGATGAATATTCCTGTTATATAAATTAGTTTAAGCAAGCTTAAAAGAAGTAGAAGTTCAACAAAAAAGTTAAAGTTTAGAGGAAAAATCTTTATTTAAAAATCCCTGCGCATTTGCACTTTTTCTCTGGGTTGGTTATGGATAGGCTATTTATATGGAAAGCTGATGTTCATGTATTCAAGATTGCAGCCATCTCTCTCTTTCCAAATTTGAAACATGACAAATCCATATGATAGGTTTGCAGTAAATACTTGTTTAATAAATAAATAAATTGTAGGATCCACAAATCGATTAAGTAGACAGGTAAATATGTGTCCTTAATAGCATTTGAGAAATTCTGTAGCCAAGTGCAATTACATTAAGAAATGTCTAGTTTCATTTTATCTCTCATATTAAAAGACATCTCATCACAAGTTATCTTCCACAAGAGAACCATTTCCATAATAAAAAAAATTAAGGAAAGGTGATTCATTTTGGAGAATGTCAAATGTCTCCACAGTACTTCTGAACTTCAACCAATACTTGAATGATAAGAGGACAAGTTTATAAACATGTATATATATGTATATATGTATGTACAATACACGTGTGACTACATGTTATGCAAATACATATGTTTGTATATATGTATATCTGTGAGTATGCATTTTCTTGATTTTGTGGAATAAGTAAATAATTTAAAAGCTTGGCTTATGATAGCAACATGATAGGCAATCATGAAAATTCTCATGAGCAAATAAAGATGAATAGGGTTAGGCAAAAGCAGAAGAACACATTAAAGTCAAAGTAAATGATCAATGAGAAGTTATGTCCATATTAGAGGATGGCAGTCGAAGGGCTATATGCCAAACTTTTGGGGGTATTTTCAAATTATACGGTTTATCATCTGTGAGTTGTCTGTCTTTATTTTAAAGAGCCTACATAATGTCCATTATCTGTTTCCACCTCGCTGCTCTGAAGAGTGAATGTGGCCGTTACCTACACTTCATTGACTCACGTTTTAACAGAATGACAGGTAAATTCGTAGCATGCTTCTGAAAGGTTGCTAAGAACTTTCTCCAAATTAGCCAACTGTGGCCTAATTGGTTTTCTTTTTAAAAAATTGAACAACAACAATACCCAGGAATAAAAAACTAATGAGACACAGCTTGAAGACACTCTAATACGCATAGGGAAGAATATTCCTTTCATTAACAAAAACTGGGAATTCTATAATTCTAAATTGATCACCCATGCTCTTTTATCTGATAATGCAATGATCTCAGATTGTACGGCAGCAGGAGTCTAAGAAAATGTTGGACCTATAAAATTAGAAAAAGCCTACCATCCTGAATTTGTATTTAGCTGGAAAGTGTTTATAAATTTTTACAAAGACTCCATTAGCCTTTTATTTTTATACTCAATTTCCTACTTCTTATAGATATATTATTATTTCCTAGTCTAGAGGACAGAAAAAATTTAATTAGAATGTATCACATTTGGTTATCATTTTTTCTCCCTGAAACCTCGTCATGCCTCCATGAACAGACATGAACATAACCCTGAGGAGAGTTTCAGAATTCATCACAGGCTAGTCACCGAGGTGCGAACGAGTTTAGGGTGAAAAAATAACTATCATATACGGCACTCTCAAATTCCTTTGCTTTAGAGACAGCAAAATCTTGATTAACCAGAATCCTTGGGGAGCAGAACATTCTGATTAAATTTATTTTCTGCCTAATTTATGGTAAAGTCATAAGCTTTTTTCATTCATTATACAATTGTGTTATAAATAAAAAGAAAGTGCATTGAATGCCCATTAGTAACAATCAAATTTAATGCAATGAGTGAAGAGGTAGTAATAGTAAAAAATATGATTCTTTCCCTTTAAGGAGGCATGAGTAATTTAAATATATATATAATTTATATGTGCTATGTTTATATAGATATCAACATAGTTAAAGAATGTACAAAATATCATTCTACACAATATTTATTATAAATAAATTGATTTAAGACAATGTGTATGCAAGCACGTCCTAAATTCAAGCAATTCACCCTCAGATAACAAGAATGAGAAATGGCTAGCCATGGAAGGTAGTCCTGGATTTTTAACAAATGTTAAAATCTCTCAAAATGCATTTGGACTGTGTCCTGGTTTAGATGGAAAGTATGCAAAATTAAAACTGCTTTCTTAATAACTGAGGATACAAGAGGTAAAGCACCATGAATGATTTTATAAACATCAATTCTTACTGAAGAAGGTGCAGTTGGCAAAAAGTATCTACTTTTTTCTAAATATTCTAAAATATATCCCTTCTCTTATGAAAACCTTTCATTCCTCAGAAATTGCACTTTCGATAATGCACCTAGGTCACAAGAAGGATTCCAACTGTTTATGTCATCCTAGGACATGAAATCAATACCTAAAATGAACGTCTGATCCAAATTATTAAATACAATTTTTTTTTAAAAAGTCAAATGATCAGATTCTGGGTTCAAGAGTAAAATTCACTTCAATCTATCAGAACCATAGACAATAAAATCTATTATTAACATATATTGACAGGAATGTTCAAATATCAAATATTAAATTGGCTTCTTACTGAGGACCAGGAATTGGATTCTGCAGTATTCAGGAATTGGTGATATTTTCTACTGTTTGAATATTCACTATAGACCATAGTTCTTTGCAAATACTTCTTAACAGAAGAAATGCAAAGAGATGAAGGTATTAATGTTGATGTGGAATACTCCAACAGGAAGTCAGACTGATCTAAAATGTGTATTACTGAAAGCAATACCTCAAAAACAAAATGATTCATGGAAAGAACAAAAAACAATTGTCATCTTTCAAACAGAAAATGAGCTGATACTAAGCAACATGGGACCTACATAACGTAACATCCAAACTGAAGAGGCTTTTGTAGGGCTTCTTGACAATTCAACCAATGTCAAAAAAAAAAAAAAAGGTAGAAATTTCTCTAGCCCTAGAATATCTGTCACAAAACAAACATCAGTTAAGGTAATTGATACTTTCACATTTTTAAATTCTATTTTAAAGATGCTAACTTTTGAAATATTAAGTACAATTTGGCATTGTATTTCACTTTTAAATAATTTTATTTGCCATTTATTTTATCTATTTCTTTGATATTTTCTTTATTGAATATCTAAATCAAGTAGGGATATTTTTACATGTTATTGAAATACATAATCTTATCGTATATCAGCTCATACCATTTTTCTATTATTACATTTTATATTAGTTTGTTTTACAGAAAACCTATGAATATGTAGCACAGACTTTTCAGAAAAAAATGATTCACTGTTTATCCTTAACTCATTACTATTTTAAAATACCCAAATAAATGGCAATTTATGATTAGAATATGTCCTGAAACTCTAAGAATTTAATTTCTCATCGCCAAATCCTCGGGACTAGTATTTGTCAGGAATTAGGAAATGCTAAAAGGAGGAGTTATAATGGAGTCTTCTTTTATTTGTGTTTCTGTATGCCCAGAATTGTCCAACTTTTATTAAACTTATCCTCACAAAACAGACATGACTCATCTCCCTACACACACACACACACACAAAAACCCCTGCAAGGAAATCATTGATTAAGGATAATAATAATAAAATATAGCTTAAATAAACAGGTGGTAGATGGAATATGACAACACTGTAAGAGCCAATGTGCATTTCATTCAAAGTCAAATGAATCTGCCAATGTGCATTTGGCAGATTAACCAATTAAGGCACTGATAGTGTTGGACTAAGAAGTTCTCACTTGGGAAAGGAGAGCCAGACCCTAAAAGAGAAAGCAAAGTGTTTTCTCTTTGGGGAGAAGCAGATTGCCAAAAAAAAAAAGGAAGAAGTCAAACTTGGCATCATCAATGTTTCTTTCCATTATTGACTAATCAGATAATTCACTCCACCTCCAAACTGCATAGATGAAGTAATGGAATACGTGAAAACAGATCAGAAGTATAATAGTGAATTTCACTATTCTAAAGATCTTTCTTCACGTATTTTAACACATTTACATATTTCTACAATCAATGATGTCTTAAGATTGCAGTTGGACCAGGAGCAGAAATAATAGGGTTGTTATTTCCAGTGACATGACTGGACAGCTACAACAACTCTTTAAGTACCACTTGAGAAGAATATATAAATGTTGGTTGTTATCTGGAAACCTTTGCTAGACACCAGGAGGGGAAATTAAGGAATTTCATTAATATCATTCATCAGCATTTGCACAATGAGTGGAAGAAATCACAGGGACGATAATGTAACACTCTTTTAAAAAAGCAGCACTAGTGGTAGCCTTGATGGTTGCAAGAGTGATATAGTTGGAAAATACATGGGCATCAATGATGCTGAGTCAAAAATTATTCACAAGAGTTGGACCTTTTAGGTTAAAAAGCTTTGGAGCACCTTCTCCAATTTCCTTCACTTGTATCTTATTTTCATATGCATAAGAGGGATACATGATATCAATCTACACATAAATAACTATAGAAGAGCTCTTTCTATAAGTAAAAAATGCAAATATTAAGTGATAAAACATCTCATTATAGTTTCATTGGCAGAATTTTTTCCTTGGTAGTCCATACAATAATAGTGAATCATAAAAAGGTATCACAGATTCAAGAAAATAAAATAGTAATGAGCAATAATATATAACACTTATTGAACATTCCTTACATGTCAGATATAGCACTTTGCATGTATTAATTTCATTTAATACTCTATAAGTAGGAACAAATACTATTGCTATTTTATACATTAGGAAATCAAGGTGTACAGGAGTATAATAATTACCCAAGACCATACAGCTAGTAATTGTAAGTAGGAAGCATCCAGCCCAGACAGTCTAGTTATAGAATCAGCCAACTTAAATGCTGTACCTAATTTTAGCACTCAAAATATACTGTTTATTTGGAAATAAACATAAAATGTAGGGGAAAATATATACCACTCCCAGATCAACATTTATGAGGTCAAAACCTGATAAGCTGGCCCAAATATTCAGATTATTAAGAAGACTGTATTACACATTTTTTCTCTTGAATTACATGTGTATATTTTGCCCTACAATATTAACTAATTCACCATTGAACTATTAATAACCAAGATATTTAAAATGCAGTCATCCAGACCATAATGATTTGCAAAACGATTTTTGTAAAACTTTGAATGCTTGTTTTGTTTTATCTAATTTTTTACATTTCTATTTGGTTTGTTTCATAAAGGGCATAATATGTTACTATAGGAGTATTATATGTATATAATCTATATGGAAATAAAGCACATAGATTGAATGTACGGGTCCAGTTATTTTATTTCTGAACGGTACAAGTAAATGCAGTGAAAACAGTCTGAAAACCACATCTTAGACTTCTATGCTACTACCATGTGCATGAGACTAGAAAGGATAAACTACTGCAGTGTTTAAGGAAAATAATGTGACCCCTAAAATTTATATCCTATAAAGCTATTTTTCTTACGCAAAGTTAACCACCAAGTTTATTGTAAATAGAAGAGTCTCAGTGAATATATAACACTATACTATTCCAGGAAGAAAACAAATTTTAATTAAATAAATAGGTAGATATGGGGGAAAAAAAATAAATGCTTTGACTGCTGAGAAACTTGTTTTATAAGTAAACTTAACTCTGTAAACCAGAATAGAAAATACTGTCCCTCCTTAGAAAATATTATCACTTTTTTTTTTTCAAGACGTAATGGCATTCTGTCAAAGATATATCTTTAAAAGGAGATTTTAAAATTCTATTGGGAAATAGTTCAAAGTTATTGCTAAATAAGAAATACTGACCCTACTCGTGCCAGTCCTTTAACAACACTTTTATCTTTTATGTATTAACATAGCGCTGGGAAGTGCTGCATTCTGTGTAGCTAGTGTTGGAAGAAAACAAATTAACCAACACTGAATTACATTGTCTATGGGAAATTAGGTTTTAGTCTTCAGTGGCCATAAATGTAGTGTTTACAGCCTCAAATTAAAATTAAGCAGGAGTTAAAACACAGTACCACTTTAAATATTTAAATATAGACTGAGGCTGGACCACATTCCCAAACAAAAAATAATTCTGTACATGCATCTAGGGGAATATAATTTATCTTATATAGCATACAGTGAAGCAAAATGAATAGAAAAATTTTATATAGATACTGCAGAGAATATACAATATTAGAGAGATAAAAAATCAAACATATATCTATTTGTTAATTACAAGGACCTCTTAAAATTTAGAACCATCTTATGCAATTTATGTTTCATATGTTACTATTTATGATTCATAAGAAAACACTTATTTATGGAATATTCTTAATATATTTCTACATGAATAAATATTTCTTTTATCAGAATTGAAAATTCTTATTTGCCAATTTGTATTTCTGACCCTATATATCTAAAAAAGATTTTTAGGTTCTGCAAGGTGTAGTCCAGAGAACTCTTAAGATCAAGGAACTGCTAATATTTGCCTTGTAGCACATATTACTGCAGGTGTCTTCAGCTGTCAGATAATGCCAGGCATTATATTTTCACTGATAGCAAAATTAGTGAACACTGCCTGCACTTCTTTCTGGATATAATTTTGAAGAAGATAAAATAAGATATAAGAAGTAATTTTAAAGAGTTAAGTTTTAATGCAAACTCACTTGCTTACTTTTGGATAATTAAACTGAATGAATCCACTTGTATTATAAGACTATTGGATAATTTTATGATCAGTGAAATCTTTTGTATCCAAGTATTAGAAAACATATCTAGACTGACTATTAAAAATAAATTGTATTCCTTGTTCTATAAAATATTCAACATGAAAAGTGAAGGGTAGAGATACACAAATATCACACAAACAAAATCAATTTCTTTTTCAGAAAAGAATTTCCCCTCAAAAGCCACAAGTTTTTTTTTTTTTAATTTAGAAGGATCATCAGGTCCTTGAAACATAATCTGAGATATATCCTGAAATACAGAAACGTGATTAGCAATCCTTTTACATTTATCCTGGCTAAATATTACCCATGTTCTCCTCCTATCCACACTTGTACTCAATGAAACAATGTATTTATAGTTACTTAGCAAGTTGATAGCATCAACTGAAATTGCAATTGCTAAATGCAGCATGATATATGATGAATTTATTCATTTTACTATGGCTTTCCTTCCTTTTTGTTTCTTTATCTCTTTTTTAACTCTTTTGTAAAGTTTGTCCACTTTCCTTGTTCCATCTAATTTCCCTTTTATCTTCTGTATTCTGCTTGACTTCTGCCTGTTTCACTGAATTATTTTTAGTCCTTCCTAACTTCTTAGGTAGAGTACATGGAAAGAGAAAAAGGGAGGGAGTAAAAGTGGGAGAGAAAGGGAGCATATTTTTTATGCAGTCAAGGATCTTCAAACCAACCAAAAGTTATTAAAATTATATGTATTTAATGTAGTCTCTATAGGGGTTCTTTCAAGTTCTAGTTGAGATTTTTCTCTTCTCTATGCTTCCAGGAACATATTGGAAAATAAAGATAAAACAGAATCCTCAAGTAAGCCATTTACTAACTGAGAATTTAATTGTGAGTTTGCCAACCATGGTTTGATTTCTCATTGTCTATTGTTTTAGGGTTATAAACCTTTCAATTCATTTATATTTATAAACAATTTCTACCACATTACATGCATGGGTTATTAGAAATGTCTCCCAGTAGAATTTTGTCAACTTTCTGTACGCAATTAATTAAAAGCCTTGGCTCATTTTTAATCAAACCTTTACAGTGGGTTAGAATATCTGAAATATAAACTGAAAGTCACTTTTAGCCCAAATGACTACTCATTCTCTAGTTTGGAAGGCTCTTTATTTCATGGATTTGAAAAGGGGGATTAAAGTCGTTGGAGAAATCATCTCAGGCAGAATGTGGTTTGGCTGATAACGGAATTATGATTTACAGTAAAGGAGACTAGAAATCTGTATCTAATTAACAAACCAGCTGGGATAAAAACAAGTCAAATGAGAAAACTTTTAGCCTAAAAATATGATCCTCCCTGCAAAGAATGAAGTATAAAAGTTGACCTCTGATCAGTACAATAATTGTAAAACTATCGTATTTCTAAGGGGAACACAAATGAGCAGTCTCTATATCCTTTGCAGCAGAATAAAACCCTCAATCCTACAACTTTATCTAACCTAGTGTTCCTTGTGGCATCACCTTTGAGTCACTTAAGCAGGTTTTAAAACCTATGCACGCCTGGAGTTTAGCACTCAGAGATTTCGTTTTAATTAGTCTGGGATGGGAACAAGGCATAGCTTATTTATAATATATTTATGTGTTACGGGTGTATGTGTATACTGGTGATGATACAATACAAAACCAGTGTTGAAAAGCTTGGGTTCCTGGTCAGTTAATTCTAAGAAAGTTAGAGTTATTATAAAGGTTCTTATTATGTTAATCTTCATAATAGTCACATGGTTTGTCCCATCAGTTTCCTAGCATTGTTCTTAAATTTTGAAAAATCATTATGAATTTAGTGTGAAGAAGTAAGTGATGAACCAGATGTGCAGGGGAAGGATAAAAGTGGCAATGATCATAAGTACACATTTAAAGTTGCATTTGACCAAATGAAGTATATGAAATTTCAAAGACCTTTTATATCCATTGTCTTGCAATTTTTTTTTTCCTTTAGACTCAGGTACAGAAAGTTAAGTTAATCATTTTCCTCTGTCCATGGCAGATGAACATCTTAGGTCCATGAAACACTTCTAGGTATTTATTTAATCCCCTTTTCTTCACCCATTTCTCTTACCTCCTAAAAGACAGCAGTTCTATCCTAAATAGTGTGTAATTTTTTTACTACACATAAAAACATTTTAAAATAAGACAGAGAAAACTATTTCTCATTTGTACAGGAAAGTAAGCTGTGACTTAGCTTTTAATTGGTAATTTTTTAGAAATGTAAATGTTGGGTCATAAGATAGAGCTAGTATAAAGTTGTAGAAATACACTGTCACAGTTCTCTACAGAGGTTGTACCAGTTGACACTCTCAATAGAAATGTATATATCAAATTTGTACACCAATATTCATAGCATCAATTATTCACAATAGCCAGAAGGTGAAAGCAACCCAAGTGTTCTAAGTTGAATGAATAAACATTCTGATGTTTGTATAAACAAAATGTGATATATACATACAATGGAATAATAATTAAGTGTTAAGGGAAATGAAGTTCTGATACACATTACAACTTGGACGAACCTTGAAGATGGCATGTTGAATGAAATAAGCCAGACATAAAAAGATAAATATTGTATGAGTTTGCTTATATGAAATAGCTAGAAAAACCAAAATTCACAGAGACAAGAGCAGATTATCGGTTACCAGGGTATAATGTGGGAGAGGGGAAGGAACAGATATTGCTTAATGGGTACAGAGTTTCCATTTGGAATGTTAAAAAGCTGGGGTAATGGATGTTGGTGATGTTAGCACAATATTGTGGTTATAATTAATGCTGCTGAATTATACACTTGAAAGTGATTAAAATAGGAAATTTTGAGTTGTATATATGCTACTACAACAAAAATTTAAAAAAAAACAAGAATAAAGTAAAAAATATTTCTGTCTTCTAACCCAGTTCTCTACCTCTCTTCCTAAGAAATAACGTTACCAGTTTCTTGAGCATCTTTGGAGAGAAAATTGAGGCATAATTAGTGTCTTTTTCCCACTTTGTTGGTAGCACATACTACATCTCTTCAGGAGGCATACTTTCTAAATATTTCCTGAGTTAGCATATTATCTCTCCATCCTTATTGGCATTATTCAGTCCATCATTGAAGAGTTCAAATTGTTCATTTTGAGACTCACTCAGCTTTGCTTGCCTGGTGTTTCCTTGTGGTTAAGTTTATGCACTTTTTGTAGTAATACCATAGAACAGATACTGTCTCCTTCTTTGTGTATCATATCAGAAGTCTCCTCATGTCAGTTTGTGTTATTACAGGTGATATGAACTTCAATCACTTGATTAAAGTGGAGTCTGCCATGTTTCTCTACTGAAAGTTTACCAGTTTTCCTTTTGTATTGAATAAGCAATCTGTGGAGAGATTCATTGAGACAGTATATATTTTGTTCTTCAATAAACCTTCACTTTGGCATACACCCATGAGTTTTGCCAAATCAATCATTACTATGAAGATTGCAGAATAATATTTGCTTTTATTTTCATGGTTCTTGAGCTCTGCTGTACACCAGAAACAGATTGGGTCAGTAGGGTTGGGGAGTGTCTCTTGGACTTGTCTCTGCCTCCTGAAGACCTGCTTACTATTTCCAGAGGGCTCAACTTGCACTCCAAGAAAAGGGTGGATTTCAAGGGGGAATGAGAGAGAAAAATTTTCCCTTTCATTTTTGGTTTTGAAACCAAATTTGGATTCTTAACTTTGGAGCCCCAATTTCTTTAGCAAACTTTTCTCTGGAATCGATTCCAGGATAAGGGTTCTTAAATACCTTGATAAGAGTGCATAACTGAGAAGAAGTAAAGGAGGTTTGGCACCATCTATCTGGCTTCCCTATCTAGAGTAGGTGCAAGCAAGATTGGAGGTAAAAGAATATTTTAGGATCAATTTACATGTTTAAACATGGAACGCAGACATGCCCCAACATCTCCAGCTAATTTGCAACCATTGTCTGTCCCTCAGAGAGGCTTGTCCTAGGTCCATCCCCAGTGGAAGAGAATGCAGGATGATATGGCTGGGCAGCTGGACTCCAGATGGAAAAAGGTAAGCATGGAAAGACCACAGAAAGTCCACAAACCAGGTAGAACTTATATGTTCATTTCTCTTACGTCTTTGATGATCATAAATTTTTAATTTTAATGAAATCTAAATAATGGATTTTTAAAAATTGCTGATTCTAGTGTACTTAGTTGTCTTCTTGTACCTAAAAAGACCAAAAGTATTATTCTATATATTCTTTTAGAAATTTCTTAGTTCAGTGTTTACATCTAGGTTTACTATTTATCTCAAATTAACTTTGTATGGTGAATGAGAAAGGGATCAAGTTTTATTTTGTTTTTATATGGAAATGTACATTAAATCTGAGATTTATTAAAAGCTTGACAAGAGTAGGCTGTATCTCCTGTGAGTCATCCAAATAATATATGAAGCTGAATAGTCTCTAAAACATCCTGTTAGTTACTATAAGTTTATCTTAAGTTCTGAAATTATAGCATAGGTTTTCCAACCTTGTTCTTTTTCAATATTGCTTTTACTATTCTATATTCTATAGAATTCCAAGAAAATATTAGATTCAGTTTATCTATGAAAAATAGTACCTGCAAGAATTTTTATAGATCTATTTAGGGACAATCTTAATATTGATTCTTCCAATCAATGAGCATGACATATCTCTCCATTTATATAGTCATTTTAAATGTTTTTAGCAATGTTTCATAGCTTATAATGTAGAGGTCTCAATGGTATTTCATTAGATTTATTCCTAAGTATTTGGTATATCTTGATGACATTGTAAATGATTTTTTTTATTTTAATTTCCAATGGCTCATTGCTAATATATAGAAATATAATTGGCTTTTCATATTGGTATTACATCTAACATTCTCAGTAAATTCACTCCCATTCTAATTTTCTTCTTTTTAGATTCCTTAGAGTTTTATACATAAGCAATTATGCTATCTGTAAAAAATTATAGTCTTCATTTTTCTCTTTCTAAATTGTTTGCTTTTTTTCTTACATTGTTGCATTTCCAAGGACCTGGAGAATGATGTTGGATGGAAATGCTGAAAGTATGCATGCTTACCTTGCTTTATCATAGGGGAAAATATTTTAATTTTTCACTATTAATCATGACATTAGCTCAAGGTTGGAAATGACCTTTAGTAGCTTCAGAAAGTTCTTGTTTGATGACTCCTTGTTGATGAGAGTATTCCTCATGAAGAGACAGGAAATTTGTCAAATGCTATTTCTGTATTTGTTGAAATATATAGTTTTTCACCTTTATTCTATTAATGTCTTGTTTAGCTTAGTTTAAATAAAACTTGCATTCCTGTGATAAACCTAATTTGATCATGATGTTTTATCATTGTTATGTATTGCTGCATTTGACTTACTAGACAATTTTTGCATCTATGTTCTTATGAAATTTTGATATGTAATTCACCTTTTTGTATTATTTTTGTCAGATTTTGATATCAAATTAGTGTTGAATTCATAAAATGAGTTGGAAAGTGTTCATTCCTATATTTTCTGAAAGAGTTTCAGAAATATTGATATTACTTTTTTATTAAATGTCTGGTAAAATCAATTGATGAAGTCATCTGGGCCTGGGAATCTCTTTTTGGGAAAGTTTTGTATTATGAATTTAATCACTTTAATAGATAAGGGATTCTGTAGTGTGTTATTTCTTCTTTTGAAAATATTGGTAATCTATGTCTTTTAAGAGTTTTGTGCATTTATATAAAATGTCAAATGTGTTGACAAACAGTAGTTTAAAATGGTCCTGTATTATCCTTTTAATTTCTATAGACTCTGTAATGATGTTCCTTTTTTATATTACTCATGATGATAATTTATGCTTTCCTCATTTTTTCTTAGTCCATTTTCCTAAGGTTTATCAATTTATTAATCTTGTCAAATAACTACTTTTTGCATTATTGCTTTCCTCCATCGTCTATTTTTTATTTTAATTTCTGTGCTTATTTTTATTCTTTCATTTATTTAGGATTTAAATTATTTTTGATCCTTAGGTCATTTAGATTGTATGCTTTTTTCAAATAATTGATTTTTTTTTAGGCCTCTCAGTTCAGATTGTGGATAACAGCAACATTTTTATCATGATAATGATGTAAATAAAAGAATATACTTTCTCATTCAGATAACACAACTTTTGCAACTCCTTATTCAAAGTAATATTATATAACCCAAGTCATGTGTATTCTTGATGGACACTTAAGCCTTTAAAGATTCTCCAAGCCTATGGCTTGTTACAAGAGTAGCTACTGATATTTTGCCAAAGTCACTCGGATCCTTTCTTTCACTATCTATGATCTTTTATTTCTTTTTTCTATTAAATAGTCTCATTTTTAAGAAGTTCACTGATGCTAACTGTAACATGCCGTTAAACATCCAATCAAGGGGCTTACAATATTATACAGTATAATGGTGATATAATGACTAATATACAAGAGGTGAAGATTGTCTCACTCTGTTTCCTCTTTATATTTATCAGTACAGATTTTCTGTCATAGCTAATTTATCATTATTTAACTTTATCAGTTCTCATTGCCTTAAGTTAGGACTTCTTAAGTTAGGACTCCCAACCTGTATTTTTACATGTTTAGTCTATAACCAAAAAACATAATAACTAAATACAGCTAAAGCCAAATTAGTTAGCTTATTTCCCTTATTTCATATGGATCTATTGGCTTGATTTTTTAATTAAATAAGTCGTAGGTTTACAGAACAATCGTGCACAAAATACACAAAATACAGAGTTCCACTACATGCCCACCCCTATTATTAATTCTTTGCATTGATGTGGTAAATTTGTTACAATTGATGAAAGCCCAGTTTTATAACTATTACCTATAGTCTGAGGTTTAACTTAGGGTTACTTATTTAATTATTTCATATTGGTAAGATCAAACAATATTTGCCTTTTTGTGTCTGGCTTATCTTTTTGTTGTTAAGTTGAAGGATTTTTTTTTTTTTTAATGTATCCTGAATGTTAAACCTTTATCGGATTTGTTTTCCAATTATTTTTTCCATTGTGTAACATGTCATTTTACTTCTATAAAGTAAAATCCTTTAAGGCACAAAAATTTTTAAAGTTAATGTGGTCCCATGCATCTGTTTTTTTTTGTTGTTGTTGTTGCTTGTGGTTTGGGTGTAAAGCCTAAGAAACCACTGTCTGAAACAAATTATCCTAGAATAAAACATAGGAAAGCATATTTAGGAACTTGTGTTAACCATTGATTTTTAACATCATAGCCAGGTTATTTTCACATCATTAGCTTTATATTATACTTTCACTTTCAAAATTTGACTTTTTGCTCTACTTATTCTGATCCCTTCTTCATGCTAAGACACACTCCTCTCTTGTTTCGATCTTCTACAATAGTTATTTTCTAAATCAAGCATTTGGTTTCAACTAGCATTTCAGTCATTGTGGTAAGATAATTTATTGTTGTAATAATTCTAGGAGTCCTAATATAATCATATGAGGAACTTTGAATTTCCTTCCCTCAGGGAATCCAGCAGACTGATAGTAGAAGTACTGAAGTTATCAGCAATTTTGGTCTTGGTAACAATCTACCCATAAAAGAGTTGTCACAGATAAAGAGAAAGGATGAGAATTTAGGCACAAAAAGAAGCAAGATGTGGAGGGAAAAGAGGATTGTTGATCTTTCCATCAGGGCCCCTGGAACTTGTTAGTTGATAGAACCCAAAGGAAGGAGAAGAAATAAATAACTACCTTACCTTCATAAAGGAGCTAATGCTACAGTTTTATGTATGGACCTCAGGATGTCACAAAACAGCTGAATTTCTGAACCTAAAGAAATCCAACAGTCTGAGACAACTGGTACTTCAGAGGGTACCAATGATGACAAATGAATGATGACTAAAAATGACTCTCCAACATAAAATCTTAGAACAGTTGTGCAATACTGTTGAAGTGGGAGAAGGAGCTAAATTGTGAGATGCATTTAAATGGTAGCTCTCACCTTGGATAAGGCTTAGAGTTAGAATTAATTGATATTAAAAAGACCTGCATCATTCCTGTACAACTGAGGGTCTGTGATTCATATCTTCCATAAAGCCATTTAATGTGTAATGTGTCATCACTCCAATTTAATTATTAGTTCCAGTGCTGGGTGTTCTTACATACTTGCAGCCCCCTAACACTTACCAAAAATATCTTGAATGTAATAGGTTCCTAAATAGTGTTAATCTCTTTATCTATTTGTTTTTTTCAGGATGAAAATGAAAAGCTATTACTTATAAAAGAACTGCTTGTTATCCTTAAAATTAAAAGAAAATGACTGTAACATTATTGCACTGCTACTTGAAAAGATTTAAAAATTGGAAATATGTCCTAGCACATTATACTTATTGAGCTTAGTGTTATTCTACTGCTCAAACATATATTTTACTAGAAATATGTCCAAGCACATTATCCTTATTGAGCTTAGATTTATTCTATTGCTCAAATATATATCTCACTGGAAATAGTCTTAACATTATATTTATTGAGTTTAGTGTTATTCTATTGCTCAAATATATATCTTAGTATTGATGAGCAAAATTAGCAAAAATTGAATTGCTAAGTCAAATACTGAATGCTTACATTAAAGATTGGCTGAACTATTAGAAGGCTGAGTTACTCCACAGATGGATATGAAAGCATTTGGTAAAATTATACTTTGTCTTTTCAAGAACAGCATCCTTGCCATAGAAATACATTTAAACTTTTTTTTTTGTGGAAGAATATTTCTTCTAACAAAACAGAATATACGTCCCCTATTTGTGCACAAATTGTGTTGATAATCTGATATTTATAAAAAACATATACAATAGTGATGTTCCTGCCAAGTTATGTGCAGAGTGTGTTCTAATGCAAATAGTGTGCTAATGATTTCAATAAAACTTTTAATATATAAAGTAGTTATTTTGTGTTTCAAATAGCTACATACTAATTAGAATATTTTTAAAGTTCAAACTAATTATTTTAGTCTTTAATGAAATTAGACCACTCCTGAATGAGTATCAGTAATTTATTGCAGAATAGGAAAGAGGAGAAAAGTATATCTGGCAGTCTGTGGTGCAAAACATGGGCAAGAAAATGTAATCATACAAATGGAGATTCAAAAATGACTTTTTAGGACATTTTGTCCAGACAAGATGGGATAGATATGTTTCTCCCTGCTCCTTATGTTGAGTACACCTATAAACTCTGAAATAATGCACCAGTCAACCAAATGAAAAATCTGAACAGTGGTAGCAGAAAAGTGAACTAGCCTGGAAGAGCTATACTGAAAGAACAAAGTGCCTACTGTGTGACAGAAAGAGATGCACAGCCCAGCACTTCTGAACCCAATCAAGCAACTGAAGGCAGCCAAAATAGCTCATTCCTCCCTTAAATCAAACAAGAGTCCTCCTCAAAATACCAGGTAGCACCAGCAATGAGAATCAATCAGAAGCCCTGTCAGAACAAGCAGCTTGGCCCAGGCTTGAGATATTCCACTCATACTCTAAGACACTGGGATAGCTCAGCCTAGGAAAACTATTTCTTTCCCCTACAGCAGCACCAGCAGGGACCACTGGAGCCACAAAGCATGAGATAAACAAAGACAAAATAATACAATCAAGACCCTGAAAATTAAACTGTCATTGGAATCAGGCCAGGATGTCTGATAATTAAAACAGAAGACTAAAGTAGGATCCAGTGCCTCCCAACATAATAAGCAAAATGTCCAGGTTATAATAGAAAAATTGTCCATTGTTTTATTATCCTGGCTGCTAAAACAAATGACGTGCATTGACTTTGAAACAGGAATTTATTGGCTCATGGTTTTGAGGCTAGCAGAAGTTCTAAATTAAGGCATCAACAAGGCAGCACTTTCTCTCCAATTCTGGGGTTGGTTGCTGGCAATCCTTGGTGCTTGGCTTTTCTATCACATGACAGTGTCTTCTCTCTTTCCAGTCTCATTGACATCTAGCTTCTAACTGTTCCTCATGGCTTCTCCGTCCATGTCCAATTTGCTTTGCTTATAAAGACTCCAGCCATGTTAGATTAAGGCCCACATCTATTTTGTTTGGGCACACCTAAACTAATAACATCTTAAAAGGTCCTATTAACAAATGAGTTCACATCCACAGGGCTAGGTGTTGAGACCTGAACATGCCTTTTGTGAAGGCCGTGACTCAGTCCCCAACACCTGTCATGCCAGGAGGCAGGAAAATCACAACTTGAATGAGAAAATACAGTCATTTGGTGCCAATACTGATATGACTGTTTTAGTTACCTGCCAAGGATTTTAAACAGCCTTCAAATAATGCTTCAATACCATTTAAAAATTGTCTTTAAAGAAATGAAACAATAGAAAATCTCAGCTAAAAAAGTAAAGGTTATATAAAAGAGCCAAATGTAAATTATATAACTGAAAATCACAATAACAGAAATCAAAAACAATTTCAGTGATAGAATCATTAGTAGAATATTTATGAGAGAGAAGGAAATTGACTGAAAAATAAGGAAATAAACACTCAGGGACTCATGGAAAGTAACAAAAGATCCAACTTTGTATCACTGGAGTTCCAAAGGAACAGAGAAGAAATTGGGCCTGGAAGAGTATTCAAAGAGACCAAACTTTCCACATTTAGCAAAAGACACAAACTGACAGAGCCAAGAAACTCTATAAACCCCAAACATAATAAACCCCCCAAAATACAAACATAGGCACATGATTAAACTTCTGATAAATAAAGACAAAGAAAAATTTTAAGAGCAGCCAGGGAGAAATTACCTACAGGAAACACCAATTTGTATGGCAGCAGATTTTTCATATGAACACCTGGAGGCCAGAAGAAAGTGGTGCATTTTTGAAGTGTTTAAAGAAAATAACAGTTCAAATAAATTCTCTAGAAAAAATCAATTTTTATGAATGAGAGTGAAATAAAGAGATTTTGTATGAAAAAGTAAAAGAATTTGTTGTTTGCAGGCCTACCCTTAAAGATTAACTGAAAAATTCACCAAAATATGGAGATGATAAAAATATTTAAAATGACTCTTGGAACATTAGGAAGGAATAAAGGCCAAGACCAACAAAAGGAACAGGAATATGGATACAATAGGTTATTCTTCTTTTCATTGTATATATACAAAATGCATATTTGATGATTAAAAGAAAAAGTGTAACTTCATCTGACAATGATCTTTAAAATTGTTAAACGGGAACTAAATGGAACTACATTAAAGGAAACTCTATGAAGTAAAGTTCCACATTTCACTAAAAGTGGTAAAATGTTTGTAGGTATAAAGTGAAAGGATAGCAAAATATATACCATGAAAATATTAATAAAAATAAAGGCAGGAGTGGCTATTATAATATCTGATAGTACTTTTTAGAGTGGGAAAAAAGTACTAGAAACTAAGAGTTGCATTACATAATGAAGAAAGGAATCAGTCTAGTGAGGGGAGATAATTATCATGTTTATGTACATACCCCCCCAAAAGAAAACAACCTCAAATTATATTAAACAAAAGCTGTTAGAGATGAAAGAGAAATAGAAAAATCCGCAATTATTTTTAGTGAATTCAACCCTTAACTCCACTACAATTGTTAAAACTCCCAGAGAGGAAATGACTAAGTAGGCAGAATATCTAGACAACATAAGTAGGATTTAGCAGACATATGTAGAAAACTTGTCCCAAACAAACAGAGTAGATATTTTTTAACTGCTTATGGAATAGTCAACAAAATAGACAACAATTAGGGGCTTAAAAAAAACTTAAACAATTTTAAAATAATGAAATCATAAGAGTGGTGTTCTCTGACCATAATGGAATCAAATTAGAAATTGCTAACAGAAAGAAAACAGGGAAATCTCTAAATATGTGGAAATTAAATGATCTACTTCTAAATAATCCGGGGATCAAAGAAGGCATCTCAAAGGAAATTGCAAAAGAAAAGAATGAAAAGAAATGCAACATATCCAGTAATGTGTAATGCAGCTAAAGAAGCATCGGAGGGAAATATATAGCACTAAATACTTACATTTAAAACAAGGATATATCTCAAAATAAGGTAAATTTCTATTCCAAGAAAGTAAAAAAAGAAGAGCAAAGTAAACCAAATTAAGAAGAGGAAGGAAATTATAAAGATAAAAGCAGAAATCAATAAATTAAAAAGTAAAACAATAGATAAAATCAATAAAACCAAGAACCAGTTCTTTGGAAAGGTATTTAAAATAGACAAACTGCTAGCAAGACTGACAAACTAAAGTATGAGGGGACACAGATCTTTAAGACTAGGATTTAAATAATGTCTCTTCTTTTGCCACAATGGAATGAAGCTAGAAACCAATAGTAGAGGTAGAACTTGAAAATTCACAAATATGTGGAAATTAAATAATACACTCTTAAACAATAATGGGTAAAAGAATAAATCACAAGAGAAAATATGAAATGCCTTGAAACCAATAAATATAAAAAAAAACACAGCATATTGAAATATATGGGATACAGCAAAAGCAGTGCCCAGAGAAAAATATAAAGGTATAAATTCTTATGTTAAAAAGAAGGAAAATCTCAAATCAACAACTTAAATTCACACATGGAGGAACTAGATCGAGACTAAACCCAAAGTGAGCTGAGGGAAGAAAATAAAGATTAGAGAGAAGAAATAAATAGATAATAATAGAAATAGAGAAAATTAAAGAAAACAAAAGTTGGTTCAAAAAAATCAACAAACCTTTAGCTAGACTGAGTAAAAAGAGAAAAGACAAAAAATAACAAAAATCAGAAATACTACTGAACCCACAGGAATAAAAAAAGAGAGTATTCAGAACATTGTATGCCAAAAATTAGACAACCTAAATGAAATGGACAAATTCTTAGAAACATACAATCTACTTATACTGACTCAAGAAAAACTGGAAGATCTCAAAAGACCAATAAAAATTAAAACTGTTGAATCAGTAATCAGAAACCTCCCAAAAGAGAAAAGCCCAGAGCCAGATAGCTGCACTGGTAAATTTTATCAAATATTCTGAGAAGAATTAACACAAATCCTGTTTAAATTCTTACCACCACGACCCCTCCCCCAAAAAAGTAAATCAAAGAGCAGGGAATATCTCCTAACTCATCCTGTGATGTCAACAACACCCAAATACCAAAGCCAGACAAAGAAAAAGAAAGAACGTTACAGACCAATACCTCTCATGAATATAGATGCAAAAATCAACTAAAAACATTAACACACCTGATCCAACAGGATATTAAAAAACTAAATACATGATCAAGTGGAATTTATCCCTGGTATGGAAGTGCGGTCCAAGAAAAAAAAATCAATTAATATAATACACCACATTAATAAAATGAAAGAAAAGAAACACATGATCATCTGAAGTGATGCAGAAAAGGCATTTGACAAAACCCGTCACCATCTCTTGAGAAAAATACTTAGAAAACTAGGTAGAAGATAACTTCCTTAATATCATAGGGGGTTTGTAAGAAAACCTCACAGCTGACATCACACTCAATGGTGAAAGACTGAGAGCTCTCCCGCTAAGATCAGGAACAAGAAAAGGATGCACAGTGTCACCAGTTATTCAACATTGTACTGGAAGCTCTAGCAAGAGCACATACAGAGGAGAAATAAATAAAAGACTTCCAAATTGGAAAAGAAGAAGTGACAATTTTCCTATTTGCTAATGACATAATCCCATATACAGAAAATCCTCATAACTCTACTACAAAGCCACTGGAACTGATAAATGAATTCAGCAAAGTAGCAGGTACAAGATCAACACTTCAAAATCAGTTCTGCTGTTATACACAAGTAATGAACAAGCTGACATTTCTGTAAAGAAGATTTACAAATGGCCAATAACCAAGTGAAAAGATGCTCAACATCATGTGCCATAGATAAATGAAAATAAAAACAACTAGTTACCATTTCACATCCTCTGGAATAGCTATCATTAAATACAGAGAATAACAAGTGTTAGAAAAGTTATAGAGAAACAGGAACACTTATTCATCGTTGGTGGGGATATAAAGTGGTGCAGCTGCTATGGAAGCAAGTATAGAATTGCCATATGTCCTAGCAATCCTACTTCTGCTATATACCCCTAAACATTTAAAGCAGAGACTCAAACAGGGATTTATTTGTACATCAACGTTCTTAGCAGCATTGTTCACAATTGTTTAAAGAAGGAACAACCCAAGTGTCCTCAACCAATGAATATTTAAACAATACCTGATGTAGATGTACAACAGAATATTATTCAACTGTAAAAAGGAATGAAGTTCTGATACATATAATAACATGAATTAACCATGAAGACATCCTGTTGAGTTTTGAAATAGGCCAAGCACAAAAAGACAAATAGTTTATGATACCACTTATTTGAAATAAACAGAATATGAAAATCCATGGAGTCAGAAACAGGTCATTGGGGACAGGGAAAGGAATAGGGAATAGGGAATTAATGCTTAATAAGTGCAGAACTTCTGTTTTGGATTTAAAAATTTTAGTAATAGATGGTAATGTTGGTAGCACAACACTGAATTTAATTAGCATGACTGAATTGTGTATTTGAATGTGATTAGAAGAGGTGTGTATATGCAACAAGAAGAAAACAATCTTTAAAAAAAATCCACAAAACTGTGTAATACAGTGAAACCTAATGCAAATTGCGAACTATAGTCGATACGACTTTTTAAACTTTTTATTGTAAAATATATAAACAAACCAAAGAAAGAAAAAAGTGATAATTTTCAAGGCACAATTCAACAAGTAGTTTCAGAACAGATATCAGAGTTTGTCATGGGCTACCACATAGACTGAGACTCTATAAAGGTTTCATGCACTAGGTTTGCCTTCCTGGAACCTTTAATTCCCAGCAGGTTCCTAGATCAGATAAATCCTGAAACTTAGAGGAACCAGCTTCTCCAAGATTATCAATTATTTACATCCCCCCTATCCTTTAGTATCAACTCCCCTTCTCAGCATGAAAAAATTGGAATGGGCATTCCCCAAAGATCCCTATAGATTAGAAGAAGGATCAAAGGAGAAGGAGGAGGTATTACAGATAAAATGGGATTTAGCAAATGAATATGACTGCTGCATCACCATATTAATATTCCTTCTATCCTCCAGTGTTTTGAAGCAGCTAAGTGGAAAAATCTGAGATGGTAGAATGGTGGCTTATGATATGAGTTTTAATAATAATTTTTATCAACTTTAACAATGGTACACTAACACAATTGTTAATTATAGGGAGAACTGTGTTTGTGAGGGGGTACATGGGAACTCTGTATTTTCTTCATGATTTGTCTGTAATCCTACAACTTCTCTAGTTAAAAATTTAAATTATGATGTATTTTTTTAAAAGCGCTTAGAGACAGGTTCATGTATATATGCAATCATGATATAGGATAAAAGTGGATCTACAAATAAAAGAAAGAAAAGTACATGTCTTTTATGTGTGGTTTAGTGTACTTGCATTATATACAGAAAATGAAACTGAGTTTCTAGCTTATAAACTTATTCTATAAATGTGATGGATTCCAAGTGCGTTGAAGGTCTAAATATAGAAAGTATAAACATAAATCTTATAATATTATATGTAGAAGAACATTTTTCTGACATAAGATTTGAGTAGCATTTCCTAAAAATTGTTAAAACAAATCACTGGACAAAAAATATTATATATTTGGTTACTTCACAATTACAAGCCCTTCTGTTCAACACTGGATACTTTTTCACAAGTTACCAGTTGCAATACTTTATTTGAAATAATTTGAAATAATCTTTCAATGAGTTTATGCCACAAGTGGATGTGCATTTGTTCCACTTGTTTTAATTTGCTTTTTAATTAAATAATGTATGTGTTTGTGCACGTGCCCGTATCCAACTTATAAACTGGGAAGAAAGTTAAATCAAGACAGAGACAGGGAGACTATGAAAATATTAAACCTAACCATTATCTTCCAGTAAAGACCTTTCTAAAAGAGTCGTATTCTTTCTAAAAAAAATACACATCCCAGAAATAAAATAATTCATAGACTATATAATGCTATAAACCTCTCTTTGGAAAAAACTCATTTAAAATTAATAAAAATAAATACAGATAATGTTTTGATCCATCCATGATCATAATTGGTATCAAATTTAGCAACACAGGTGGTAAATTTGAAATAGCTGGAATTTTAAAAATATATATCGCAAGTTTTAGATAGCAAACAATGCAGGAATATTGAACAGTGGAAACAGATTAGGATGTGAGGCAGCAGGTCTCTCACATCTGCTTCTGCATTTATGCTGCATAATGTGTTGTTTTGGTTGAAGAATATGAGGCAAACCAAATTCACATAGATATATTTGGAAGAGAGTAGCTAAATGGTGTTTTCATATAATTGTACCTATTCTTCTTTGATTATACATCAAAAATTGACAAGTGGTAGTTTTGTAAAGCTTAGCTTCAATAGAGAATCTGAACTTTTTATAGTCTGTTACATTAAAATCCATAGGTCTGTCTTTCACTTTGAATGGAACTTTTATCCATGCCCCTTCATTTGAAAAAATTATATATTTTTATTGTTATGCATTTATTCAAAGTGTTAACATGTTTCATTACTTAAGACAAAATAATATTCATTAAAATCACCACTAATCCCATTGGGAAAGTATTTGAATTTGGGGAAACTATCAAGCTCATAGTGATAGACACAAGACTTCCAAAATTCTAATTTTTGCTTGGAATATTATTTTTACCACAGGAAGTTCTTCTTGAATATGTTTTCTTGAAGTGAAAGGCTCATTTATTTTATTTTTGAGAAAATATCTGCCAAATAAACATTGCTTTTTATTGTTTCTTAGCTGATCTTTCAATTAAAAGTGATATTTTATTGAAAAATCAACAAGTTCAACTTGCAACTCAAGTTAGGCAATGCTTTTTCTTAAGACAATCATCCTACTGCAATATGCAGCAGAAGTATTTTAGGCATAATTCTCATTGTTTTCACCCAAAATATTGAGAAAGATTGAGTCCAGATTCAATAAATTTAACAATTTTACTGCTTCTTCAAGATATTCTAAAGTGAAACTGCTATTTTTCAGCATATAGACAGCATAAGAAAAAAATAATCCCATCTAATATTGTCTAGTATAACTGCTTTGAGCAATTTTACCCATCATTGTTAATGCACAATCACACGGTGAAAAGACAAATAGCATTTTAGTATTTTAATCTCATAGATCACCTGGAAAAGTTTATGGTGTCCCAGGGGTCCATCAACCACACTTTCGGTATTGCAGGAATATAATCCAGAAAGACATATACATATATGAAACATGATTTATGGCAAAGATACACTACAATTAAATGGAGAAGCGATGGTCTTCTCAATCATTGAGCTTGATCAATTAAATATGCATATAGAAAAATAATAAAACTAGACCCCTACTGTTCCAGTTTGTGAAAGCTGCCAGAATGCAACATACCAGAGATGGATCAGCTTTTAATAAGGGGACTTATTTAGTCAAAAATTTATAGTTCTTTAGAGGAAAAGCAGCTAGCTTTAATCTAAGTTTTTCTGTCACATGGGAAGGCACACCTTCTCTCCTGGCTTCTGGGTTCCAACGGCTTTCCCCAGGGCAATCCCTTTCTGCATCTCCAAGCCTCTGGGCTGAGCTGTGAGGGCTGAGATGAGGTATCTTCTGCTGAGCTCTCTTCTGACTTCTGTTTTTTAAGCTTCCAGCTAATTAAATTAATCCTCACTCATTGTGGAAAGCACTCACCTTAACTGACTGCAAATGCAATCAGCCATAGATGAATTTCACATACTAATGATTTAAGTCCACAGAAACAGAACAATGGGCCAAGTTGACACCTGAACCTAGCAATCACACCTACCTTTCACCACATACAAATATTTCAGAATGAAACGCAGAACTAAATTTTAAAACTAAAACAATTACCTAATGCAAGGATACAGAGTAAAATATCTTCATGATTTTTGGCTAGGAATAAATTTCTTAAATAGAACAAAAGATTCACCAATTATAATGAAAAAGATAGATGAATCTATTATATTACTTTATTAATATTGTACATTATATTATTAAATATGTATTAAAATTAAGTATTTTTGTTTATCAAAGGACAATATTAGAAGAATGAAAAGACAAGTCACTTATAGTATGTTACTCTAAAGTTTAGGATGCATATCCCAAAAAACAACTAAAAACCCAATATAAAAAATTAGAGGTTGGGCATATCCCTCCTTTGGGCATACCTGCATTAATTTCTCTAACATATACTCTGTCATTTTAATAAAAATCTCCTTTAATAAAGTTTACTACTTATGCCTACTGGCCCTCTCATCTCTAAATTCTTTTTGTTTTGAGACCATGAACTTGGGCTCAGCTGACACCATTGTCAGCGGGAAACAGGTTGCATATTCTGGTGAACCCACCAGGAGTGATTTCAAAAGACCTGAGGATAGCAGCATCTTTCATGTAAGAAACTAGCCCTCTAGACTTGCATTTTTGTTTGCAGCAACCTACAAATCAGAAATTCATCTTCAACAAAAAGGAACTTTTAAAAGAAACAAGAGTGCCTCTCAACAGGACCTGCCCATCTGTGACATGTGTTTGGAATAGCTCAATCTGGATAATTACTACAGGTGGCATCCTGGGCACCAGAACTCCTGATCCAATTGCATACCAGCACATAGGATGGCTGCCCATATTTGAGTGAGACTTGGATATCATTATGTGACAAAATAAAAGAATAAGGGTGCAAGGCAGATCTAAGTGAGCCAGAGCATACTTGCCTTTCCCTAGATGCTATTGTTTTATCCCTCAACTCTCTTTAAGATTAAAGGGATTAAACTCTTTCAGGGGAATTGACGCAGGATAAAATAAGATAATTCTAAGCCCCTGATTTCCTATTCAGCTCTGAAAGAGTTACAGACAACTCTCAGTCCCTTGTTTCCTATGTCCCTCCAAAGGAACTAATACAGAGCTGCAAACTTACTAGTACAAAAATTTCCCTAAAATCTGAAACCTCCCCAAACCATTGAAATCTCCCCAACCATAAAAGCTTGTAAAATTCTGGGCACAAAGCAAACTCTTAATTAATAATAGGAAGCATAGAGTCATAAAGATTGCTAACCATTTACCCAAAGACAAATTTCAAGTATGTGACAGCAAACCATGAATTCTGCTAGCTATCTCCTCCTAGAACAAAGAAGACAGCTAGCATTCAAAGGTTATTATAGAAACCTGCCACTGGTACAAATTTCCTTTAAAACAAGCTGACTCCACTCAGTATGTGTCCCTCCCTTGAGCATTCCCATGTTAACCTATCTAATATGCACTCACTCTTTTTAATAAACTTTACTATTTATGCTTAAAAAAAATAGAGGTTAAAGATTTGGGGTGATAATTCATAAAATACAATTTCAATACAAAGGTATTAAACATCATTAGTCATCAGAGAAATGCAAGCTAAATCTACAATTAAACACTACTACATGCCCATCAAGTTGATACAATAAAATGGTTGATAATATAAATTGTTGGTGAAGATGTGGAGCAACTGGAATGCAATCACATTGTTGGTGGATTTGTAGGTTGATGTCTTACATACAGTTAAACATATTTATGTACATATATCCTATGACACAGCAGTTTCATTCCTGGGCATATACCTAAGAGAACTGAGTGCCTATATCCATCAAAAGTACAAAATATGGGGTGACATCATCAACATGATTACCTAAACAGCTATTGAAAATCTCTTCTTGGAGATTCAGCATTTAAAAAGGACAATCCTGAATTATTCAGAAATCTGTAAGAGGATATGAACTGGAGAGGGACACTACAAATCCTGAATTGAAGAAGTAGATGAATGTCAGGTAGGAAATTCCTGTCCCAAACTGGCTGGGCCTCTCCCTTCTCCCTCACTCAGTCTCACAGCATGGGACCAAGATAAACAGCAGTGGGACAGACCCTCATCTTTTGGAGACCTGGGGGACAAGGGAGGGCATTTCAAGGCCCTGATAAGTAAAAGAAAGAGAGTCTGAGAAAACATGGACAGAAACTGTGTTTCCAACCCTGGGTTCTTAAGTCCATTCCCCACCCCTGTGAGAAATGGCAGTGAGAGACCTGACCCCTGCCAAGGGGAAGGCTAAAGACTAGGGCACTGAGGGTGTACTCTGCCACAAATAAAGTTGGGGACACAGACCCACATTGAGCCAGATTTTGGCTGGCAAAGAGAGGGAACAGGAAACCTACAGTTTCAGCCAGACCTGGAGAAAACAATCGGTGCTCTGAGGATGATTATGTTTTTGAATCACAATGTCTTCTGGGCAGAACAGAAGGTGCAAGAGAATTGAAGGGCCTAGAAACCACCTAGAAAGTTTTATTCAGGTTAACTGGAGTAGGTCTATACCTCGTGCATGGGAACTCACCCATGTTTTGGCTAAGGAACATGGATGACCTAACCCTAAAACAAACCCAGGTCTTGCAGGATGGTGAAAAATAGAGCACAACTGGGAAAAACAGACTTATTCTACCTACAAACAGAGACGTTGCTGTGGTACCCAGTGCCTGTTTTCATCCTTATAGCAGGCCTTTGCATGTCCCTGGCTCTGGGGGGAAATTGAGGGACACAACAAATTTGACAACTATGGGTGAGAGAGGTATACAGTAGGAGAACAAGTCCAACCAACAGGAAAACCCTAGGCAAAAGAGTAAAACAACCTCTAGAATAAACTAAGCAGGAAAATCAGAGGCCTTGACACTAGCAGAAAATCACCACTCATACCAGGAAGAATGGAGATATGGCTCAACCAAAAGAACAAAATAACACCTCAACTGAGATGCAGGAATTGAACTAACTAATTAATAATGTTAAAACAGATCTTTTAAATCTATTCATTGAGTTGAAAGGAAATATGGACAAAAGACATGAAGGATATAAAGAAGACACAGGGTATCCATACAGAAGAACTCAAAAGCTTGAAAAAACTTATGGAAATGAAAGGCACAGGAGAAGTGATGAAAGTTAACATGGAAACATATAACAGCAGACTTGAAGAGGCAGAAGAAAAGATCAGTGAACTAGAAGACAAGACATCTGAAATTCTGCATAGAAAGGAAGAGAGGAAAAAAATGGGAAAATTTTAGGAGAGTCTCAGGGAATTGAATTACAATACAACACACATAAATATACATGTTATGGGTGTCCCAGAAGGAGAAGAGAAAGGAAAGGGAGAAGAAAGAATAATGGAGGAGATAATCAATGAAAATTTCCCAACTCTTATGAAAGACATAAAATTGCAAGTCCAAGAAGCATAGTGTACTCCAAACAGAATAATTCAAATAAACCTATACCGAGACACTTACTAATCAGATTGACAAATGTCAAAGACAAGATGACTTCTGAAAGCAGCAAGAGAAAAGCAATCTATCACATACAAAGGAAGCTTGATAAAACTAAGTGTGGATCTCTCAGTAGAAACAATGGAGGTGAGATGGCGGTGGGATGATATTTAAGATGCTGAAAGAGAAAAACTGCCAACCAATATTTCTATATCCAGTAAAACTGCCCTTCAAAAATGAAAAAGAGTTTAAAATATTTGCAGACAAACAGACACTGAAAGAGTTTGTGAACAAGAGACCTGCTCTATAAGAAATACTAAAGGAAACACTACAGGTAGATAGGAAAAGATGGGAGAGAGAGGTTTGGAGAAGAGTGTAGAAATGGAGATTAGCAGAAAGGATAACTAATACAGTTAAAAGAGAGAAAAATAAGATATGTCAAATGTAATCTAAAGGAAAAATGGTTGAAAAAAATAAAACCTTTACAGTAATAGCATTAAATTTTAATGGGTCAAACTCCCCAATCAAAAGCCATAGATTGGCAGAATGGATAAAAAAAAAAAAAAAACAGGATCCATCTATATGCTGTGTACAAGCGACTCACTTAAGACCCAAGGACAAAAACAAGTTGAAATTGCAAGGTGGAAAAAGATATGCAAACAACAACCAGAAAAGAGGGGTTTAGCTATGCTATAATCAGACAAGTAAGATTTTAAATGTAAAACAACTAAAAGAGATAAAAAGGTCACTATGTGTTAATAAAAGGGACAATTCATCAGGAAGATATAGCAATCATAAATATTTGTGCACCAAGCTACAGTGCTCCAAAATACATGAGGCAAGCACTGACAACACTCAAGGGAGAAGTAGGCACGTCTAACTTCTACTACAGTAGTTGGAGATTTCATTACATCACTCTTAACAGTGGATAGAAAACCTAGACAGAGGATCAATAAGGAAAAGATATCTTGAATAATATGATAAAAAGAGCTAGACTTAACAGAAATTTACAGAACATTGCACCCAATAGCAGCAGGATATTCATTCTTCTGAAGTGTTCATGGACTATTCTCCAGATTGACCATATGTTGGGGCATACAGCACATCTCAGTAAATTTGAGAATATTGAAATTATACAAAGCACTTTCTCAGATCATAACGGAATGATTGGAAATCAGTAGCAGGTAGAAGCTTAGAAAATTCACAGATTGATGGGGTGTAAACACCACATTATTATTATTATTTTTTTTGCATGTGCAGGTACCGGGATTCGAACCTGGGTCTCCAGCATGGCAAGCAAGAACTCTGCCTGCTGAGCTAGCATGGCCTGCCCAAGAACACAGTCTTAAACAACCAGTGATTCAAGAAAGAAATTATAAGAGAAACCAGTAAATATCTTGAGGCAAATGAAAATGAGTTCAAAACATACCAGCACTTACAGGATGCAGCAAAGTCAGTGCTGAGAGAAAAATGTGTTGCCCACAATGCCTATATTAAGAAAAAAGAAAGAGCAAAACTCAAGGAATTAACTGCTCACTTGGTGGAAGTTGAGAAAGAAAGATTAACAACTCAACCCCAAAGTAAACAGAAGGGAAGAAATAACAAAGACAAAAGCAGAAATAAATAAAAGGGAGAATATGAAAACAATAGAGAGATTCAATAAAACCAGATGTTCGTTTTTTGAGAAAGTCAATAAAAGAGATGGCTTAGATAGGCTGGCAAAAAAAAATAGAGAGAGGATGCAAATAAATAAAATCAGAAATGGAAGAGGAGACATAACTACTGATTCCAAAGAAATAAACAGATAATAAGAGAGTACTATAAACAATTATATGCTAACAAATTAGATAACACAGATGAAATTGAGAACTTCCCAGAAAAGCAAGAGCAACCAACATTGATTGGAGAAGAAATAGAAGACCTTAACAAACTAATCACAAATAAAGAGATTGAATCAGTCGTCAAAAAACTTCCCAGAGAGAAAGAAAAATACAGGACCAGAGGGCTTCACACGTGAATTCTACCATTCAAGAAAGAATTAGCACCAGTCCTGCTCAAACTCGTCAAGAATTGAAGAGGAGGGAAAACTACCTAAGTCATTCTATGAAGCCAACATCACTCTAATAGCAAAGCCAGGTAAAGATACTACAAGAAAAGAAAATTGCAGATCAATCTTTTTAATGAATATAGATGCAAATATCCCCAGCAAAATACTTGCAAATTGAACCCAGCAACACATTAAAAAAATTATACACCATGACAAAGTGGGTTTTATCCCAAATATGCAAAAGGGTGGTTCAACACAAGAAAATCAGTTAATTAAGAGGAAAAAAATCACATGATCATCTCAGTTGATGCAGAAAAGGCATTTGACAAAATTCAAGCATCCTTTTTTGATGAAAACACTTCAAAGGATAGGAATAGAAGGAAGCTTCCTCAACATCTTAAATGAAACATATGAAAAACCTACAGCTAACATCATACTCGGGGGGGAAAGAATGAAAGCTTTCCCTCTAAGGTCAGTAACAAGACAAGGATGCCCATTGTCACCATCATTATTCAACATTTTACTGGAAATTCTAGCTAGAGCAGTTAGGCATGAAAAAGAAATAAAAGGCATCCAAATTGGAAAGGAAGAAATGAGTTTTCACTGTTTGCATATGACATGATCCTGTATGTAGAAAATTCTGAAAAATCAGCAATAAAGTTATTTGAGATGATAAGTGAGTACAGCAAAGTGGCAGAATACAAGGCCAATATGCAAAAATTGGTAGTGTCTCTATACACCAGCAATGAACAAGCTGAGGAGAAAATCAAGAGAAAACTTCCATTTACAATAGCAGCCAAAAGAATCAAATATTTAGGAATAAATTTAACCAAGGACATAAGAGACATATACATAGAAAACTAAAAAACTTTGCTAAAAGAAATCAAGAAAGACCTAACTAAATAACTGGAAGGACATACTGCAGTCATGGATTGAAAGACTAAATATAGTTAAGATGTCAGTTCTGCCCAAATTGAGTTACAAGATTCAAGAAATACCAATTAGGGTGGGCCATGGTGGCTCAGCAGGCAGGAAATCTGCCTGCCATGCTGGAGACTCAGGTTCGATTCCCGATGCCTGCCCATGTAAAAAAAAAAAAAAAGGAAAGAAAGAAAGAAAGAAAGAAATACCAATTAAAATCCCAACAACTTACATTGCAGAAAAAGAAAAACTCACAATCAAATTTATTTGGAAGAGTAGGTCGGGTGCCCCAAATAGCTAAAAACATCTTAAGAAAGAAAAATGAAGCAGGAAGTCTTTCACTACCTGACTGTAAAGCATACTGCAAAGCTACAGTGGTCAAAACAGCATTATACTGGCATAAAGATGGATGTACTGACCAGTGGAATTGAATTGAGTGTTCAGAGGTAGACCCTCACAACCACAGTCAAACTGATCTTTGATAACGAGGTCAAGTCAACTCAACTGGGACAGAGCAGCTTCTTTAGCAAATGGCGCTTGCAGAACTGGATATCCATATCAAAAAGAATGAAAGAGGATCCATGTCTCACACCTTATACAAAAATTAACTCAAAATGGATCAACACCTAAACATTAGAGCTAAGATCATAAAATGGTTACAAGAAAATAAATGGAAATATATTAAAGATCTTGTGATAGGCAGTGGTTTCCTAAACTTAACACCCAAAGTGCAAACAATGAAAGAACTAGATAAATGGGCTATCTTCAAAATTGAACATATTTAAATTGTATAATACCCAAAGCTTATATGAAAGTCTGGAAATAGCCTTGTATAATGTTTATGGTTGTCTAATTTAAAGCAATCATTTGACGACTACTGATCTCTCAGATTTAAAAACACATAAATTTATTCAGTATTATTTAACATTTTTTGTCAAACAATTTTCTAAAGGTATATTCTCAAACTATGCCAAGGTAAATACCAACATAAACTATGGCAATGTTATTTGAAGGAATGAACCATTGGAAATCAGTGAAATGTCCATCAATAGAGCCTTGGTCAACTCAGTTATGAATTTCTAGGTATACATGAAGAAATAATTAGTAGATCACTATGTGTTGACATGAATTATCTCAGAGATATAAAGTGATTCAAACAAGTTGCAGAATGTTATATAGAATATGGTCCCTAGTTTTATAAGGATATGTATGAAAAACTAGCTAATAGAAGTTATTTTTGCATAAAAGAACATTGTCAGAATGGGAGAAGATCATTTGTCAATTTTATATATTCCTCTTTTGTTTGAATTTTCTAACAGAATGTTTATGTTACTTTTCTTTTATGAAATAAATAGGGAAAATGGACTGTAGGCCTTTTTTCCCTTTTATATTTTTCTATACTGAAAATTTTAAATCAACTTTACTAAAAATTGCAGCAGAAACTAAAATAATCCAAAGCATAACCTTAAGGAAATCTCAGTAAAAAGTGAATTAAAGAAAGGCTTTGCCATAAGATTAGAATAAGGATTAAGGTCCTGGAAGATTGTTGTCTGGAAGTACTTATACTCCAGAGTCCTTGAAAGGGTGCCTCATTATAGATTATCATATATAAGTCAGAACCACCTGAATTTATCTTTAGCACTTTCTGCTCACTACCTGAACTGAACTAGATCACAATGATTTGCTTCTGTTCAAAGAGTGCTAAGTATGATGACTTGGCATTTCAAGCAAGAAGAGCCTTACTACAAGGAACTAGGTGCTCATGAATTCATTGGAGGACTCTAGAAAAAGAAGCCAGCTTTTAAAATTCAAGAGCATTATTACTGTTACTGAAATCTGGAGCTCAGAAATCTGCTGCTGCAATGATCACATCTCCCTTAAAAAGGCTTCTTACCTTCACAAAGCTGGTGAGTCTCTGCAATGGTCAGTAAGGCCAACACAAATGCTTCTGTACATATATCCAATGCTTTATGATCTTGCTTTTTAACAGAGTAGTAAAGGACATCATTTCCACCTTATAAATATAAGTGTGTGCAATTGTAGGAACCCAAACTGTCCATAATTCTAGCTTCAAGGGAGTCTGGGAAACACAATTTTCCTGTTGCTATCAACAAAAGGAGTAGGGAAAGGATGTTGAGTAGATCAATCCATAGTAATCAGGATAGATGTTAAATCTTTATAATCTCTTCCCTCCACCCAGTAGCAACATTCTTCTCGTTCATGTCTTTAGAGTGAGGCATTATTTTGCAACACAGAACAACATGAACTTATCTTCTACCACTCCCTACCTTGAATAGAGAACCACACTCTATATAGTATGCTTCGGCTTGTAAAACACATCAGCTTTGCCCATACGGAGGAAAGTTGCCTTTCCCTCCAACTGTAAAGCCCTTTCCTAAGTTTTCTCAGGGCTTATTCCTCACACCCCTTAGGTCTCTGTTCATATATAATCTTCTCAAAAATTTCTTCCCTGATAACATTATGTGAAATATCAACCCTCTTCAATGACCTGTTTGCTCTCGTAGTTTCCTTTACTTTGTAACACTTACAATTATTGCTTATCATATATACATGATATATTATATACACATTATATTATTATGTATAATTATACTTATTTATTTTCTGTCTAAGATTTATTTATGCTACCATTCCTTAAGAAAAACATAAAATATATTTAGTTTAACAACAATTAGAGAAATAACATTTCTTTTTCTGCAAGCATTTGCCATTTTAGGAGGTCCAAAGTAGTTTGAGATATTCTCTTTGAAATATAAAAAAGGTGTTATCTGTATTAAAGAAATTCTACCAGGGTGTGAAGTAATTTTTAAAAACATATCACTATTTTTAAGAGTAAATTTACAAGAATATCTGATGACATTTAGGATCAAAACCTTAAAAGAAAAATGGAGGTGAGGGAAAGGGTCAGGAAAACGGTTGAGCAGATATTCTAGGGGGATAAATGGGAAAAAGAGAAGAGTGGTTTGAAGTCAGTACTTTTAAGAAAAAAAACTTTTATTAACAAGCAGAAATAGCATAGAATTATTTTTTAGAATATTTGTATCATGCTCAGTTTTTTAAAGATCATTTTATAATGGCCATTGCAATGGGCACTCTAAAGATGATTTTCCTTATATATTGATACAATAATTTATCCCACAAATATTTATTGAATAGCAGCTATATATGAGGTATTGGTTTTCATATTTCTAGAGCCCATTCTGATGACCAGTTAATGATAAAGAGTTAGAGGATTCAAGACTCAGATTTTTCCTTATACCATTACTTATCATCTGCCTGAAATTATTTCACAGAGCCAAAAATATTTTACTTTCAATCCATCATTTTTCATTAAACACATAAGGTGGATCATGGCTGGTGAAGCAGCAATTTAACCAAACAAATATATTCTCTCTTGTTGAAGTTGCAAAAAGAAGTTAAATTTTAAAGGATTCAGAGGATAAAGATGAATGTATTATTTTTAGTGTATTAAACTAAAATTATATTTAGTACAGAGCCTGTTAACAGATACTCTATACTTAATATGCCCACATATTTAATTAAACTTCACATAAAATCAATTTATTGACATTGCAAATTGTTTCTAAATTATAAATTATTTTGCTTCCCATTTAATCTGATAACATTACAAGACATAGCTTTATCTAAGACTTCTCATGATAGATACTTTTAGAGTGCTGAAATCATCCACTGTGCGATTATTAAATAAAAACAGCAAACAAAACACTACATGAAAGAATGGTTTCAGAGAAATTAATGACTCTTGGCATATCCCAAATTGCTGCAAATTATAGTATATTAGGATGAAACTCTCTTACATGACAATTTTCACAAAGTTACAGCATTTCCTAATATTATAGGATTTAATTTATGTGCTTTATAAGAGAAAATGATGCCATTAGTGAAAATATTATATTAGTTCTATTGGGTTTGTGTAGTTCAAAAGCATCACAGTGTGTTAATAAAACATGTGTATTTTTACTATATTAGCTTTAAATGGTATTTTTTATTTTTAAACACTTAAATCTACCCTGACTCCAAAACGTTCATTGGTTCCAGTAACCTGCTTAGACAATTTGAAAAATGTCTTAACAGAATATATAATTTATAAAAACTAAAGGAAATTCAAGTATATTAGCTATATAATCCACTTTCCACGATGTATATTCACTCAAAATTGAAACTATACAATTAAGTCATTAGAAATAATAAGTGGAGGCATATGACAATATGATATAAAACACACTTTTAAACTTAATGGTCTATAACCACACTTTATAATATATAGTATTTATTCCATACAGACTTACTTACATTTCATAGACTTATAGAATATAGATGATGGAAAGTTATAGGGATAATTTAGTCTAAATATCAACCTTATGTATAAATATCCTCTAAATAATTCTCAGTTAAATATTCTGTTGTCTAGTTCTAGTTATGGAGTACTTGTTACTTACTGAGTCAAAACATCCCATTTTGAAATCTAAAATATGTAGAAAACATGTGTTAAATCTACAAATTATTTAGAGCAAGTCTTATGCCTTAATTTTACAGTTTAAGAAATTAAGGTTCAAAATGGTTGTGGTTGTATGGCTAATATGTGATTAGTCAGAAATCCTACCTAAGCCTCCAACTTTATGTCCATTTTTTAATAACTAGAATGTAATCACTCTTTAGCCCTATGAAATATCTTGTCCTTAAACATTTGTTTTCCAAATCTTATTCATCAACCTGTTTTTGTTTCTCATTTAATTCTGGAAACTCAAGAACATATTAGGTTTAAGTCTATTTTTTAAATTTCTATAGATGCATGTCTGTACATGTCTTACTCTTTAAAAATATTTTGCTACATTTTTCAAAACAAACCTCTTTAGTTTTGAACATATTCACTTGCATAAAAATTACCAAAATAGTCTCTCTTTCTCTCTGGATGCAATAGATAGGTTGATAGATGATGATGATAAATAATAGATAGAAAGATAAAAATGAATAGAAATAGATATATAGCAATACATATATTCAATTATTTATCAACCTATTTATATTTTTTCATTGTTTGAGAGTAAGTTGTAAACAAAATCTCAATTGACTTCTAAATAATAAAGCATATATTTCCAATATTAAGGCCATTCATTTCTGTAACCACACTATTATTATCAAAGTCAGGAAATTACATTAATACAATGGTACTATCTAATTTACAGGCATTCACATTTCATCCATTATCTAAATATTGAACTTTTTAGAAAAATTTAAAAATTCTTATCCAGTAACTAATTCAAGATCATGCGTTTCATTTATTTTTGCAAATCTCAGTTGCATTTTTATACTGCCTAGTTTATTTTGAAAACAACTTTTTCTGATATCCAAGTGAATTTGAAATTATAGTTATCTCAAAGTACACAGAAATTATATGTATTCTTTTATAAATCAAACACTGATAAAAGAACATTTAACATATTATGTAAGGACTTTAACATAATAGGATTCTCTTTTTCCAGCTTCTTAGATTATTTTTCCCTATGTAAGCCAATATATATTTGACATTTGGGTTATATGTGCATATAAAAACAAGACAGGTTTGTCAAATGGGAATAAGATAAAAAAGCAAACAGCATCCTTTTTGGATATAATTAAATTTTCTGAGGCAAAGTGATCCAAATGGGAACAAAGAAAGCTGATTTCCTTATGAAATAAACTAGGTGAAAAACATTAAGATCAATCAAAGGTGCTAAAGATTAATTCCGTAATCATTCTCTCTTTCCTACCCATTTAACACAAGTGTGCACCCTGTGTAAATGTGAATTAGATTACTTCCAATTAGGATTGTGAACTTCTATGACTAGGGGTATGTATTACAAAAAAAAACTCCGGGGTAAAAGATGAGAGGTAGTATTGGTGCATAAAGGACATTTGCCCATCAAGTTATCCATATGAAATATAAAGAAGTAAATTATTTAAAAGTCTTAATGGGCTCAGATATTGACTTGGGTCTTAAAGTGATGTTTTATTTCAGTATTTATTAAGATAATAACTAAGCATATTAGAATGCTAGCCATCACTGGTTTAGTAGTTAAACATCGGAAATAAATTATTGTGTTACAAAATGCACACAAATCATTATATTTTGCGGTTGTACTATTTTGTTTGTTATACTATTTTTATAATTGGGGCAAGATAAGAGGTGCAATTTAAGAACATTTAATGTACTGTTTGAATCAAAGATTTTTATTAATTTTTCTGCCAAACGCAGCATTGATTTCCATCTACAAATGTTTTTAAGATAAGAAACATTAGGTCAATTGAAAAAACAGCTGTGGCCCTGAGCTATGAAACATTATACTTTAACACACTGATTAATGGACAAACCTAGAACATCACTGTAAAGATCTTAATCAGTGTTGGCCTTCAGCAGTGAATGGCCGCAGCTTTACTTTGACTTCTCCAAAAATATTTTGCAACACCTAACACGCAACTGGTACACAGTTTCAAAGTCAAAGTCCTTCCCATAACAGGAATCTCCAATTATGAGTTGTTTTTGTGGATCATAGCTCCCAAGTTGTTCAATTTTAGTTCAGCTTTTACCTTAATTATTCAAATCTCTCAGATTGTTTTCATCCAATGTACTATATAATCAGCTGGGCCAAAGTCTTCTTTGGTGACCCACCAGGCAGTGTGACTCACAGGAATATCATTCTTCTTCATGCAGGTTTGCCCTTGATAATCAGGAGGGCTTCCTATTTCATAGGTGGATGTTGCAGCGTGGTCTATCCTCCCATTTTCTGAAATAATTTGATCAGTTACAAGTTTTCTGCAGTTTTCTGAGAAACTACTTCTGCCATGATGATTGACAAATGTTACTCAGACCCACAAACAATAGCATTTGGGCTCCTGTGCTGCTACCTCTCAGGTTCAAAGAGAGGCACAAATAAATATAAATATACAAATAAATTTTACAAATGTATATACTCTTTCCACAGCATATGTAACTGGGAGAATAGAATATGATCAGAGGAAAAACATTAGCCTCCTTTCCACAGGCCACAGAGTAGTAAGAATGAGAGTACTCTATTAAGAACTTCATTGAGTCCTACTCAACAATAATCTCAAAGGCTAGGTCAGATGTTTAGGCATCAAAATGATACTATTGGGGGGGGGCATGGTGGCTCAGCAGGAAGAGTTCTCACCTGCCATGCCGGAGACCCGGGTTCCATTCCTGCTGCCTGCTTATGCAAAAAAAAAAAAAAGCAAGAAAGACACTATCTGGAAATCCTAGGCAGTGACCAACAGTGAAGTGAAGCCAACCCTTGGAAGAAGCTGCATGCCTCGAAGAGTTGCACTAACATCCTAAGTTAGTGTAAACACTTGGCCGAGGCTTAAGATGAAAAAAACAAAAATCTGCCACATACATTGGAAAGCATTTTGAATAGAAATGGTGGTTCTTATTCAAACATTTCACTTTGCTACACATACCATACACATATACCATGATGGAGTAAATGACACTTTAATGTTTATTTTATTGTTGGAAACAATGATTTTAATAAATTCTTATTTATCTGCTATTGTGTTTTTAGTTGTTTAATAACTGAAGTCTTCTGAACGGTTTAATATAAAAACATATTTCGTGTCTTGTTGCTTTTTTGAGTATCTCTTCAAGTATACAAATGTATTTCTCAACCTAAACATCTTTGCAATGATAGACATAGAAATCCTTCAAATTCTGAGTTGTAGGACATGCTTGATTTTTAAAGGAATCATCAATAGAGGAAAATATTGGTATAGGAGAAGTTATTGATGGTTATGTGTGATTTATAGTGATTCTGTATATGTTTCCCAGCTATATGAACACTAGACCTACTGCTGTGCTATCCAGAAGGGTAGAAGGGTTAGTTCCTCAAATTATATCTATGTACGTGGGTCTGAGTTTTTAAAGAATAATGAACTTTTAAATAAGTTACCTTAGCATAACAGCAGGTTATGAGTTATATACATGGTTTTGACTGGGTTGACATTGGCTTCAATTAAATCTTTTGCATTTTAAAGTATAATTATGGTAAAGGAGTTCATCTCATTTTCAAAAGCTGAATCAGTTTATTTCTTTTATATGATAGAAATATTAAAATTAAGGCCCACTGAAATATGCCAACTTTTGTTTTCAGGTTGTGGTATGCAAGTTTGCTGTATATTTAATTGTTTGCTTGCTTTTTAAAGAAATTGAAAGAGCTAGCTCTAGTAGTGGGAGAAAATACATTGTTTTGCTCTGAAGATTCTAAAATTGTTCAGGATTATTGTGGTTCATAGATGATTACCAAGAATGCTACTTAAATGCCAAGGAACTATTTTTATTCTTTTTATGTGATATATATGAATTTCTGGGGGTGATGGTGGCAGTGGTGCCTTCCATTTTATGTCAAACACTTAAATATACTCATCGATGCTGCCATCAGCTGTTTTAGCACTCCCGGTATATTTTCTTAATGTCTGTTTACATAAAATCATTTATAATCACAAAATTAACAGGCAATAAAATCTAAATTATAATTTAAAAAAAAGATGAAGACTTTGCTTTCCCAGCATATCCAAAGGAAACTGATAATCGAAGTGAGGACAGTGAGATGGATAAATGGGGTATAAATATATCATGAGCATTGTCCACATTTCATTAAATGATATATCAAAATGTGAACTAATTTTTTACTGTTAAATATGTCATCATATGGCTTAACCAATTAACTATTGTTGGACATTTGGTTTGAATGAAGTGTCCACTATTAGCAATATGAGAATGACAGATAAATGTATAAGTTTATGTACTTCCATAAAAATTTCTAAAAGTGGAATTATTGAGTAAACTAGAACAAAACTTAAGTATTTTAATTGCCAAAATTATTTTTAATTGCCAAGTTAGTCTACCAAAAGGTCATATCATTGTGTATGTGTATATACTGTATATTTTCTCCTATTAACTTTCTGTGAAAATATTGCTCACTGATAGTTTGCTTAATATTTGGTTAATTTTTACTAACATGATAGAAACAATGATACAACAGCTACTTAATTTTAATTTTGATTAATAAAAATGTTAATTTTTTGTATTTTTATCAAATATTTGTATTTCTTTTGTATTATAATGAATTGACCATTATGTCCTTTGGCCATGTTTGTCAAAACTTAATAAGTAATTCATAATAAGCTTTTATTGTAATATGACTGGTAAGACTTTGAAACATATGTTACAAAAGCTTTTTCCTTTTCATTATTTATCTTTCTTCTTTATGATATATACATTAATTAATATAATCAATTGTGCAGTTATGCTTAGAAAGTATCTCTCTAAACAAGAATAGGAAGTTGAATAACTTTCAATAACGACTTGATTTAAATTTTGAAGGTAATTTGTCAAAGACAATACAAGTAAATTCCAAGCCAAACAAAACTCATAAGTGAGAACTTGACAGGGTTATTGTCCTTCTGATTTCCATTACCCAATATCTGGCTTTTCTTTATCAGTGACAAATTGACATCATTTATCAGATCACCTTGCCCTTTTTAAAGTCTTTTCATAATTTATATAAACAGTGACTACTTTTTTTAACTTTTTTATTGTGAATTATAACATATATACAAAAAAGCCATAAATTTCCAAGTGCATTTTTGCTGCATATATTTGTAACTGTTGCCTCTTATCTGCCTTAACATGCCCTAACATATCCAGACATCTCTCGTTCTTGCAAGCCTTGCTATTCTAACCCCCTGCCTAGCAACTTCCGAGCATATATCGCACCACCTTTTCACCTCTTCTTCATTAGATCATGTACACTCCTCACCTCACCACCCATTATAATATTCAACACACCTCCTAACCAATCCACATCCTATACGACACCATACCAGCTGCCCATCAAAGTTTCTTCACCCCTAATTAACTCCCCCTCACCAACCCTATATATTCTTTGTGTTTCCTCCTGTCGGGGTCTTAGCCTGTAAGCCTTGCCAGACAGCTAAGTCCCGCGAGCCCTATGCAATAAATTACTACTATTATTCTTTAGTCTCGGTTTATTGTGCTCGTGCGCCCTCCAAACCTTCGAGCCCCGTGGTCTCGGCTGACGCCGCTCTCCAGCCGAACCACATCCGAGGACGAGACCCCAGTGCGGTCGGGCTAGGCAAGCCCCAAGCCGCACATTTTAACAAGTAGTTATAGAACAGATTTTAAAGTTTGATATGGGTTACAGTTCCATGATTTTTCATTTTTTTCTATCTGCTCCATGACAGTGGAGACCAACAGAAATATTAATTTAATGATTCAGCATTCATACACATTTGTTAAATCTATTTTCGCTGTTACACTCCTCCTTCTTTTTAAATAACATATATACATAAAAGCTATAAATTTAAAGTATATCGCAACAAATAGTTGTAGAACAGATTTTAGAGTTTGGTATGAATTGTAAGTACACAATTTTAGGTTTTTATTTCTAGCTGCTCTCAAGTACTGGAGGCTAAAAGAAATATCAGCATAATGATTCAGCACTCATATTTATTTGTTAAACCCACCCTTCTCTGTATAACTCCACCATCATTTTTGCTCTTTCTCCCACTTTTTAAGAGTATTTGGGCTATTCCCATTATAACTTTTTCATGTTGGAAGGGGCTGTCAATAATATGAGATAGGGGCATGGAACTAGTTGATGTTCTGGAAATGCTGGCCTCTCTGCATTTCAGGACTCATCTGGTCCAAGCACCCATTCGGAGGTTGTAGGTTTTGGAGAGTTACCCTAGTGCATGGAAGCTTTGTAGAGTCTTATATAGTGTTCTTGATCATTTTTAGGATAGGCAGGAATGGGTTTGATTGGGTTTGACAAGTTATGATAGGTAGCAAGGCCTAAATAAACCATGCGTAAGAGTGACCTCCAGTATAGCCTCTCCATTCTATTTGAACTCTCTCAGCCACTGATACTTTATTTGTTATTCTTCTTTTCCCTTTTGGTCAGGATGGCATTGTTGATCCCATGGTGCCAGGGCCAGGCCCATTCCATCTCCCACACTTCCCGGGAGACATTCATCCCTGGATGTCATGTTTCACATGGGGAGAAGGCAATGGTTCCACTTGCAGAGTTGGGCTTAGAAAGAGAAAGGTCACATCTGAGCAACAAAAGAGAACCTCTAGAGGGGACTCTTAGGCATACTTATAAGTAGGCCTGCTTCTCTGCTTCTTTTCTATATGCACAAGAACAAGCCTCCAGGTCAAGGGCTTGGCCTATTGATTTGGGTGTCCCTAATGTTTGGTACAGTATATAGGGTTTCTCTGGTGTTCAAGTTTAATAGTTCCATAATTTTTCTCCCATCCCTCAAGGGACTTTGCCAATACTTTTTGATTATCTGCTTAATATACTCTAGGATGTATCTAGGCATTACAATAAACTATACAGGATTAAAGGCTTATTCTGGGCTCCCTGTCCTTGGATTGTTTAAATGATCTATTCAGACAAGTTGAGTTAGATTATGTGCTACATAAAACTTAGGTTCTGGACATAATAAAACTTTCGTCATTTGGTCTCAAAGAGTAGGTGAAGTTCTAAAATACAGGCAATGTCTTCCTTACCCCTGTGTCCTGAATTACTTTAATCCCTACCTAATCAGCTTCATTCTTATCTCTAAATAACAGGTTATATTATATATAAAACAGCCCCTCAAAATCCAGAAATAACAATTACCACTCCGGGCTAACTGTGACTGCTATAAGAGCTTACAACCTAGACTCCTGTTTTCTTATAGGTATTTTCTAAATGAGATCATACCATATTTGCTCTTTTGTTTCTGGCTTATTTTGCCTCACCAAATGTCCCACAGGTTCATTCACATCATTGCATACTTCACAACTTCACTCCTTTTTGTAGTGGCACCATGTTCGATCATATGCTTACACCATTGTTCACCAATCTATTTCTCAATCAGTGCATCATTCAGCTGCCTCTATCTACTGGGCTTCATATATAATGTCCGAAGTCAACAGTCCATCAACACTCTCAATTTTAGATAATTTCATTGCTCCCAAGAGAATGATAACCAATAAACACACCCTCACCAAATAGAAAATTCAACACTTCCCCAACTCTTGCCCCTCTCCACATTATGTACCACCAGTATTGCTGTGGTACTGTTGATATTTTCCTGTTAAATATAGCCTGTAGCATGCAATAGCAGTTTTCCCCCATACCTTGAAATTGCACACTCTTTGTACAAGATTCATACCTTTGCAGTAGTTCATGCAAGAACTTGTTTATATTTGTAATGTTAATTGGGGGGACACATGAGTCTTTGCAATCCCTTTCAATCATGTTCACTTTCAATATGATAATATTACTTATAGACTGTTCTAGTTTGCTAGCTGCCAGAATGCGATATACCAGAAATGGAATGGCTTTTAAAAGGGAGAGTTTATTAAGTTGCAAGTTTACAGTTCTAAGGCCATGAAAATGTCTTAATTAAAGCAAGTCTATAAAAATGTCCAAATTAAGGCACCAATAAGAGGTTACCTTCACTCAAGAAAGTCCAGTGAAGTTCAGGGTTTCTCTCTCAACTGGAAAGGCACATGGTGAACAAGGTGACATCTCCTAGCTTTCTCTCCAGGCTTTCTGTTTCATGAAGCTCCCCCAGGGGCATTTTCCTTCTTCATCTCCAATGGTCTTTAGCTGTGTGGGCTCCATTGGTTCTCATGGGTCTCTTGTGGCTCCCTTTTTTAAAGGATTCCAGTAAACTAAGACCCACCTATGATGGGTGGAGTCACAGCTCCCTCTAATCAAATGTTCATACCCACAATTGGGTGAGTCACAACTCAGTGGAGATAATCTAATCAATTTATCAACCTACAGTGTTGAACAGGGATTAAAAGACACAGCTGCCTGTACAGAATGGATCAGGATTCAAACATGGCTTTTCTAGGGTACACAATCCTTTCAGACCAGCAATGGACCCACTAGTGAACCGCCTTCACTTCTGTTCCTTTACAATTAAGTTCAACCTTATTAGGAAACTATACCCCCTCTCAAGCTTCTAACAGTTTTTTTTCAACCTTGTCTGGAATTTTTTACCTGGCATCCACCAGTCATATTTGCTGCTGTTTCAAATCTATTAATATGAATTATAATCTATTTTGTCATAGACATGGTGACAGTATAACATTATATAAACCAGAGCACTTCTGAAAGAAAAAGGGGACACAACTAATAATTACACCAGGAAAACAGGCATAAACTTTCACTTTCCTAGCAATATTGGACATATTGTCATTCTAATCATAAATGATACAAAGTTATATATATTCATTGATAAGGCTTTATATGTTGGGAAATATTATAAATATTGGGAATATAGATATTAAACTTAATCCTTGCTTTTCCTGTCATTAGGAAACACAGTCTAACAAAGAAAACTAGAACAAATAAGACCTGAAATTCTTCTTATGTGTTATATGTTATAATAGGCTCGAGCACATGTTAAATCCTATAATGGAACCAAGGGGAAAGGACTTTTACAAAAATACTCCATTCAAGATCAAACCCAAAGCTAGTGCTTGCTGTATCTGTTTCAGGTCAAAAAAAACTTCATCTCCAAGTTTTCTTTAAGAGGTGTGTGATATGAAAATCAAGAAAAGAGCATTGTTTTATTTTACTTGATGTTTGCTAAATTCAAAACAATGTCTGGTTTTACAAAGAAATGCATTCCAAGTTTTCAAAGAATTGCATTAATGAACAGTTGACATTATTGGCAGGAAATTTTGGATATAATTTTTTGTCTATAAGATTTTGTTACCAAAGATCTGTGAACGAAGGCTGTGAACAGTAGAATGAAATGCATGTCACAAAAGTTCTAGAACAAACTATTATAAAATTGATACATTGAACCCAGATTTAAAGAATTCTGAATTGTATTTGCTAAGCTGATGAGGTCAATTCTATTCAAAAACTTATGTGTAAATTAAATTATTTTTTTGGAGGAGGGAACATCACAATTTTAAGTGAGAATGCAAATGACCATGAAATATGCTGCCACATTCCAATTATCAGCATGGGTGGTGAAATTGTGATCACTTCTCTAGTGGGCAAAGTGATTTATTTACAATAGATATTAACTCCCAATATGTGTAGGGATGGCTTTTTAAATGTGAAATATTACTGTAATTAGCATTTGTAATATTTTAAGCTGAAATAGAAGGTAATTGTTTACTTTTTGGATGATTTAAGAATATGTTTAACTGTATTGTTTTTACTTAAATCACTATTAAAATGTTTTCATATCTACTAAATCAGCTAAAACATAATGATCCCCCAAAGAAGAATTCCCACTGTTTTCTTCCTGCCTGAATTTCAAGAGGTCCCAGACAAAAAATATGAGAGGACAAATACTTTCATTGCCCAATACTTCAAAACTTGACTATGTCTTTTACACATCCAACAGTTCAAAACTTAGAAACTTTTTGTGTGTGCCTGTTCTTTGTAGAACATCATTACTATTAACCTCTATTTATTAACCATATCTAAATAGTATCTTTCCTGAGGTCTTAAATCAGACTTTAGACTTTTGATTTATGGTAGTGAAAATGTACTGTTTATCACATGCTTTTATTTTCCATATTCCTGTTTCTGTTCCAGCTATTTTCCATCTGCAAACCTACGGGTCCTCTGTTGAAAAGTCCAAATTCTCAGTAACATCAGGATTTTAAACATTACTGTTTAAATTTCAGAAAAATGGTAAACTCTCTACTAAAAGTCTCACTATGTTATATCAGCAAACTCTGAATATATATTGTGTCAATCTTTGCTGGTTCTAGGCATATATAGGAGAATTAGGCATGGCTCTATCTCAAGAAGCTTAATGATAATATTATATCATACTTTTGTTCATATAGCTTGTTCAAATATTATTTTATTTGACCCTCACAATGAGTCTTTTATAATATTTGCAAGTAATTACTTTACAGTTTGATAAATTATCGTCTATAAAGAGTAAAATTGCTATACATAGATTTTTGATGATACAATAAAATTATAGATACAGTGTGATTTTATCTAAAAATCATTTTAAATGCCCATATGATACAGGTATTAAAGGAATTTTATATAATGTTACATAGTGTATAAATATAAAGTCTATCTATTTTCCTTTTTGTGTTTTTAACTATTTTTGAAAAATTTTATAATGGACATATATTGGACTCATTAATTCATGATTAGGAATATATAATATATATATATATAGTGCACATGTAAGAAAATTAAGTTTAGCTTTCACACATGGCACAGGAAAAGGCTGCAGAATAAATCAAACCAGTTTTTCAGGCAGGGAAGGAGAGCACCTCTGACATAAGCCTGGAATTGGTGCCAAACAGGTGGAAACAAGTTTACATAAGTATCAGCCAGGGTCATTGAAAAATAAAGTGTAATCAAAAGTGGGAACCTTCTGCCAGAAATTTGAATTAGTTAGACTATCAGGATAGTCTGTAACCTCTGGAGTATCCAATCAATGGAGAAACAGGGGAGGGTCTACAAGCTAAGCACAGGTATAATCATTTCGGTGTTCTATTATCTGTGCCAGCCACCATTTTGTGTTTAGCTAGGCGCCCATTCTTGCAAGATCATGAATAAATTATTTTCTTCTTCGCAACTGGATGAGCATTTATTCACTTTCAAGTATGGCATTTTTTCTAACAATTTGGGGGTTCATCTGGGATTTGAGGCTTTGGAGGAGCACCACTGGGGAGGACAAAGGGAAGGCATACCCTGCTGATGAAGTAGTCTCAGACTCCACCATTGGGGGCCCACCGCTGGTAGCCAGAAGGACCTGGGACTGGATGCTGGATTCACTGATTGTGAAAAAGAAAAGGGGAAAGGGAAATCTGACTCACAGTGACCAGGCAACTCTGTTCATGGGCCAAGGTAAGAAAAGGCTATTAAGTATTGCCTTGTGCTTGGGATAAATTCTGATGAGCCTGGCAATGAGTAAGCAAGTGCAGAGTTCCAATCCACAGTTCCATTGTCCCAGAAGGGAAGGGGCCAGAGTCGGACAAAGTAAAAGGGCATTATGACAAAAGAAACCCAGGCAAGGCTCAGAATGGGTAGAGGCAGTCAGATGGCCAGGGAAAAAGGGAGGGGGCACCTACAGGACTATCCCCTGGATAGTCCATAGAGAGAATGTTGGAACATTGGCAGACCAAAGAAAAGAAAAATGTACATTTGGACAAAAGAAAGCATTGTGCTGCCCAATGTATTCTGGTCAAAATATGGGGCAGATAAGGATTGGCTTTGTATGAGATCTTTAAGGCCTCACTATACAGGGGATAAAATTGGCTGTACCTAAATCTCAGAACTTAAATAAAGCTTTGGGGGTGGCTCAAGGAAAAGACAGCTTAAACTATCCATTAATTTTCAGTCCTTAAAAGGAACTTGAAGAAGCTACCCAGAGTTGCTGATATTCTGGTAATTTTCTAATTTTGTCTCTGCTTCAATAGAACTATTTCAAATTGATATGTGACCACTTGATACAGAGTCTGGGTTTCTTTATAATAAATCCCTTTGCCAAATGCAGGAATCACAGACTTGCTACAAATAAGAGTAAAGCAAATGGGTGAATAAAACTATCAATGTGGGAGCATTTTCCTGTAAGAGTTCAGTCTTGATAAGTGTCAATGCAGGAATTGGACTCCTAGAGGGTTATGATATCTTCTAGCAGGACCTGCCAATTATTTCTGAGCAATAATGTTGGCTTATTTGAGGTAACTGAAAAGATGCCTGCTTTCTGATTTATTTAGGCAAGTAACTGAACCATGGAGAAGTTGGATGATTAAAGTTTAGTTTTAACAGATCCTTTAGTTTAACAGATTCTTGGTTAAACTAAAGATGCATTTTTCCCAACAAAATCTTTGGTGAGTATTACATTGTTTTTAAGGAATGAATTTAAAACTCCCTTTGCTTACCTGCAAAAGTTGAGGGACCCAGTGAGGAAATATTCAGGGATGGACACTGATAGTCCTGTGGCCCAAGGATGTAAAGGGGTCTTGGGCTGACATTCAGAAAAAGATCCAGAAAATAGATAGGTGGAATGAAAAACCACTAGGAGAGTTATTAAGAAAGTCTCAAAGTATATTTTAGTGGTGATGTTTTGCTGTATTCAACTTTACTGGTGATGGTGGCCCTTAAGACCCAATCAGGATCCTTTCTCTGCTTCCACATTTTATTTTAGAAGCAGGATTACCTGTTCCTCCTTTGGCACAGGTGAGGGCTTTTATTTGTTGTTTGTCTACTCTGAGGAATATGAGAGAGAGATGGGGAACAGGTGAGAGGGGGGCGTTCAGAACTGCACAGTGTCAGGGCTGTGAAGGGACATGCTGGAGCTCTTGACTTGAATCTGCTCTGGAGAAGCAGCATGAGGGAATCAAATAATCTCTGGGTGTCTCCTAAGTGACAGTTAACAGGAATCTTGTTTACTCAAGAGTGAAACAGAAAAGAGGTGCTGAGAACAGGCATCCTTGCAGTGGCACGTGCTGGCCCTGGCAGCTCTATAACCTTAGCTGCGTGCTGGTCACTACTGCACAGAGGGGCCTGCAATCTTAGCCAAACCCAGGAAAAGGGCAAACCAGAGCCACCTGACAGAATAAGGGCAGGGGAAAGAGGCACTGAGGCTGACAGCATGGGCTCAACATCCACCCAGCTCTCTACTCTAAGCCCCCAAATCCCTCAACCATGAGTGGCCCACCCCCAGGCTCCTAGGACTGCACAGCTGCTGGCCCCTCTAGGGGTGTGGACCAATGCTAGGGATGGGCCCAGAAAGGGCTTGGCTGGGAGGCCAGTGCAAACACTGGCTGGGTGTTCCCCAGGCTGCCCACTTAGTGCAGAAAACCAGCTGAATGGCTTCCCCTGCCATGGCGTTGGTGATAATGGGTTTTGAGAAAGGAAGAGGAAAGCAGAAACAAGTTAAAATCATGTTGAACACAGTCAACCATATGGTCAAGAAGGGATTAGAGAAACAGTCTGGGTCAAAGGGGATAAAGGAGCGAGGAGGGCACAAGACTCAGCAGGGTGTTGTCACTGTTGGAAACCTGGTCATTTAAAAAGGGAATCCCCAAATTTAAAGAAAGGAGGTCAGGGGATACCCCTGATGAATTTTGAAAACTAGGGGGTTTAAAGTTCCCTCATCTCAAGAGCCCACTGGGAGTCTTTGGTAAATCTAAAAGTGGGCTCATATCAGGGAGAAATTACATTTTTGGTGGACACTGGGGCAGCTCAATCTTGACCCATGTTGCAAAAGAGATTGAAATCTCGGTGGCTCCCTCACAGTTTCGGGGGGAAAAGGAAAAGATTTAAACTCGCCATTTTCAAGCCTACTGTTATCTATTGGGAAGGCAATCAAACTGTAAGTCCCCTGCTGTACATTCTAGAAGCTGGGAGTATCTCTTTGGGAAGGGACCTAATAATACCTATGGGGCTAATGGGCACAACCTGAAACTACTACATAGAAAGCCAGCGAGACTGTTGCAGCATCTGTATAAAAAGAGCCACTACCAGTCATGACTGGAAAGGGCAGGGAAGGGATGCATTGGAGGAAAATGGCTTCAGAGGCAGAGTTATGGAGGCTGGGATCTGAAGTCAGAAGGCCATGAACTGGGAGAGTGGACCCACCCAAGCACCTGGAGAGGGTGAATTTGCCCCAAAGGCAGAAGATGAGCCTTTCACATGGCAGCGGTACCACCCCAGGCCTTAGAGAGAGGTTTGAGCAAATTCCTTGGGAATTGGGGAGAACCTGGCTACCACCAACATGGAGAGGTTAAGCATGTGCCCCAGAGGTGCCAGAGAGCCCAGGTGTGGCCCCAATGCTTGAAAAGGGTGGAGCTAAGAGGAGTGTGGTCTCCCCTGTGTGCCCCTGGGTTGCATTTTGAGAGGTGGCTGCTATACAGGCCCTTGGAAAGGATGGGACTGCCATTTTCCAAAACCCCCAAAGATAAATGACTCTTAGATTTTGAAATCTAATGGAGTTTGTTCTGCAGGTTTTTGAAACTGCTTTGGTCTGAAGCAGTGTTCCTTCCAATTTCTCCTCATGTAAATGGGAATGGTATCCTTTGTCTGTCCCTCCTTTGTATGTCAGCAGCAAATAACTTGTTCTGAGTTTTATAGGTCCAGAGCCAGAGGAGAATTTTATCTTAAGACAGTCCATTGCAGTAGCTGACTTTGCAAAGGACCTCTTCCTTAAGAATTATATACTGGCTTTGTCCTCTGCTCTGTCACCCCTCAGGAACTTTGGCTTGCTGGCCCTGACTGCATCTCTTGAATTTGCTGCATTGACTTCAACCTGGCAGTTGGGTCTTCATCAAATTGTGGAAAGAGTCCAAACTCCGACGGGTCTGGGAAGGATGCTAACAACTGAAATGGCCATGTGGATGGCAGAGAAAGGCAAGACTCACTACACCCCAAGTGAAAGGACCAATACCTAAGCCAGACGATACAGCCCGATTCCTGGGAAATAACTCCAACTTCAGACCCTTTAAAATCATGTTAAAGAGACAAGGATTGGGAGAGCAAAAGAGGTTTTTGGATTTGGAATTTGGATTCTGTACTTTAATCTAACATGGTTAATAGTGACCCTGGCCAAAGAAAAGTCTTACCCAAGGAAGACAGATGAGGAATCTGGGCCCCAATTTAAAAATGAGAATAATTATACTAGTCATAATAGGGGATGCAACAAACCCTGTCAAATTGATAATGAATGTAACTGAAGGTTTAAAGCCCCAAACTATGCAGTTTAATGAAAGGCACACTCAGCAAAGTCACCAAGAAGGAGGTGGGACAAAAGAGTTTAGGGAAAGGCTTTATTTCAGGGAAGAACAGAACCACCCAGGCAGTGAGGTGGCAGGTTCTTTTTTTTTTCCACTGAGCCACCACTGCCCACCTGGTGATAAGGTTTTTAAGGCTTAGGGTTAAGGAGTTGAGGGGCAAGGTTTAGGTAAGTTCCTATTGGTTAGTTTTCAGAAATAGGGGGCTAAGTTTGGAGTTGGCAGCTTTCCATTGGTAATGTTTAAAATTTCAATGCTGCCTTAGGCACACAGGGTCATAGATGCTGGACTTAACAAATCAATGGCAATTAAGTGGGAAAAACAAATACTTGTGTCCAGAACAGTAGGGGGTGTTACAATCGAGCCTCTCATTGCCCCTCCTGGGATGACGTATGATGGACCACCCAGTTTCAAGGATGGACCGTGGTAGTGTAACCCGGTAGTGATAACCATCAAGAAAGCAGATGGACATCCAGCAGGGGGCGGCAACAGAAATGCAGTAATAGTTGTTAGAATATATTGGATGGTGGCAGGCGTCACTGGAAAAGACCCTCTAGGAAGGTTCAGGATACAAGTCCTCTCCCCAACACCAATAATGCCCTCTCCAGTTAACTCTTCAATAGCCCCACTACAGAATAATCCCAAAGTTGTCAGGGTGGACAGTACAGAAAATTTGGAGCAAACCATAAGGGTAGGGATAGGGTGCAGAGATAAAAATGCTTGGGTGGAATGAATCAAATATACAGCCCAGAGTCTAAACAAAAGCAACTGTTATACTGGTGCAACCATCTAACCCACTGTTCTTATGTTCCCTTTCCGATGCGTATAGTGGAGCATGGTAAGGAGTTCAAGTGCATGGTACTCCTTTTTCAGAATACTACTTTGTTCTAGTTTGCTAGTTGCCAGAATGCATTATACCAGAAACAGAATGGCTTTTAAAAGGGGAATTTAATAAGTTGCTAGTTTATAGTTCTAAGGTCAAGAAAGTGTCCCAATTAAAGTGAGTCCATAGAAATGTCCAATCCAAGGCATCCAGGGAAAGATACTTTGGTTCAAGAAGGCTGATGAAGTTCAGAGTTTCCCTCTCAAGTGAGAAGACACACGGTGAACACAGTCAGGTTTCTCTTTCATCTGGAAAGGCACGTGGTGAACACAGTTTCATCTGCTAGCTTTCTCTCCTGGCTTCCTGTTTCATGAAGCTCCTGGGAGGCATTTTCTTTCTGCACTTAACTGGCTGGTGGACTCTGCTTCTTGTGTCTGCATTGTTCTGCTCTCTCAGAATCTCCCTCATTCTCCCAAATGTTTCCTGTTTTTTAGGATTCCAGTAAACTAATCAAGACCCACCTGGAATAGGTGGAGACACTCTCCACCTAATACAGGTGAACAACCACTCTTGATTGAGTCACCTCTCCAGGGAGATAATCTAATTAAAATTTAAAAATACAATACTGAATAAGGGTTAAAAGAAACAGCTGCCTTTGCAAAATGGGATTAGGATTAAAACATGGCTTTTCTAGGGTACATACATCATTTCAAACCAGCACACTGCTCCTGGTGAAAATTGTAGTACATTGCCTCTCTTTTCCCTCCAGTCAGGGCAGGAAAGTCAAGTCCATGCTGGCTTCTTACCTTGGTTCTTACCTTCTTTCTTGGTTCAAGAAACCACTCTCTGTCTCCCTAGATGGGAAGAAGGGCTCCAGGACGTTGGGACCATGGCCTTGTGTACCCAAGCATGGGATGTGACTGAGGATAGTACTGGCAATTTCTCCAGTTTAACTATACCACAAGCAGGCCTTTGATGATATTGTAGAAGAGGCATCCTCAAACTGGAAGGGTACCTGTGTTCTGATCCAATTGATCATCTCATCACCCTGGAATTTGAAAGGGAAAAGGAAGTTCTAACCCAAGGTAAAAGAAAGAAAAGAATCGTACTTGGTTCCTTTAATGATAGAGATGCCAAGGGGAATCCTGGATGAATTAAGCCTAAGAATCAAGTAGCTGCAGGATTTGAGTCATCCTTCTTCTGGTGGATCATCATCAGCAAAAATATGGAATGGATTCATCAGCAAAGATCTAAGGGAAAAGCAGAACAGTTGGATGCTACTAACCAAATAACATGGGAGAATAGGATGGCCCTAGACATGACATTAGCTGAAAAGAGAGGCATTTGTGGTATGGTTTGGGATAGTTGATATACATTTTTCCCCAATAATAGCACCCCAATTGGAACTATCACCAAAGCTTTACAAAGTCTGAGGGCCTTACCTGAAGAATTGATGAAAAATTCAGGCATTGATGACCCCCTCAGGAGATGGTTAGAAAACTGCTTTGGGGGATGAAAAGGGGTGGCACTATTCATGCTAACTTCTTTAACCGTCCTAGCTAGGGTACTCACAGCACTTAGGTGCTACATTATCCCATGTGCCTGAGGGTTAGTTCAAAGACTCATCAAGAATCCCCTTAAAGAGGAAGATCCCTATGATGAAGAATGTGAAAAGGCTCTTATCAAGTTTGAAGAAAGACTAAAATGTGAAAACTTAAAAAGTTCAAAAAGAAAGGGGGATTTGTAAGAAAATTAAGTTTAGCTTTCACACAATATGGTGCAGGAAGAGCTGCAAAGTGACTCAAACCGGTTTTGCAGGCAGGGAAGGAGAGCACCTCTGACCTAGAATTGGCACCAAACAGGTGGAAACCAGTTTAAATAAGTAAATAAGTAACAGCCAGGGTCATCGAGAAATAAAGAGAACTTAAAAGCAGGAACCTTCTGCCAGAAATTTGAATTAGTTAGACTATCCAGAAAAGCTGTAACCTCTGGAGTATTCAATCAGTGGAGAAATGGGGAAGGATCTGCCAGCTAGGTACAGGTACAACTGTTTTGGCGTTCTGTTTGGCACACCAGCCACCATTTTGTGTTTGGCTAGGTTCCCGTTCTTGCAAGATCATGAATAAATTATTTTCTTCTCCACAATTGAGTGAGCATTTATTCACGTTCAGGTATGGTGCATTTTCTAACAGTCATACTTAGGTAAACATTTTATTCAGAATAGTCAAATGAATTCACAAAGATCTATCTACTAGTGAATCTTGCCAATAAAAATGTTGAAAGATCCCCTGTTCTCTTATAATCCAAGATAAATACTCCCCAATAAGTTGATAAACAAGTGCCAACAAAAGATTTCCAAAATTGCTTTACCCAGAAAGAAACTTCTCCTTTGTGTTTTATGTACACTTCCAGGATGAGATCATTTCAATTATAATCTCCTATATAAAATAACCCAAATAAGTAAAGCATAATTTAATCATATTTTTTCATAAGTATTTCCCATAATGAATAATCTATAAATATATCAGTCAATCAAAATTTAGCTATAATCAATCTAGCAATCTGGATTTATTTGCAATTGATAGCATTTAAATAAAAATAAGTTATCTCAAATTTAAATCATTTTGATGAGCAATTTTCATTATATAAATAAAGAAAAACAATGTCAGACTACAGATAGATAATTAGTGTCAAAAGAAAGCAAATTTATGAATTGTAGTAAAATTATATTAAAATAAGAGATTCAAATGAGTTAATTTGAACTTAGTTTTCCACTAAAAATGAAGAAAAATGACTGAAAATATCTTATTGTACAATAAAGGACAACACAAAATTTGTAAGTACCATAAGAATAACTTTCCTTTTTTTCCATGCATGTGTATGCATGTGTGATCCTGTTTGTGTGAATCTGCCTTCTTTTTCTTCTTCTTTTACTTTCTGAAAAGAAAGCCTCTTAATTCCCTAAAACCTGAGCTGTGTCACCAGGAAATGAAGAATTAGGCAATTGGCAGTGAGATGTTGATGGTAGTGGTGAAATTCTATGATCCTAAGGAGAGAGGGGATTTTTAAGGCTTAGCTAAGCTAAACAATGGCCTTGAGAAGCTGGGGCTTCAATGTAAGAAAAACTCTACAAGCCTGCTGTTACTAAATGCCAAGCAAATACAGATGCAGGTTGAATACACTCCATGGGTTTTTAAAAGTGCCTTGATTCATAATAAAACAGTGCTTAAAGTCGTGAAACTTCCTTTTCTTTTCTTTTGTAAAAATTGAACAGAGCCTGCTGAGATATTGTTATTATACAAAAAACAGTTTCATAAAGAAATGTGTTAGAATCAAATAAGTAGATCAACTTGTGTTATCAATTATATAAGAAAAAAATATTACCATAAAAGTACCCTAGGGCTTTCTCTGACTCCATTTTATGGACTTCTAAAATTAAAGCATGACTCAAAGTAATGCAAACAGAGCCACCTTCAAAAGGTTTTGCCTTTATTAAGTTCCTTCTCTCTGCTGCAAAATCATTTTCTCCCTCCTGCCTCTGGAAAACATGCTCCTTTTCCCAGAATGTTCTGACCGATGCTAGTTTTCCTGTCTCAGTTTGCTCTAAACACTACCTAATGCTGATACGTATTTAAGGCTGACACTGATATCAGATATCAGATCTTATACCTTCAAAATCCACTCTGACTGTCAATTATTCCAGGCTGACATTGTGGCACGAGTTGTTACAATGGTTAGGTCAAGGGAACACAGGGCCAGGGCATCATAGAAACCTTCAGCAAATGAGCATTTATTACCTGCACAGTGTAAAAAGTCCAGAAAGAGCAAATGATTTCCTTGTCATTTACAAAGCACAAAGAGTCCAAAAAAGCAGGGATGGTTTCCTAGGGTGGCAAAAACTGCTGCAGGTCAGGTGTGTAGATGGCAGTTCTGCATGCCCCACTGTGTGTTCTTTGCTTTGGAGAAGAGAGGCCAACCCATATACTGTGTGAGGGCAAATTTTATCCACCTGACACTGCGAAGCCTGTTCTGAGAAGCATCTGGGGCTACTTGTTCTGTTTCAGGTTTAAGGTCTGTACAGCCCTTCCCATTAGACTTAACATCTCCTTCAGGTTATGAGAAGGAACATAACAGAAAAGCGGATGGGGGTAGTGGCAGGCCTGACTGCCTAGCATATGTTCATGACTTCCCCAGGGAAGGAGTTGGGGGGATTGAGGTCTGGAGGATGGCTGCTTAGCAGTGTCTGTGATTTCCTTAATACACATCTATGAAATTTCTTTATTGGGAGGAGAGCTTGTAAATGCATGATATGAAATTCCTCCTCATGACAGTTAAAAGCTTTCACAGATAGCCACCTTTACAAATCCAGTCAAATTTGGTTTGTTAAATTTATTTTAGTTCTCTCACTTTCCATGAGGTTTAGGGTTGAAGAGAGAATGTAATATATTTTATTACTCAAATGCTACCATCTCCAGAAAGTCCTTTCCAAAATCAAAGCATTCATTCTGGTCCTTTTCAGTCAGGAGACTCTGCCAGGGCAGGAACCCGTGACTTAACCTCTGACTCTCTTAAATTCCTTAATCCCCCAAAACTGTTTTGTTAAAATCATGTTCAAACTAACACATGGAATACACTATTACAGGAATAGTATTATACTACTAAAGGGTATAGTATATCCAAATTGGAATTCTATCCATTTCTGTTGTCATTGGACTGATAATACCCCTTTTGCAAAAATTACTTAATGTGACCAATTTTGTCCAGAATCAAATGAGTTATACAACTTTATAAGATGCCAGAAATATAATCATTTGTCAAAACATTTTAAGAATTCCATTTTTCAAAGAAAATGCTATTTAACATATACAAAAGTACTATATGAAACACTGTATGGGCAATTTATTTGTAAATGAAATAATTACTAATGTCTTAATAAAATTATCCTAGGTAATTGACTATTTAAAAATATTTTTATATGAAGAAGGTGTTGATAATTTCTCCTTCTACCAGTCCATATGAAAAATAACTCATGGACATGCTCATTAACTAGTAAAGAGATGAAAACCAATGAGTAAATTAGCATCATATTAAAATTCTGGTAACTATTGGATAATTATTGTAAAGGCTTGTAACTGACTATAAATAAAATTGGTAGCCTATTGGCATTCTTACTATATGTAGTTTTGAGACTTTTATTTTTCCTTCTCTTTATATCACTTTTCTTTTTAAAACAATCACTCCATTTTACCCTAATTCTGTCTTGTATGAAATAGTTAGTGGAAGCCTTTTTAGAAACACTCATATTTGAGACACTGAATAATCCATATCAAACTAATGTTCTAAAGAGCAATAATGGATTCACATCAATTTGTGATAATGAATGTGTTTTGATTATTTCTTCTATGTTCTTAAGCTACAATATCTATGAAGCAACAATGATATTGCAATGGCATTCCTCTAATTGTTCTTAAAAATATAAAATATGAAAGAAAAAATATAAAAATAAAATTGTTCTTAAAAATATAAAAGTCCAGGAGGAAAGACTTTAGATTTAGAGTAACATATAGGATTCTGCTAGCTTTGTTACCGTTGATGACATTATAGCTTGCCCTATTGACCTGAGCCATAGAACAGACAGTAGTTAGATACAGGGAGTCTAATATAACACGATGTGTATATAGGAAGTTCTTTTCTATGGAGAAAGAATACAAATTACAATATTTTTTTGAATTTTAGAATGCTAATAGAGACCTTTGAGAGCCATGCAAAGGAACCTCTGCTTATATTTTGAGTTACTTTTTTCACTGACCATAGATCAAGACAAAAAAAGAGAGTCCTAACACAAATGTAAAGGTTATTCATGTCATCAGCCTGGCAGTGTAGAACATCCCCTGAAAAATTTTCCAAGAGATTCAGCAAATAAAATGACAAATTCCACTTGCTTAGAACTCTGGGGAAAGATGCTGCAAATGCTGAATAGAAGATAAAGAAAAATATCAGGTAGGACATTTCTGTCCCAGACTCACTGGTCCACTTCCCTTTCCTTCACTCATACCTGTGCAGCTTGGGGGTTGCTCAGAGGCAGAGGAGCCTCGATCTGTCCCAACCTCCCATTAGGAAGACAGACTATAGAGCCACTCACAGAGGAAATTTGGAAGCCCACACATATACAGGCACAGGACTGAAGTCCTCAGAGAACCAGAGTTGAACACAAGATGCTGAGGGATGCTGCATACAAAAGGGCTACAGAAACCATGTTAGAACTGAGACTGGCAAGAGGAGTGCTCACTCACTTAAGTTTTTGTTAGCTGGACCACTTAAAGACAAGACAAACTTTTCTGGAGTAACTCACCTTTCTGGATTGATGCCTTCTGGCTCCCTGAGATGGGGTACCCTAATGGGGAAGAAATCAGAAGCAGAAAACCCTCCATGAGAGAGAAGAAAAAAGGGGAGGAGACAGTTAAACTGAACTTCTGGAAGACGGGAGGGTCCCAGAATAGAAGAGTATAAGGAAAACAGCACTGAGTGGGGGAGAGAATTTCTACAAGTTATAGGACTTGGGAGAAAATTCTGAACAAAACCAAAAAAAACAGATAAAGATTCCTGGGTAGGAACAGAAGAAAGGAAGTTTTCTCCTGGAGGTGAAACAATTACACAAAAATTGCAATCTTAAAAATTGTACCACATATATAGGGCAAGAGTTAGGTGAAGAGCTGATAAAATCTGATCAGTTAAACACAGGCTATTCATAAAGGTCTAGAATAATTTGGACCAAGAGTCAAACAAGAGCCTTAGCACAAAGCCAATCAACAATAAAACCCTAAACAAGAGGTAGAAACTGAACTTCAGAGTGAACTCATCAAGATAATCAGATGCCTAGACATCAGCAAAAAATTACAAGCCACACTAAAAAACATTAGGCTATGGCTTAGCCAACAGAGAGAATTAAAAGTTCAGAGAAGACACAGAGTTTGGAAAAACTAATCAAAGAAATTCAAACAAAACTCTTAAATCAATTCAAGGAGATGAAGGAAAACATGCATAAGGAGATAAAGAATATTAAGAAAAGAATTTGTGAGCATAAAGAAGTATTTGAAAGTATAAATAGAAACATAATAGAAATTATGGGGATAAAGTCACAATAGCAGAAATTAAAATACACTCGAGATATACAATAGCAGAATAGGCAGAAGAAAAACAGCAAATTAGAAGACAGGACAATCAAAATCATACAATCAGTAGAACAGATAGAGAAAATAAGAAAAAAATTGAGGAGGGTGTCAGGGATTTGAGCGACAGCATAAAACACAAACGTACATGTCATGTGTGGCCCAGGAGGAGAAGAAGGAAAAGGGGAAATAGAAAGACTATTTAAGGAAATAATGGCCCAAAATTTCCCAATTTTTATGGAAAGCATAAATATACATGTCCAAGAAGTACAACTTTACTCCAAACAGAGCTAATTCTAACAGACCCATTCTAAGACACATATTAAGTAATCAGAATGTCAAATGCCAGAAGTAGAGAGAGAATTCTGAAATCAGCAAGAGAAAAACAATTTGTCACATGCAAGAGATCTTCAACAAGTTTAAATGCCAATTTCTCATCAGAAACCATGGAGGCAAGAATGCAGTGGTATGATATATTTAAGGTATTGAAAGGGAAAAACTTCCAACCAAGAATTTTTTATCCAGAAAACTGTCCTTCAAAAATGAGAGCATGTTTAAAATATTCATAGATAAACAGAAACTAAGAGAGCTTATCAACAAAACATCTGACCTACAATAATTATTAAAAGTTCTGCAGGTTGAAAGGAAAAGACAGCAGAGTGGCTATAAAAAGTGGTGTGAAGAAATGAAGATCTTCAGTAAGGGTAGTTAAAAGGCTAAAGGTGAGGTCCAATAGTATTGTATCCTCAATATACAACTTTACTCTTTAATTCCTATAAGAGTCAGAATACAAATGAACACAAAAAAGACATATATCCTGATAGTGGAGATGCAAAATATAAAGTGATAAAGTGGGACAAAAACAACATAAAAGGCATATGGGAACATAGAATGTGTATGGTATTGTAGTTAAGTTGCTATCTTTTCAAATTGGTATGTTATAACTGTAGGTTGTGCAATATAACCCCAAGGCAAACACAGAGAAAGTATTTGACATATATATTCAGAAACAGAAATGAGAAATGGATCAAATACATCACAACTGCTCAACTACATAGAAAAGAAGGTTACTCTAAATGAAAAAAGGGAATTAAAAAAAAAAAAAAAAGAAATGACATGTAAAAACCAAAGGACCAAATGGCTGGAGTAGGTGTGGCCTTTACAGTAGTAACATTAAATGCTAATAGAATAAATTAATCAATTAAAAGACACAGATTAACAAAATGTATTTAAAAAGCATGATCCAACTATATGTTCTTTATAAGGGTCTCATTTTAGACCCAAAGACACATATCAGTTGAAATGAATGTTGGAAAAAGATACTCCATGCCTATTGTAATGAAAAAAAGAGCTGGAGCAGCTATACTAATATTGGACAAAATAGACTTTAAGTCAAAAGCTATTATAAGAGGCAAAATGGATAGCGCATATTAATACAGTGAGCATTTCTACTAAGAAGAAATAACAGTCATAAATATCTTTGCCGCTAACCACCGTACCCAGAAAAAAACACTGGCAAAACTTAAGGGAGAAATAGCTCTACAAAAATAGTTGGACATCACTATTTTGAATAGGAGAATAACAAAGTAGAAGATAAATAAGGAAACATAAAATTTGAATAATATGATGAATGAACTAGATCTAACTGATACATACAGAATAGTGAACCCCAACAGGGCAGTATATACATTCTTCTCAAATACACCATATGTTGGGTCAACAAACAAATCTCAATAAAATTTAAAAAATTGAAATTACACAAAGCATCATCTCTGGCCATAATGGAATGAAGCTGAAAATCAATAACAGGCAAAAAACTGGAATACTCACATACATATGGAGGTTAAATAGCACACTCTTAAAGCAATCAGTGGGTCAAAGAAAAAATGCAAGGGAAATCTGTAAATATCTTGAGATGAATGAAAAAGAAAATACAACATAGCAAAACTTATGGGATGGAGAGAAGGCAGTATTAAGTGGAAAATTTATAGCCCTAAACATTATAGCTTAACATTAAAAAAGAAAAAAAGCTCAAATTAAAGGCCAAACTGCACACTGAGAGGAGCTAGAAAAAGAATAGCAATTAATTTCAAACCAAGTAGAAGGAACATAATAGCAATGACTAGAACAGAAGTATATGGAATTGAGAGTTTAATAATAAACAATAGAAAGAATTAACAAAACTAAAAGTTGTTTCCTTGAAAAGACAAAAAAAAATTATAAACCCTTAGCTGGCTAACAAAGGGGAAAAAAAAACCAGAGCAGATGTAAATAAATAAAATCAGAAACGATCAGAGTGACAAAATTACAAGGAAAGAAATTGCATCAGTTATCAAAAACCTCCCAGCAAAGAAATGCCCAGAGCAGATATCTTCACAGGTGAATTATAGAATAATTCCAAGAAGAATTTAGAAGAAACTCTCCAAAACATTGAAGAGAAGGGAACACAACCTAACCCATTCTCTGAGACCAACATCACCATTATGCCAAAGCCAGATAAAGATATTACAAGAAGAGAAAATTACAGACCAATTTCTGTAAGGAAATTCTGCAGAGGATGCAAAAATCCTCAACAAAATACTTGCAAATCGAACTCAACAGCACAATGAAAGAATTATACACCATAGTCAAGTGAGTTTTATCCCAGGTAAGGAAGGAGGGGTTCAACAGAAGGAAATCAATTTATGTAATGCAGCATATTAACAAAACGAAGGGAAAAACATTATGAGCATCTGGATTGATGCAGAAAAGTCATTTGACAAAATCAATGATTCTTTCTTGATTGAAACACTTAGGAAAACAGGAATAGAAGGAAACTTCCTCAACATGATAAAGGGCATAAATGAAAAACCTACACTCAACATCCTCTAAGACCTGGAACAAGACAAAAGATACCTACTGTCACCATTGTTCTTCAGCATTTACTTAAAATTCTAGCCAGAGCTGTTAGGCAAGAAGAAGAGTTGAAAGGCATTCAACTGGAAAAGAAGAAATCAAACGTTCACTATTTGTAGTTGACATGATCCTACATATAAATAGTTCCCCAAAATTGACAACAAAGCTGCTAGAGCTAATAAATGAATTCAGCAAAGTAACGGGGTATAAGATCAACATGAAAAAATCACTTGTGTTTCTATATACAAGTAATGAACAATCTGTGGAGGAAATTAAGAAAAAAAATTTAATTACGATAGCAATTAAAATAATCACCCTTAGGAATAAATTTAACCAAGGATGCAAAGGACTTGTACACAGAAAGCTACCAAATATTGCTAAAAGAAGTCAAAGAAGACCTAAATAAATAGAAGGGCATTTTGTGTTTATGGGTTGGAAGGCTAAATATCATTAAGATGTCAATTCTACCCAAATTGATCTATAAATTCAATGCAATTCCAATCAAAATTCTAATAACTTTGCAGAAATGGAAAAGCCAAATATCAAATTTATTTGGAAGAGTTAGGGGTCCTGAATAGCAAAAAAATCTTGAAAAATAAATAGAAAATTGAAGGAGTCTCACTTCCTGACTTTAAAGCCTGTTACAGTACTACAGTGGTCAAATCAGCATGATATTGGTACAAGGATAGATTTATTGACTAATGGAATGGAATCGAGAAGTTCAAAAATAGATCATTACATCTAAGTCCAATTGATTTTTTAAAAGGCTACCGAGTCTACTCAATTGGGGATGAATAGTTTATTCAACAATGACGTTGGGAGAATTGGACATCCTTATGCAAAAGAATGAAAGAGGACTCCTATTTCACATCCATATATAAAAATTAACTCAAAATTATCAAAGAACTAAATATAAGAATCATGTCTATAAAATTCCTAGAAGAAGAAAGTGTAAGTATCACCAGGATCTTGTATTAGGCCATTGATTCTATGACTTTACATCCAAAGCACAAGAACCAAAGGAAAAAATAGATAAATGGGAACTCCATAAAATTAATACTTTTAATCATCAAACTACTTTCTCATGAAAGTGAAAAGACAATCTACTCAGTGGGAGAAAATATTTGGAAACCACATATCTGATAAAGTTTAATATCCAGAATATGCAATGAAACCCTAAAACTCAATGATAAAAAGACAAGCAACACAATTAAAAAGTGGGCAAAAGACTTGAATAGCTATTTCCCCAAAGAGGATATACAAATGGTTTAAAAGTACCTGAATAAAGGTTCAACATCACTAGCTATTAGGAAAATGCAAATAAAAAACATAATGAGATATCATTTCACATCCACTAGAACAGCTACTATTTCACCCCCACCAAAAAAATAAAAAACACTACAAATGTTGGAGAGAATGTGGAGAAATAGGAACACTCATCATTGCTGTTAGTAATATAAGAAGGTGCAGTCACTGTGAAAGACATTCTCTGTGGAGGACCTCAGGGACCACTGGACTGTATAACACAGTGAATCCTCAAGTAGATGATGGGAGAAAAGTGTAAAGGTTGATTCATTAATTTTATCCTGCTTATAGTCACAGCATACTAGAGTTAGGAACAGGGATCGAAGAACACCTTCTTTAGTGAGAGTAATTAAATGATTGTGATAGGCTTAAAAACAGTAGAGAAGACAGTTAAACATGTCATTTTCAAATCACTGAATTTGAAATTACCAGAAATTTTAATTTCTTCCTATCTTGCTCCAAATAAATGTTTATGTTTATCAATTTGTCCTAGTGTGTCTATTTGAGACAAAGTGTATTTTTTAATGTATTTTATAGGCCTTAGAATGAATGGATCAAAGGGAGAATTTTGTACTTAGCTTTAATTAGGTATTCATTGATGATAAATCCCTGAAATTCATTTACCTTAACAACAGAGAGAAATCCTATCCAATGCTTGTGTATAGCAAAATAGAATATTTAGTTGTGAGACACAGACATAAATAATACACTTTTGCAATGTCTAGTGTTAGAGAAATACTAATTAAATCATCTATGTGTCTTACAGTCTATGGTCAATTAAAAAATGTTGAACTATGGTAATGATATTCTAGAAGTTGGTAATGGAAACTCTGCTTACACTGGCACAACTCTAGTACTATGGACACATTTAACAAAAGGAAAACATAGTAGCCAGAGTGTATTATATTGTGTATTTTGGATCAATAGAAATAAGACAAATGCGTATGCTCTATGGAACACAGAGCATAATTTTAAATAATGGAAATAACCGTAAATAATAGTAATAAATTAACCCGAAATGAAAAAAAAGAAATTCAGTGAAAATCACTAATATAAATTAGAAAGATTATAATCAATTGAAGTATAATCATCAATTTAAAATCAAATTGCTGTTAATAAATTGGTGCCTATATCAGCCCAGGTTGGAGAATTCCAATTTATGTAAGATTTTTTCACACAGGTGTCTCACTTGCTTAGAAAAGCAGGGCAGTGCTTATCAGCATTAATGCCCTCAATATCAAACCCTGTATTAAAAATTTTTTTTTACATCTACAAGATAAGCAAAATAGAAGTCTGAAAAGATGTATATCAGGTTGGACTTAGATATCTACATTTCTGTACTCCTTTAATGTTTTGTCTACTGGTTGATTGGTTTTATTTGTCCCTATGCTTCTATAGACATTTGCACCAGTATTGCATTTTGGGGGCATGTGCTAACATAGTGTTGTATTTAATAAAGTGAAATTGAATTGCAACACAAATTAATATTTTGAGAAAATATAAAAGATATTATGAGTCATATTATAAATGGTTAGGAAATGCAGGCATTGAGGCCAGATTTGAAGCCAGACTGCAAGGGTTTTATTTAGCTTGGTCACTTATTGCAAATGTGAGACACTGAAAAGATTACTTAATTGCACTGTCTCAGTTTCCTCACTAGTAAAATGGGGGAATTGGGGTGTAATTGCATATTTCCTCCTTCACAAGGTAGTGATTAGAATTGAAGAATTTAATTATCTAGACCCTTAAAGCAGGTCCAGCACAGGGGAAATGTTAGCTCTTACTATATAACCACCTTGTTCATCAATTTCCTATTCCTGTTGGTTTGTAGAAAATGCATATAAAATTATGATTAACCCAAGGTATTATAAAGATAAATTGTTGAAATTCCCCTAAGAAAATTACTATAAAACTTAAGTTAGAGGACATTGAAATTTATAGGCTGAGCAATGACCACCTAATGTATTTCAATTTCAGATTAGCATGCCTGAAATTCACTGCTTATACCCTTTTTTACTTCCTATTAAAATGGTCTCAGTTCTTATTCAACCCATCAAATTGTTCTCTCTGGTTAGCAAGAAATGATCTTAATCCATTTTCTTCTGACTTTACATGAGCTTCCACACTGATGTTAGTGAACCTCATTAGACTTTCCACCTGAAAATAGATATTGTTTTTTTTAAAAAGATAGAATGCAGAATAAGCAACAGGAGCTATATCCTACGTTCCACAAAAAATATATTCCCAGTAAAGCTCTAGAGATTGTACGGAATAAAGCACAGATGTGACGAATGTACTGAAAATGGAATTATTTATGTAACATCAAAAGTGAAAGTGAACATTTCAGTCAGGCTTCCAGATGCTCTATATAATGTCAATGAACTCCTCTATTGAGTATGCTACAATACAAAGCTTACTGAGCTCTCATAGCAATAGGTATAACAAGCATCAAACTGGGTTATAACCATTGAGTACAAGCCCATTGTCAGTTCCATGAAGCTGAGACTATGTATTGTGTTCATATATAGCTATAGGTTCATATCTATAGGGCCTAGTCTATTACCAGAGTAGGAGCTTAACAAACTCTCTGATTGTGCTGGTTTGAAACTCTTGGGTGCCCCAGAAAAATCCATGTTCTTTAATCCTCATTTGATATTGTTGGATGGGATCTTTTTGATTAAGCTATTTCCATGGAGATGTAACCCACCCAGTTGTGGTGGGACATTTTGATTATATGATTTCCTTGGAGATGTGTCTCCATTCATTCAAGGTGAGTTGTTTATTGGAGTCCTTTAAGAGGGAACCATTTTGGAAAAAAGTTTCAGAGCTGACACAGATAGAAGTTTGGAGGTGCAGAAAGAAAATGTCCCTGGTGAAGCCTTTTGAAGAAGCCAGAAGAGAAACTAGCATGTGCCTTCCCAGAGAAACTCAAAGTTTCATTGGCTCTTTGCTTAGTCAAGATATCTTTCCATGGATGCTTTAGTTTGGACATGTTATGCCCTTAAAACCGAAAATTTATAACCTAATAAATTCTCCTTATAAAAGCCAACCCATTTCTGCTAAATTACATTCTGGCAACTTTAGCAAACCAAAACATTGATTTAATGAATAAATGACATCAATTATTAAAATATCTGTCCACTTCTGATAATTTGGTATAAGTACAAAATATCTGGTCACTTCTGAAAACTTGAAACCAAATAATTACAACTTTTAGTTCATCCTTATCCCATTCTACACAGTGTTGATATTTCAGAGACAAAATTCACAAAGCTCAAAAATTATTGATCTTATTGATCTAGTGCTTATATTAATTTTAATGAAATAGTACAAATTTTGACTGAAATCAAATAATAAATTACTTTTTGTAATCTCTCTCTATATAGCTATATTTGCAGAAAATTCTTCCATCCCATTAAGGGAGAAAGGCAGAATAATTGTTTTTACACTGTTTTGTTATTTGATGCCAGAAAAATAGAAATTGCAGAAATATTTGCACTAAATCCCTGCTCTACTGTACATGTTTGGGAAATATTTGGGTCAAACAAACTTTTCATTTGAATTTCAGGAACAGGGACAAAAGTCTAAACACCCAAAACAACTTAATATAAGAAATTCTCCCAAGGAAACTAGTCAAAATATTTCTATCATTCTCTAATGTGGCGTGGTTTTAATTTTTCCCATAGCCTTATTAAAAATTGTGTGTGTACATAATATAATTTAGAAGTGCTTTCTTTTTATACGGTTGTCATCTCCAGAGGAGTTAATACTTGTTCTGGGGATCAGTGAGCTCTAGAGATAAAATTAAAAGTTAATACATAGATCTCTTTTTCATCTTAGAAATCCCAACTAAGCCTCAATGACTGAAGGCCCAGTGCATATGTCAGGATGTAGAGAACAAAGGAAGAAAATAAAAACAAATTCTGAAAAAAAGCAGCTCTCTAATTCAGTCTTTCACTTTCTGTAACTTTATTTTATACACTAAGTTACTATTCCCTTTAAATATATATTCTTAGTTTTCTATACAAACCAGTTTGGAAAACTGCAAATTCATTTGTATATTTTTAAGTATCTTGGTTCACCATAAAAATGGAAATTAGAAGAAATAACAATTAAGATATTACAAAGTATTGTCAGCATTAGAATAACTTACTAGTGGAATGCTCCATTCTCATTTTTTATTTGAAATGAACTTACTTAGTCATGTTAATATTTATGCAATAGTTTGTTGTTTTTTATCATGATTAATTAGTGGCCACATCACATAGGAAATAAATTGCATAAAATATGCTTTTATTTTTGTTTAGTAAATGTCCAGTGTACAGAGTAGAATTCAAAATTATGCATTTTAACATTTCTGTGAAAAATAAATTTGGTTATCTTTTTTTAATTGAGAAGTTGTAAGTTTACAGAAAAATCATTCAGAAAATACAAAATTCTGATATAACTCCCCTATTATTAACACTTCGCCTCAGTGGCGTTTATTTGTCAAAATTGCTGAAAGAATAGTATTATAATTGTACTATTTAACTATAGTGCATGGTTTACCTTAGGGTTCAGTGTTTGTATTATGCACTCCTAAGTTTCTATTTTTTATTTGTATTCTAGTAACTTATATACAATCTGAAATGTTCCATTTTTTTGTTTATTTTTCACATGACAGTTTTTTAAAAGATTTTGCGTAAATCAAATATGTGTGAATTAGCTTCCAAAGCATAATAGGAACTACTGTTAACATTTTTAAAAGATTTTTCTCAATTTTATGAGAAATGAGTTCTAATCATTAATTTGAATCCTTTTCCTTTCTGATTATACAAAATCTGGAAATATTTTCATGCCATTTTCTAGTCACATTAAATGTTTACTGTAAGAAAATATTTTATAGAGAATCTCCAAATTACTTTCTGGCATAATAGTTTGGGTCTTGCAAAATATTACAATGGATATTACACATGAGATATGTTCATATTAATACTTTTCCCAGTGATCAATATTAGGAATTTATAATACAGAATACTGAAATTTTAAAAGTGTACTTTTGAGATTCTTGTGTTTACTATGAAAATACATACATCTAGGTGTGTGTACATATATAAAATAATGTCTTACATATTGCAAGGTAAATAAGGTAAAACTATTTAATGTGGTATAACTATTTAAGGATCTGTAGCTTCTTTCCTTTTGGAAATCAGTTAGAAGTCATGCCTGCCTTCCAAATATCTCCTTATAATAAGCTAAACAATCCCCTATTATCTCAGGTTAAGTTTTAATATTGCATGTCAAAAGGAAGAGAGAATTAAAATTAATGAAGCATGGATATATTCAAATTGGAGGAGAGAAAGACAAAACCAAGAAAATAAGGTAGTACTAGGCTGATTTCAAAGGATTACACAATCAAGCCATCTTGATTAGATCTCCACAGCAGACAAAAAAGATAAAATAAAAGAACAAAAAATGATAAAACTGGAGGGAGGCAAAAACAAATAATGGTGACCAAGAACATAGTGCTAATTTGAGTTATATCTATGAAATGATTGACATATCATTTCTCCTGGTATATATCTCAGTATTTTTTATCATATAGGCAAAATATAAATACAGTAATCTGTTTGAATAATTCATATCATGGTATATTATTTTATTCATTAAACATTTATCTTTAGGAATATTAGTATAGCTGTTGCAAAGAATAAGCATGATGTTGGGATTTCATCAAAACCCAATTTTATTTTTATCACTCACTGTCCTTTTATCATTGATTCAGTAGGGAAAGCTTTCTCCATGCCACTAGAGGAAATCCCCTAGCTTCTTGATTTTTCCACTCACTCTTAAGTAATAGACAGTCTTATGGCCATTTTAAGATATAAAGTAAAAACAAATCAGCATTTGAAAGGGCCCAGTCCAGCATATTAATCAATCTTCATTCAATGGAAAAACTCTCCCTCTACCCCAGCAACAATTAGTAGACTGGCACCAAACCTACTTTGGAGTAAGGAGCTGTGTTTCATTTCTTTGTCTTCCATTTCCAATTTTGTATTCACCACCCATCTGAGCTGCAGTTTTGATACAAAGAAGAAGAAGGAAATAGAGGTACTAGAGATGTAGGAGTAAAGTTCTCACATTGCTGGTGAATGTTAGTCCCCTAAGCAGGTGACTCTCTGTCATGGTCATGTTTATGTGTCAACTTGGCCAGGTGGTGGTACCTGTTTGTCTGGTTGGACAAGTGCTGACCTATCTGTTGCTATGAAGACATTTCATTGAATTAAATCATGAGCTCATCGGTTGCATCCACAGCTGATTCCATTTGTAATCAGCCAAGGGGAGTGTCTTCTGCAATGAGTGATGCTTATTCTAATCACTGGAAGCCTTTTAAGGAGGATTCAGAAAAGACAAGCTCTCTTCCTGCTTCAGAGGCCGAGTCATGGAGTTCATCTAGACCCTCCATCGGAATCATCAGCTTCACAGCCTGCCCTACAGGTTTTGGACTCTATGTTCTCATGGTTATGTGAGACACTTTTATGAACTTTATATTTATATTTCCTGTTGATTCCATTTCTCTAGAAAACCCTAACTAATACAACGTGGTACCCAGAAGTGGTTCTTTAGAAGCAGAATCTTGAAAATGGGTTTTTATGAATAGTTTTCTACTCTGACTGGACTCAAAGGCACTAAGGACTCTGATTCCCATAATCAGAATGACAGTGCCAATCCATGGAGTGAGTTTGCAAGAGATAGTCAAAATATCACCATTCAATTCTTCTAATGCTTAGCTTGTGTGAAGCCAGGCTTTGGTGGATAATGTTTTTACACCTTTACAGAGTTTTGTGGAAATAGGAGGTATAGAAATCTTGGCTGGATATTGTTACATACACTGGATACATTAATGAGTAAAAGGGATGGGCTCAAGGCTTCAAACAAGAAGCTTAAGGCTGTCTGACAGATGTAGAAGTTTCTATGAGTGTCCTTACGGAAAATCGTATTTCCTGTAACCATAGACTTGAGATCTCTGAAAATCAGACTTAGAATTTTATTGATAGAGTAGCAACCTAACAATGTGAACTGAAATCTCAATTTTGCATGGTGTCTGCCATTAAAGTGAGGGTATTGATTGGAAAGGAGTTGGACCCTGAAAAATGGGATGGCAACATATGGATTGATAATGATGTCAGGGGTGAGGTTGAAGCCCTAGGTCACGCTGAGTCTTCTCTAGATAACCCTGTAGTAGTCTGCCCTGAGGACAAAGCCACCCCATTTCCAGCTTGCTTTGAGGACTTGGCCACCCAACCTCAACCTGAAAGGATTAGACCTAGAGTGATTAATCCTGTTTCATCAGATGAAACTGCAAATGAATGCACTGAAGCAAATGGTTTGGAAGATATTTCAAATTCTTTCCATGGCCCACCCCCACCACCTCTCATTTCTTCCAGAACTATAACTAGACTAAAGTCCCAACAGGCCCCTAAAGGTGAGGTACGAAGTATCACATATGAGGAGGTACATTATACTCCAAATGAACTGTGTGCATTTTCCAATTTATGTAGACAGAAATCAGAAGAATGTGTGTGGTAATGGATTTCAAGGGTATGAGATAATGGTGGAAGGAATATAAGGCTGTATCAGGCTGAATTTATTAATATGGGTCACTAAGTAGAGATTCTGCATTCAATGTTATAGCTCGAAGGGTTAACAGTTTGGATGGTTGGTTGGAACATGGATCAAAAGGTGGCTCTGACATTACCTGAGGTTGAAAGGCCAGAATTGCCCCGGTATAATGTGGATGAGGGGACCCAGAGGCTTAGAGAGATTGGAATGTCATAGTGGATTTATCATGCAAAGCCTGCTCTTATACCCCAGGAATATCCGAAGGATGTACCTTTTACCAGAACAGTGAGAAATACATTTGTGAGATTAGTGCCATCATCCCTGAAGAGCTCTGAAGTTACACTTCTCTGTAGGTCAGATATTACTGTGGGAACTGCTATCACTGAGCTGGAATCCTTAAACAAATGGGGATGACCAGATCCCGAGTTGGCAGAAGCCAGGTGTCAGCACTTAATCACCAAAGACGAGGTGGATGTGGCTATTATAATAGACAGCAGCGCAAAGCAGGAGTCAAAATAATCTGACTTGCAGAGATTTGTGGCATTGGCTAGTAAAGCATGGAGTACCTAGAAATTTAGTAGACGGCCAGAATTACTAAATTCTGTTTAAGCTGTATTAAATTTATGTTTAAGCTGTATAAACAAAAGAATTCTAAGTAAATTGAACAAAAGTCTAACCTGAATTGCAAAAACACAGAATCATGGCCCCTTAATCAATTTCCAGACTTGAGACAGTTTACAGACCCATAGCCCCTTGAATGAAGGGGAGGCCAGGTCCCTGTGGGGGAGAACCCTGTTACACTGCCGCAAATCTATACTGTTAATCTTACTCCAAGCCTTCCCCAGGGACACCGATGGCATTTTATCAGGGTAACTGTGCATTGGGGAAAACAAAATGATCAGATATTTGGGGTATTATTAAGCACTGGTTCAGAAGTGACTTTAATTCCAGCGGACTCAAAATGTCACCCTAGTCCACCAGTCAGAGTGGGGGCTTAGGGAGGTCAGGTGATTGATGGAGTTTTAGCTCAGATCTGTCTCACAGTGGGTCCAGTGGGGCCCAGACCCATTCTGTACTTATTTCCCCAGTTCCAGGATACATAATTGGAATAGACATACTGAAAAACTGGCAGAATCTCCACATTGGCTCTCTAACTCATGCAGTGAGGACTATTATGGTGAGAAAGGTCAGGTGGAATCCACTAGAACTGCCCCTACCTAGCAAAATAGTAAATCAGAAGCAATACCAGATTCCTGGAGGAATTACAGAGATTACTGCCACTCTTAAGGACTTGAAGGATGCAGGGGTGGTGATTCCCAGCACCTCCCCATTAGACTCTTCTATTTGGCCTGTGCAAAAAACAGATGGGTCTTGGAGGATGACAGTGGATTATTGTGAGCCCAGCCAGGTGGTAACTCCAATTGCAACTGCTGTTCCAGATGTGGTATCATTGCTTGAGCCAATCAATACATCACCTGGTACCTGATATGCAGCTATTGATCTGGCAAATGCTTTGTTCTCAATAGCTATTAGTAAGGACCACCAGAAACAGTTTGCTTTCAGCTGGCAAGGTCAGCAATATACTTTCACTGTCCTACCTCAGGGGTTTATCAACTCTCCAGCCCTATGTCATAATCTGTCTGCAGGGAACTTGATCATTTCTCCCTCCCACAAGACATCACACTGGTCCATTGTATTGATGATATCATGTTGACCGGACCTAGCGAGCAAAAAGTAGCAACTACTCTAGACTTACTGGTAAAGCATTTGCATGTCAGAATATGGGAGATAAATCCAACAAAAATACAGGAGCCTTCTACCTCAGTGAAATTTCAAGGTGTCCAGTGGTGTGGGGCATGTTGAGATATCCCTCCTAAGGTGAAGGATAAGATGCAGCACCTGGCCTCTCCTACAACCAAAAAAGTGGCACAACACCTAGTTGGTCTCTTTGGATTTTGGCAACAACATATTCCTCATTTGTGTATACTATTCTGGTCCATTTGATGAGTGACCAGAAAAACTACTCATTTTGAGTGGGGACCTAAACAAGAAGAGGCTCTGCGACAGGTCCAGGCTGTTGTACAAGTTGTTCTGCCATTTGGACCATATGATCCAGCAGATCCAATGGTGCTGGAAATGTCAGTGGCAAATAGAGATGCTGTTTGGAGCCTTTGGAAGGCCTCTATAGGAGAATTACAATGCAAACCCTTAAGATTTTGAAGCAAAGCCTTACCATCAGATAAGCAGATAACTACTCCCCTTTTGAGAAACAGCTTTCGGCCTGCTACTGGGTTTTAGTAGAGACTGAATGCTTAACCTTGGGCCACCAAGTTACCATGAGACCTGAGTTGCCTATTATGAGCTGGGTGTTGTCTGACCCACCAAGCCATAAAGTTGGGCCTGTGCAACAGCATCCTATTGTAAAATGGAAAGGGTATATACGAGATAGGGACAGAGCAGGTCCTGAGGGCACAAATAAGTTAAATGAGGATTAGTGGCCCAAATTCCCATGGCCTCCATTCCTGCCACATTACTTTCTCTTTCCCAGACCAGAGCTATGGCCTCTTGGGGAGTTCCTTACAGTGAATTGACTGAGGAAGAGAAAACTCAGGCCTGGTTTATAGATGATTCAGTACAATATGCAGGTACCACCCGAAAGTGGACAGCTGCAGCACTACCACCCCTTTCTGGGGTGTCCTTGAAGGACAGTGGTGAGGAAAAATCCTCCCTGTGGGCAGAACTTCGAGCAATGCACCTGATTGTTCATTTTGCTTGGAAAAAGAACCAGCCAGAGGTGCATTTGTATACGGCTCATGGACAGTTGCTAATGGTTTGGCTGGATGGTCAGAGACTTGGAAAGACATAATTGGGAAATTGGTGAAAAAGAGATCTAGGGAAGATGTATGTGGATAGACTTTTCTGAGTGGGCTAAAAACATGAAGATATTTGTGTCGCATGTGAATGCACACCAGGGGGTGACTTCAGCAGAGGAAGGTTTTAATTATCAAGTGGATAAGATGACCCATTCTGTGGATACCTAGTCATCCTCTTTCCCCAGTCCTTTCTCCTGTCATTGCCCAATGGGCTCATGAACAAGGTGGCCATGTTGGTAGGAATGGAGGCTATGCAAGGGCTCAGTAACATGCACTTCCACTCACCAAGGCTGACTGTCTATAGCCACTGTTGAGTGCCCAATCTGCTAGCAGCAGAGACACACACTCAGCCCCCAATATGACACTATTCCCCTAGGTGACCAGCCAGCTACCTGGTGGCAGGTTGATTACATTGGACCACTCCCTTCATGGAAGAGGCAGCGATTTGTTCTAACTAGAATAGACACATACTCTGGATATGCGTTTTACTTTCCCTGTGTGCAATGCTTCTGCCAAAACTACCATCCATGGGTTTACAGAATGCTTTATCCACCATCATAGTATTCCACACAGCATTGCTTCTGATCAAGGAACACACTTCACAGCAAATGAAGTGTGGAAATGGGCACATGCTCATGGAACTCTCTAGTCTTACCATGTTCCCCATCTTCCAGAAGCAGCTGGATTGATAGAAAAATGTAATGGCCTTTTGAAAACTCAATAACAATGCCAACTAGGTGGCAATACTTTGAAGGGCTGGGATAATGTTCTCCAAGGAGCTGTGTATGCTCTGAATCAGTGTCCACTGTATGGTGTTGTTTCTCCTATATCCAGGATCCATGGGTCCAGGAACCAAGCAGTGGAAATGGGAGTGGGACCACTCACTATTGCCCCTAGTGATCCACTAGGAAAATTTTTGCTTCCTGTCCCTGAGACCCTGAGCTCTGCTGATCTACAGGTTTTAATTCCAAAAGGTGGAGCACTTCCAGGAGGAGAAACAACAATGATTCCATTGAATTGGAACCTAAGACTGTCACCTGGTCACTTTGGGCTACTCATGCCCCTGGATCAACAAGCCAAGAAGGGGATTACATTATTGGCTGGGGTGATTGACCCTGAGTATCAGAGGGAACTAGGATTGCAACTATACAATGGAGGTAAAGAAGAATTTTCCTGGAATATAGGAGATCCCCTAGGGCGTCTTTTAGTACTACCATGCCCTGTGATTAAAATCAATGGAAAACTGCAACAACCCAATCCAGGCAGGACTACCAATGGCTCTGAAACTTCAGGAAGGAAAGTTTGGGTCACCCCACCAGACAAAGAACCACCGCCAGCTGAAGTGCTTGCTGAGGTAAAGGGAACATGGAATGGATAGTGGAAGAAGGTAGTGATAAATATGAACTATGACCATGTGATCAGTTATAGAAATAAGGACTGTAATGCTGTTTTGTTCATATTACACTATTTAAGTTGTAAGATATCAAGTTTAAGAATGAATATTACACAAGGACTTGCACCCAATTCTGGAGAGATTTAATGTGTTTCTGGTTATATGCAGGAATGTTGACTGTTGTTAGGTGAAAGAAAAAAAATGTGTTTCATTGTTCTTTATTTAGAATTTAGGTATAGTTTAAAGTGATGTGTATAGCTGCCAAGTTGACAAGGGGTTGGACCGTCATGGTCAGGTTCATATGTCAACTTGGTCAAGTATTGGTACCTGTTTGTCTAGTTGGGCAAGTGCTGGCCTACCTGTTGCTATGAGGACATTTCATACAATTAAATCATGATCACGTCACCTGCATCCAGAGCTGATTCTATTTGTAATCAGCCAAGGGGAGCATCTTCTGCAATGAGTGATGCTTAATCTAATCACTGGAAGCCTTTTTTTTTTTTTTTTTTTTTGTATGGAGGATTCAAAGGAGACAGGCCTTCTTCCTGCTTTGGCCAGTGAGCCTCTCCTGTGCAGTTCATCTAGACCCTCAATCGGAGTCATCAGCTTCATGGCTTGCTGTACAGATTTTGGACTCTACATTCCCACAGTTACGTGAAACATTTTTATAAATTTTATATTTACAAACATTTCCTGTTGATTCTGTTTCTCTAGAGAATCCTATCTAATAAACTCTCCTTCCACTGTTTACCCCCCACCCCCATCATCCTCAGATTCTCTTGGTGATGGTGATCCACTCTACACTAGACTCTCCATTCATGAGATTTTTTTTGGTGAGGATTTAATAGAGCTCCCAGCCATTTCTCTCCCTAGGAAGACCAAGATATACTCAATGGCAAACATTACTACTTACCTTGTCCAACCATTGGTGGGAGTGCAGTCACTTCCTAAACTCAGATCCCTGTTCACTTCCCTTACTATCCTCCAGTATGATTCAGCTACCAGTCCACACCAACTATTCATGTGGGAACACCCAAACCCTCTATTTGGTCTTGTTCAAATCTACATTCTCTACACTTGATATAAAGGAAACGGCACCCTGTGCCTTCTGTGATGTTAGAGACTTAACTGGGCAATCACTTACCCCAAAAATTTACTCACAAATTCCCTATCCATCCTTTCTATTTATTATGCCCATTTAAAAGACGGTTTTGTTTTGTTTATTTTGGGGGGTCATTGACTTTTTCCTCAGGCAATTCTTTTGAAAACTTACATCCTGTCTTCCTCAAAGTTTACTTTGGTATCTGATATCTATTAAAACTGGGTTTTTCAGTCAAAACTTTGAAATTAATAGGCTATTTCACTAGGAAAAACGAGGGTCTCGGGTCTCTGTCGAGAAATCGCCTTTCATAAAGGTAATGATGTAAACTTGTCTATGTCTCTATTTGATGAGTCAGTATCCATGTGATGTCTAAGGAGACAGATGGAACTATGAGATTATTTACATGAAATGGATAAAGAGTTTAAGAGTCAGATTATAAATTCCCCTCAGGGAGTGCTAAGGATCAGACAATTATGATTGTCTTAAACACACTTGGTGGGGAAAAAAGGTCTTGGAAAAAGAACAAGAGTAAAAACACAGAAACTGCCATGCAATGAAGATTAGGGACAATAGGAGATTTCAATCAATTGAGATTTAGGCATATTTTAAGCAAAAAGGCTAAAGTGCCTGCAATTCTTTTCAGTTGACCATTGGATGTACAATGTACATATCAGAACAAATTAAAGACACAAATTCGAGCAGTAAGACCTTCCATGATTCTTTTCTTCTATTGTCAATGGCTTTCTTGAATTGGATTAGTTAAATAAAGAAGGGAATGTGAATATATCAGCAAGAACCTTACGATGCCTCACAAAACCAAAGCCATCAACAGTGTGAAAGTCAGTTTTTCAATTATCGAATAATTCTAATGTAAAATAGGAGAATTCAAAATTTGGACAGCATATGCTTACTCTTCTGTGACTCATTTTTCCTATTTGTCAAATAGGTGAGATGGACCAGATGTTCTCTAATTCTGGTGTCACATCCTTTTTCTCTCATGAAGTCTGTGTTTATGTCAATGTCTAGGATAGTGGGGATGGGAATGCTCTTCATTTCAGGTAACTTTGCCTTTTGTCTTTTATTCATGCTTCTTTGCATCCAATATTCAGAGTCTAACTATTTTGAAGGGAAAATGGAGCAGATGATTCATCCTACTCAGGAGAAAATAATATACATGCCTTCTTCCCCAACTCAATATTCTTTACATATTAGCCTGGAGTTACATTTCCCTGTTTCTTTTTCCCAAAGTCTGCCTTCTTTCCCAAATGCCCTCTTACAACCAACGACTGGTACCAACCTTACTCATCCTTCAAAAACAGGTAAAGCATTTTAACTAGGCAAGATTCGTCAGCCTCTATTGCACTGAATAACCTAAAAGAAATAATTCATTATTTTAAAAATTGAAAATTATTTTAACTCCCATTGGTCTTTAATCTAATTGCTCTGTATTAGAGAAAAATCACACAGATTATTGTACATAGAATCAGAAGACTACTGAATGAATCCTAATAAAAACATCAAAATGGTGTAATATAAAAGCTTTCTTTGTACCAGTGATATAATTACAGTTCTCTCAGATGTAGTCCAACATAATCATGATTAATTACATCTTACTGACTAGATTTATTTGCAATTTGAGATAGATATTAATATAACCAAATTTATTATACACTTGCTACAATGTACCACCTTTAGAAAATAAAGACAAAATATGAACTTAATTTACCTGCAGAGTTTATATTTGGGCTTCATTTTCAGATGATTTCCTCCATTAAAACAATTTAACTGTTGGAGATTTGGGGGTAAATATGGTCATGATTTCATTGTTTATATTATGCAAAATACGTAAAAATTTCATGCATCCCTGGGTGTATGTAGTACGAAAACAATCAAATTAAGCCTACAAAAAATATACTGAATCAATAATGGATGAATGGAAGGATAGATGGATGGAAAGAAGAAAGGAAGGGAGGAAAGAGGGAAAGAAGAAGGGGATAGAGGGAAGAAGGGGGAAGGGAAAAAGAAGAAGATAAGAAAGCAAAAACTTATAAGGATAGAAGGGGAAAGATGGATGGAGGAAGATAAAGTGCTATAATCTAGGTTCTTCCATGCAAGTAATTTTGTTTAATTGTGTAAAATGAACTTGATTTTCTTATTTTTTACGTTAAGGAAAGTGAAGGCAATTTAAGAAGACCAACCAAGATTATAAATCCAGTCAGCTATGGAATTGAAATGATTCCATCTCTTTTGAGAAGAAAGCTTAGTAAATTCTCTCTGTTCTTTAGTTCGTCCATTGGAGAGGAAAAGTGTCAAAAATATTAAGATAAAAGGTGAATGAAATCATGTGAAAAAGTTGAAACCAATACCCTGCAGATTTGGTCCAGATTGGCCAAATCTGTTAATTAGACTGAGTCATAACAAGATAAGCATGGAACAGTTTGTCTTAGAATCAAAGCCTCGTCTTCTTCCTTCCTCTTAATCTTTGACTGCAGTCTCTGTTTAGCCCCAATACCATACTTCTATCACACTTGTGTTGATAAAGAAACAGGTCAAGATATTCTATTATCGATGAGAGGAAAGGAACTTATGTGATAGAGATGAAGAACTAAAACATGTTCATGATGAAGAAACCTTTCCACTTAATCTTCCCACCACACAAAAGTATGGTGATTATTTGTGTGACCACTGAGCTTCTACAACCTAAAGAAAACCAAGGCAGCATAAAAAGCACATCATCATTCACCACTTTTTTGTTCTAATAACCATTTACACAAAAATGATTTAAGAGTTGTATATTTTTTTACTTAGACAATGAAGGGCATTTAAAGAATAAGGTATGATCTTTGTATTCAAGTAGATAGAAACCATGTTTGGTATAAATTGAAAGACAGAAGAGATAAATTTGAAATGGAGATATAGTAAAGAAAAACAAACAAACGAAAATGCAGAAAAGTATTAGATTATCATCACCATGACCTGTATAAATACATTGGATTCAGCAGCTATGTTGGCTTCAGATTAAAGAACTGCACATTTCAATGGAAGGGGAATCAAGGCATTTTTAACCTAAAATCATGGGTAGCAGGAGAAGTACTATATGTGAAGAGGAACACATAATTTAGGAGAGTATTAAGTATGAGTGGTAGAAATAGAAAGCTAGGATTTACACAGTAGTATTTTACTTGTGTTGACAGAAATAAGTGCCACAAAAAAAGAGGATCTTCTGCCTTTTGCTAGTGATCAACCACAAGCTAAGAAGGTAAGAGAGATAAATAGAGAATATAAACTAAATGGCAAGTAATTTTCACAGAAGAATGAAATAATATTAATTTTTATCCTAACATTTGATGGAAGAAGGTGAAGTATATCTCCACAAGTAATTTCAAATCAAGGCAAATCAAAAAAAGAAAAAAAAAAGGAAAGAAAGAGAAAGTTGCCAAGAAAAACTAAATAATAGCAATATTAGATAGAGCACTGATCTGAATCAACTGAATAGCTTTATTCAGCTCTCAAAGACAGTCATTGGCTTAGCCCAGGGAAACATGAAAATGTAATGGGGCTTTGTTTACATTTGCTAATGCTGCCAGAATGAAATACAGCAGAAATAGAATGACTTTTATAAAGGGGTTTATTAAGTTACAAGTTTAAAGTTCTGAGTCCGTAAAATTTCCAAACTAAGACATCCAGAGAAAGAGACCTTTACTCGAGAAAGGTAAATAGCATCCAGAACACCTCTGTTGACTAGGAAGGCACTTGACTGGTGTCTGCTGGTCCTTTGGGTTCTGGTTTCAAACAGTTTCCCTGGGGATGTTTTCTTTCTGCATCTCCAAATGTCTCTGTCTGGCTCTGAGCTTTTCCCAAAAATGATACCCTCTTAAAGTACTCTAGTAAGTGGACAAAGACCCACCTTGAATGGGCAGAGGTGCATCTCCATGGAAACTACCTAATCAAAAGCTCCCACCCACAATCGGGTGGGCCACATCTTCATGGAAACAACTTAATTGAAAGATCCCACTCTATAATATTAAATTAAGACCAAAGAACAACAGTTTCAAACTGGTTGAAGTTTCAACACACAATTCAAGATTAATAAAACACAGCACATCGCATAGGTAAAACAATCCAAGTATTAGCTTTCTTATATCATCTCTCCCGAAAGGATGGATCGAAGAGGATGGGAACTGGAAATAAGAGATTCTGTACTTTATTAAAATCAGAAATGTCTATAATAAATTGTAAGTACCCATACTTAAATGTACAATGGGAAGGTATTATGGAAGAAGGAAAAATAATTTTGTCTAATCCATCCTGACATCACCTAAATGAAATAGAGATAGAATGTATCTGCCTTTAATGACTGAGCAAGAGAAGCCCTAAATATGCAAGCATGCAGGCTCCCAAAAAACACACACACGAAGCAGTACTAGTACAAGATACTTGTTCTGATCATCCTAATTGAGTAACCTTTCTCTCAGCTCAAAATAAAAGTTGCAAAAGAATGATTAAATATTTCATTTCAGTTTAAACTAGAGCAGTATTCTTCTTTAGTGGCACCTACTTTAAAACTCAGAAGCAGTTCTCTTTAAATAGTACAAGTAGCAATAGCATAGATTTAAAAAAATAGAGGATGGCTTATAAAAAATAAAAATAAAAATAACAGTCATTTACACAAATATTAACTAAAAGACACATGAATTTTCATGGACACTGATATTTCTTTTTAATTTAGTTTTCAACAACTCTTTCACAAAACCCATAGATGCTTAAACTGTTCCCCCATGCCAGGCGTCTACTCTAAAAGCAATGGAACCGAGCACAGAAAGATAACACTTAATCTCAAACATACTGAAAAAATCACGCGCATATCACCAAACTCAGTATGTGAACTGATAGTCAAGCGCTCAATTACATGCCAGTTGCAACCATGAAACCTTGTATGAAACAGAAACCAGTATGTCACAGACTGATAGAAATAACATTGAAGATGTTTTTGCCATAGGGGCAAGTCCAAGTTTTCCTTTGTTAGGGACCAGCGAAATAGCATTCTTCTCACAGCTAAGTAAAATATTAAGTGTTCATTGTTTCAGATGAAAGAGACAGATATGATTTTATATATTAATTTATTCTTAGATTAATTCTCTAATTTCATCTCCTGGTCTTCACTGAATTAGATTTGCTGAGCTCAAATGGCATTCTCTCTACCTATTAATACACACAAATATTAGCACATTATACCACATCTTATAAAAGTGATATCAACAAAATTCCAGCCGCATCATGGTTCAGTGAGTAAATGAGGACATTTATCAGAGTAACATAACAACAGTCACTGTCCTCTAACTTCTGTCTTATTTATTAACAAGATTGTGTTGCTTTTTATTTTCTAAGTGTTAAATTCATATTTAACTGAACATTTTAAGTGGCTTTCTTTTTTTAAGTATTGTTATAAATAATTAATGGAATAATTTTTGGTGCCATGGAAAGTTTTCTTTAAATGTTAATTTAATAATAGAAAACTGTTATTTATTCCCTTTTATAAAGAACCGAGTTTCAAAGGCCATCTTCCTTTTACATATTTATGAGGAATATTAAAAATAATAAATCCTTGTTCCTTTATTTTCTGAGTTCAACTGGTCACACACTTATTCTGGCCTGCAAAATTCATACAGGTATATTTTGATAGAAATGGAAACAATAAAAGAAAATTAGATAGAATAGCTGATTTACATGTTTTTGAAAGTGTTGCCTGGAAGTCAAAAGTGAATAGTTTTCTACTATCACATTAAAACTTGGCACAAAACCACAATTACTGAACAATTTATAATAGAAATAGTTTCTTCCAGAAAGCTTACCTAGAGGTTATAACAATTTTAGTGGTGGTGGGATGGGTGAGGAGACAGAGAAGAAGAGTTATCTATTCCATAGGGTCATTTTCAGGAATAGGGCAAACACTTCTATGTTCTGCCCTGTTTCGATGCTATAATAAATCTCCCAGGGCATGCATAGACTATATTGCTACTTCAATTGATCCTCTGAAGATATTTATATAAGCCGGAATATTGCAGAGATATATGTATCTTAGAAGAAAAAAAAAATGATGGGAAAGAAAAGAACAAAAATTAAAAGTAGATATCCATATTTTATTATTTTTCTGAAAAAGAATAGCTCATGATCTATATATAAACATAATGACCTATTCATTATGTTTACATAGCAGTACATATTTCTTTTAGGCCTTGAATTAAATTTTTGATGTAAAATTCAAGGCAGGTCATATAAACTTGATTTAAGAAAGTAAAAAATATTTGCATATTTTTTCTAACCTTGGATACAACCATGGTATTGTTTATTGCCCATGGATATTAGCAAATGGTGCAGAGATGCCATGTGCATCTGATGACCCTTCATCTTGGCAGTGGTGCTATGGTGAACAGCTGAATGTTAAGTGCTGCTGACACACCCCCAATCTGTCTAGAATGGAGATAAAGCTGCAACTCTGCTGCTGGGGTGGTGCTAAATGTTGTTTTGCTCAAAACCACAAGTACTTTTAAAATGACAATTAATAATCTGTGAATCAAATAAAATTGAAAATTAATGCTCTTCTTGATCCCCTCTGACCCAGATCATTTCTCATGGTGACTAATGAATGCCAAACACTACTCGCTTGTTGAACAATTTATATGGGTTTACCCAGTTACCAACCAATTGCTATTAGGCTGAGGGCATTCATAATTTTTAGATTAAAAAAAATGACTGGAAATTCAGCTTACTAACATTCAGACTTATTTCAAGACAAAATGGACAGCTTTCATACAGTATCACTGAAAATGTTCTAATATTGGATGAGCAATTGTATGTCAGAATCCATCATAAATAGGCTTTATGATAAAGTGGCTTTAAAGTTAATATTTAAATCTGATATTTCAGGATTTTTCAAAGTAAACAGATGAACTCAGTTAAGAGTAGTCATTCTTCCTATTCACTCTTTCACAATATATATTTTTAGTAGGACCTGGGTTTTTTAAATAGTGAAATCAAAATCTTAACATTGCATTGTTTTTGAAATGACTATTGCTTTTGGAAGATACTTCCACAATGGCTTCAAAAGCATAGCAATTTTCTTTTTAAGAAACTTGGTCTTGGTTTAATAATTAGTTTTGCTATTATCACCATACCCGATCCTCATGTTAGCAACAAGATAGTTCCAACTGCCATTTCCTATTTCTTTTTATAACTTTTTATCATTCCTTATACAAATATATACACACCTATATTATACCCTACTAATTAACTTTGTATACTGTATATGCTTAACAGAAAGAAAGAACAGTAAGGTTAATTAATATTTTGCATTGTCCTAGAGAAAGTTTGTGCCCTTTAACAAAGAGATCTGCCATTTTTTCTGCAAACATCTCAGTACCTCTCTTAGTTTTCCTGAGTCGTTATGACAAATACCACGCTGTAGGTTGACTTAAACGATGGTAATTTATTGGCTCATGGTTTTGAGTCTAGAAGAAGTCCCGAACCAAGGGCCACCAGGTGATGCTTTGCCTCCAAGGTCTGTAACATTCTGCTGTTGGCTGGCTGAGATCCTTGGGGCTCCCTGGTTTGCATCTCTGCCTGGTGTGGCGTGGTGATATCTCCCCCTTCCTCTCCCGGCTTCTGTTGACTTCTGGCTCCAGACTCCTCTTAGTGTCTTCCTCTATGTCCAAATTTCTTCTACTTGTAAAGGCTTTCAGTAATTTGGATTAAGGCCCACCCTCATTCTTAACAAGGTGGGCATTCTTAATAAGGTGGGCTATTCCTTGACTAAATTAACATTTTTAAGAGAGCCTATTTATGATGGATTCACACCCATAAGAATGAGGATTAAGAATGTACAGATTAAGATTAAAAAAATCATGGGAAATTTATTCCAGCAAAGGAGAAGATAAGCCTTCTTGTAATTATGCCTAGAAATCATCCCCAGAGAATATACTTTGTTGTTCAGATATGGCGTCTCTCTCTAAGTCAACTCTGCAAATAAATTCACTATCCTCTCACCTACCTGGGACATGACTCCCAGGATGAGCCTGGCCCTGATTGGGGGATCGAGAAAGTCTTCTTGACCAAAAGAGGGAAAAGTAATGAAACAAATGAAGTTTCTGTGGCTAAGAGATTTCAAGTCCAGTTGAGAGGTTATTGTGGAGGTTATTCTTAAGCATCACATAGATATTCCTTTTTAGTTTCCTTGCATATTAGAATAAGTAGAAAGAAATACCTAAAACAGTTTAACTGTAAACTAGAAGACTTGATTATTGATGATGATTGTATAATCATATAGCTTTCATGATGTGACCACGTTGTTTAAAAATCTTGTGACTGACATTCCTTTGGTCCAGTGTATGGGCAAATGCATAAAAAAGTAAAGAAAAATAAATAAATAATAGGGGTATGGGATGTTTTCAGTGTTCTTTTTAATTTTTAATTTTTTGAGTAAATGAAAATGTTCTAAAATGTGGTGATGAATGCACAGCTACATGATGATATTGTGAGTCACTGACTGCACACTTTGGATGCTTATATCATATGTAACTGCAGCTCAATAAAATTGCATTAAAAATCAGCGCAAAAGGGAAGAAATCATGTGTTCATAATTCAATCCACCACACTACCCAAAGCATAAATCATGAGCTAAGTTTGAGAGTTCAGGTGCTATATATGTGAAAATTCATTTATGGTTGCCACTTAATTCATTATTAAGTAAAAAATTCGTTTTATGGTTCCGACCTAATTCATTATTAAATTGTATAATTGATTCCAAGGATTCTTATTCAGATGATTTTAGGGGGTATCTATCCTCATCTTGTATCTGTCCAACTTCTAGAAATGAATTAAGAAAATGGTAAGAGGTCAAATCTCTCCTCTTCAATTATTTTTTAGTCTAGTTATATCTTCAATTTTATTAATTTTTATTTATTCATGTAGCTTAATTCTTGCAAGGGTGATCAACCTCTTAACTAGTGGGTGGTGTCACAATTTCATTTCTTGTTCAAGTAGCTGATAAAGCTATTGTTGGGAATATGGAGTGAAACCAAGATATCTAAAAAATTTAGAAGGAATATGTTTAAAATTACTGGAAAAAGAGCACTTTAATTTTGTTTTGTTTTATTCATTGATAATATTTTGGTTACTTATTCTCATTAGAAAAAGAAAACAACAGTTAGGCTCTTTTTATCTCTGATAACCCTTACACCAACATTCTAGTAGAGCTCAGTTATATCACTAACAAAGAGAAAACAATATCAAACTTCAAAAACTGAGAAATAAAAAAAGTGCTGCGGAACTTATTGTTTCATTTGAAACTTACAGCAACTCTACCAAATAGCTGGACAGAATCATCACACCCATATCTTAGACGCCACATCACACCCATACCTTAGTTGAATATACATGCCAAAGTTAGTGGCTAACCAATAACTAGAATGTCATGGTTTGTTTCCTCAACCTGGGATTCAGAGCATTTTGTGGTTTACATTGGCACTGGCTAGCATTTTGTTGCATTTTGTTTTGTATATAGAAAAGCTCTTACCTAGTCACTTAATAAATTCTCTAAGTTATGTCAAGGTCATTGAATAACACAGCCCTTTCTGTAGGAGTAAATGGGCCAAATAGATTCTTCATTATAGACAAAAATGTATCATCAGCTAAACAAAGGCCAAGTGCATATAATTTACCTACCAGAGAGTAATAATGAAGAACTAAATAAATCTCAAGGACTGCATGGTTGAGTAGAGGATAAAGGAACAGGATAATTTGATTTACTTCATGGTCTCTTTTTTCTAATCAAATGTTGGCCAGGGTTTGGTGCCTGAAGTTCAAAAGAGTTTCTTCAAAGATGCATCAAATATGATATTTTAGAAAAATATGTAGAGCATATTTCAAAGTCAGAATATTGTCATAAACTACAGATAAAATGAAGTATAAATAGTATGACACAAATGAAAATTAAAATGGTTTTCATTTATAAGACTGGATGATAACCAAGTTGTTTATTAACTAAAAACCACAATATGTTACTGGAAGTTTTCTTCCCTTCATTAAGATTTTCTCAGGTCAGGAATAATATTTTTCAGCTCATGATATTTTAATGCTATGTCTTAAAAATTGAAAGTGCATCAATATCTGAAGAGGGTAGTTATAGTCACAAAGGTATGAGAATTAAAAATTAAATTTCTAATTAACATCAAAGGTGAACTGGAAAGAAGAATCAGTAAAACTTTAACAGAAACCCATAGCTAGGTCTTCAATTAATCAGACTTTTTCCTTAACTTTCAGAAGAGAGCCACATTATAGGAAAATTATCTTATATTAATGATTTACCAAAAAAAGTTAGATTAAGTTTTTTGGAACAATTAGAATGCCATTCAGTCTTCTATATCATATATTGTCTAAAAGTAAGTAACTGATATTATAGGACTTAAGTCTTAACAGAGGTTATAAACTATGTCAATTATATTCAAAGGTCTAAATGTCTGAAATCTAGTCAATGATTAATGCTCAATTCACTTTCAGACAGTGATGGCCACTTCAACTTTGTGAATGCTGACTGACCAAAGTAGGAGCACCATCTGTGCATAAGTGTACTTAGAGTAAAAGGTACAATAATGCCTATGATTATTGGAATGCTAAATTAGTGCAAATTATCTAGACATATTTTCATTAATTATGCATTCAAGTGTTGAAATAACATTTTAAGTCTTAATTATCCTTTCATGTAGAGATGGGTTATTCTTTTATCTTTCTTTAAGCTAATTATACAGAAGATTTGATTTCCACCTAGGGAATATAGAGGCCATGAGATAGCTGATTTATTGCTTTGTTCTCAAAGGTGGGAAAATGGCATTTCTTGGGGACGCTAGGCATGCCCTGACTTACAGAAAGATGTGTGAGTGTTTCAAGGATCAGACATACAGAAAGTAGTAGATACAGTCCTTCACACAGGACAGTCAGCAATTCTAACAGTGGAAATTTTTGTGGAATGGATAACCAGTAAATACTACACTGAGGGATCACCCATTCACTGTTCTCTCCAACTTTTCACCCTCTCCAACAATTCCTGTGAGAGCTCGCTCAAAATGCTTTAGCCAAAGGAGGAATAATGCACACACACATAAATGTGCTTGGAGGTGGCATGGGGTCTTCAGAGCACTCTTTTTTTCAGAAACTGTATCCTTATGAACTATATATATATATATATATATATATAAATATATATATATATATATTTTTTTTTTCGTATGGGAAGGCACAAGGAATTGAACCCAGGCATGGCAGGTGAGATTTCTGCCACTGAGCCACCATTGCATCGCCCCTTATGAACTATTTTTATCCTCTTGATTCCCACTCTCGCCCATTTCTAAATCTTGAAATGAGTGAAGGGGTTGAAGTGCCATATTTTGTTTTTAAAAATTTCCTTTGAAAATTCCTTACAAGGATATTTGGCTCATATGCACTTTGGTATATGATATCTACACAATAGTTTCTCAGTCAAAAAACAAAATTGAAGTAGGAATAATTTTATACTAGTAACCTGTTACACCAATCATTCGCATTATCTGTGTTATTGACTTGTTAAACACTAAATTATTAAACACTACTTATACACTAATATACTTATATACTGGGAATAAAGTTGTGAACAAAATAAGAGCAGTATTTAGCTTCATATAATTTGCAGCCTATTTCACAGGTAGCAAATATTTCATGCTTATATGGCTACACTCAGCTCACAACCACTTAGTGGTCAGAGCTAATTAATCTTGGTTTCAGCTTCGCATGCTGTTCTGAGTAGTATTTGATGTATTTACTACCAATACATCCAAATTGTCAGTAGACATGAATTTTTTCCAGTTTTTTGTTGATTAGCTGACTATATACTCTGTGAAATTAGGAAGTAAGAGTTGTTTAACATTATATCCCAAAAACCATGCCATGCCATTTGCTAAATATACATTTTTAAGTTTGTACAGTATTTCTTGAACTAAATAAATGTTGTTAATAATAATGACTTTTACTTTAAAGTAATATAAAACACATACTAGGTGCCTAAGAAATTACAGGATAAAATAAGCTTATACATCTCTTTAAGTAAATGGGGATATTTGAGGGCAGAATCAGTGCTATAAATGTCCTAGGGGGTGATGGCATACTGAGGTGTGGCCTTTAGTTCAGCCTCCATTTGGTTAGTAAATAGCCAGGAAATGTACAGAACAACTCCTGAGGGAACATCAGTGACCGGACACACATCAGACACCAGTCTGGAATGGGTGGCATGGCTGAGAGCCCACACAGAACTGTAAGTTTCCCAAGCCAAGGCTGACACCCCTCCCCCAAGGGCACAGCAAGCTGGATCCCTGAAGGGAAAAGAAACAGACTTTACTAGTAGCAAGGGCTTAGCTCAACCAAGCTCCAATAACAAAATTAATTAACAAATTCTGACTACTGAAAATAGGCCGGCAGCACAGATAAACCTGGAATAAGCACTAAAGGAACTAGAAGTTCTTGCCCCAGCAGAAAAGAGGCAAGGCTGACAGAAAAAAAAACAAACAAAACAAACACAGGCTTTTTAAGTTGGACAGCACAAAATACCAGAAAAGGGCTGGACCCCAAGAAAAGAGAGCACATAGAGGCTGGAGATATGTGGAGTTATGTATCAACTCAAGCACTTGATTGACAAACCAAAGGAATGGGGATTTGGCTCTGAAAAGTCTTTTATGCATTATTTTTATTCCTTCAACAGTTCATTACATAGAACTGGAAGCACTCTCAGGCTTCACCACTGCCACAGACAAGGGAGGAAATAATGCTTGTCTGAGAGAAAAAGTAATGAGTCAGATGAAAAGCTTTAATTCCTAAAGCGTGTATCTCCCTGAGGAAAACAGGGTGGAAGATCAAGGCCCAGCTCAAATGGAATCCCTCCTTCAAGGAATTCAGGCCCTATGGACTGGAAAACAGAAAAAATCAAAGCCATCCTACTACCTCACCTCTGTCTCAGCCACAGGCCTTGCAGGGAGAGACTCCTAAAATTAAAGGCATTGCATTGCCTTAAGCTGGTGGGAAGCTGTGAGCAGGCAAGCACCACATGCTGGGCAGCACAGGAAAAGCACAGAGTCTAGATGCTACACAGGAAAATCTGACAACCTGCTGGGTCTCACCTTCAGGGAAAACTGATGCTGCCTACTCTCTCCTCCTGAGATATGCTTTGTCTGATTTAGAAAAATCTGACTGGAGTCTATTATATCTAAGAGGAACCTACTCAAAAAAAAAAAAGGCTCCATATAGGCAGGGCAAGAAACAGATAAACAAGAACTGAAAAATTCTGATCAGTTAACCAGAACCTGGGTAGAGAACAAAGGCATCCAGCAAGAAAACCCTAAGTTAAAGAGGGAAAACAACATTCAGAATAAACTAATTAAGGCAATCAAATGCCTAAATGCCAGCGAAAAATAATGAGTTATACTAGGAAAATCAAAAATATGGCTCAGTCAAAGGAATAAACCAACACCTCAAATGAGATACAGGAGTTCAAACAACTAATTCAGGATGTTTGAATAGACAAGCAAAATCTCATCAAAAATGAAATCACAATCACAGTGTAAAAGCTATATCCTTATAAAATCGGTCTTCAAGAATCAAGGCTACTGGAACATAGTTCAACAGTTTCAGGTACTTCCCTTCAGCCACTCCAATACACCAGAAACTAAAAAAGGATATTTATAAAATGCATAAGAATAACCTCTGTTTGAACTCTCTCAGCCACTGAAATTTTATTTTGCCTTATCTATCCCCTTTTAACCCAGGGGATATGTCCATCCTCTTTGAATCACCATCATCTATTGGCTTTATAGGAAAATACACCTTCCTGATATTCTCCTGCTTCTCTACATGTCTTATTTTCCTGTTTTGGCCTCAAATCTCCGACAAAGTACCTTAGTGTCTTCAATGATCAGTCTTGAACATGAATTCACTTCTCTGAAAACAGACACTAAGATGGAGTTTGGCCTGCAGAACGTTTACTAGGTATCAATTTCTGTGGAAAGAAGGGGAGGTAGCTAGGTTAGGAAGTGTGGGTAGTGAAGCCATAGTGCAGCCTCGATGGCAGCCTCAGTACACCCGCTGGGAGCACAGTCAGTGCATTCTGCTAAAATGAACTGAAATGGTCCAGCTTCTATACACCCATTCCCATCATCATTGAATGTAGGCAGACCAGAAAGGACAGCTGAAGCAAAGGCTGAAAAAGGTAGGAGATAGAGGCTGTGGGTTGCCTTGATCTCTTACACTCCCAGCCACAGAAGAGAGATAGATACGTTCAGTCCATGTACAGGTCAACCACAGGCCCCTTCTCTGCCTACCTGCAATCTATTTTTATTTCATACATTATCATTGTTCTAATCTCTTCCTCGAACTGTAGAAAGTATTTCATTCTCATGGCCAGTCCCAAGCCAATACCTCAAACTTAATATTTCCCAACTCAATTCCCAATCCATTCACTGTAGTAAGTTCCTCTTAAAGTCTTGCCAGTTCAGTTAAGAGCAACAGCATTATTCCAGTTACTTAGGTGAAAAACAGTGGTGCTATTCTTTTTTTTTTCAAATTTTTTTATTAATTTTTAAATTTTTTTAAAAATATGATGAAGAAACACAATATGATCATTCTGTTCTACATATATAATCAGTAATTCACAATATCATCACATAGTTGCATATTCATCATCATGATCATTTCTTAGAACATTTGCGTCAGTTCAGAAAAAGAAATAAAATGAAAACAAAAAAAAAATTTTAATTAGACATATCATACCCCGTACCTCTTCCTTTCATTGATCATTAGCATTTCAGACTAAATTTATTTTAGCATTTGTTCCCCCTATTATTTATTTTTATTCCATGTGTTCTACTTGTCTGTTGACAAGGGAGATAAATGGAACATCAGACACAAGATTTTCACAATCACACAGTCACATTGTGAAAGCTATATCATTATACAGTCATCTTCAAGAAACATGGCTACTGGAATACAGCTCTACATTTTCAGGCAGTTCCTGCCAGCCTCTCCATTACATCTTAAATAACAAGGTGATATCTACTTAATGCGTAAGAATAACCTCCAGGATAACCTCTCAACTCTACTTGGAATCTCTCAGCCATTGACACTTTGTCTCATTTCACTCTTCCCCCTTTTGGTCGAGGTTTTCTCAATCTCTTAATGCTGAGCCTCAGCTCATTCTAGGATTTCTGTCCCATGTTGCCAGGAAAGTCCACACCCCTGGGAGTCATGTCCCACGTAGACAGGGGGAGGGTGGTGAGTTTGCTTGTTGTGTTGGCTGGAGAGAGAGGCCACATCTGAGTAACAAAAGAGGCTCTCTTGGGGTGACTCTTAGGCCTAATTTTAAGTAGGCTTGACCTATCCTTTGTGGGGTTAAGTTTCATATGAACAAACCCCAAGATTGGGGGCTCAGCCTGTAGGTGCTATTCTTAAATCTTCTCTTTCTCTTGCATTCCATATTCCATCTGCAATTGGATTTAACTTCAAATAATAATATTTTTACTTGCCACCTTTACATCAACCAGTCTGATTTAAGTCACCGTTATTGCAAAAGTTTCCTAACTAGTCACAATGGAGTCGTCACAAAAATCCTGCTAAAATAAAGGTCAGATCATAGCTCTCCTCTTCTCAAAACATATCATTCATGTCCATAAGTATAAAATATGAAATCCTTCAAGAGCCTAAAAGGCCTAACATTTTCTGGCCTCCTCTCTGAACTTATCTCCTAACACTCTTTTCCACTTACTCACTCTGCTTTAACCATATTGGTGTCCTTTCAGCTTCTTCAACACATGAAGCATATTCCCGTATCAGGTTGTTCTTGCCTGGAATGCTTTACCTTGGAAAGGCACATGCCTCAGTCCTCCACCTCCTTTAAATCTTTGTTCACATGTCATGTTCTTACAGATGTTCCCACACTTACCTATTTTAAATTCCATACTCTCTGACTTGGCACCTGTTATGTACACCCTTCTTTATTTTTCCCGTACATTTTTCACCATCTACCATATCAGCTACTTTACCTAGCTATTTTATTAGTTGTTCATCTTCACCCATTAAGACGTAAGATGAAGACAGACAAGTAAGTTTGTCAGTTAATTAACTCCTGTAACATCGCCACCTAAAACAATGCCTAGCAAACTTGGGCATGCAATAAATATTTGTTGAACGAATTAAATGAGTAAATCATTCCTTGTGCTGTTCTTTAATTTACATAAATATTGTAAATATTGTTTTTCAATACATATTGCTTTTCAAATATCGAACAAGATTCTTCCTTAAAATAAAAATTAAAACAAATAATGGATGTTGAATCCTTTTTTTTTTTCCTCTCCCAATATCAGGCATGGGACCTGGTTTCACAAGATATGACCCAAGGAGTTGGGTAACAAAGCCCAGAAGTTCAAAGAAGTTGATGTCCTTTGGGATGAACTTGTCCACAAAAGACAGGATACGGGAGGAGCCATCAGATCAATCTCTCACTCTTCAAATCAATGGTTCACACTACTCCCACAGAGATGTTCCTCATGCCGAAGCTCTGTTTACTGGTGAAGCTGAGACAAGCTTGGTAAAGCCCCATCTAATTCTTGCTTACCCTCTTTCTCTGCCTTGCATCCCTTTTCCTTCACCGTTTCTTCAAATAAATTTTTTTGGGAAAGGATAGGAAAGTAAGTAATTACTCAGACTCTGTTGTCTAGAGAAGATAAACTACAATACTTTCCTATCCCAGGGAAAAAAGTGCTTAAAGAAGTTAAAGAAGTTGCTATTACACAAAAGGAGTCTGTGATATAGTTGGTAACACACAGGAGAAAAAGTGTTAAATGACGTGGAATCAACAATTAGAGGCTAAATCCACAAACAACAGTGTGTGTAATGCAGATAATAAGAACAATAAGAACTGGAAGGAGCAGTGCAATTGTAGGTTAATTCTATAAAGGGATATTAAAGAACTTATGGCTATGGCTTGGAAGAGTATAAGTTTAGGAGAATTCTAGCCTGGAGGAATGCTTCAATAAGGGAAATGATATGGGAGGACACATGCATAAAAGGGAGAAAGAAGGATTGGTTTCAGGTAATAATAAAAAGCAATTTAAAATAGGTAAGATACAAAAGAAATTCAAAGGGACTTACTGAGGATAATTACTAGAAAGTAGAATAATAAGATATCTAGCTTCCCAAGCACTAAAGGAGATAGATGGTTTCTCTTTACAATACATAGATAGTGTGTAACAAAATGAAACTATTTAAAGTTTTGCATAATGCTTTTCTGAATTCACTCTCAATATCTACATGCATGTATACACATTCTTCTTCTGAAATAACCTCTTTCATTTCTTTGAGTTATTTGATTAACATACAACTTACTAATAAAAGGGGGGATACTTTGATAGGTGACTGAAATTGAGAGGTATAAGGCTGCAAGTTGGGCCATTTCTGATTGTGAAAGCCTAGTAGAATGCTACTGTTAAGTGTTCTGTACAGCCATTAGAGCTACCCAAAGGCCAGGGACTTGTGGGGTAGCTGTGCCTTAAATGGATGACGCTCGCAAGAAAAAAAAAAAGCCAAAGGATTCCAGAGATCCGATCTGTCTTATAGTGGAATCTGCCTTGCAGTGTAGCTAGGATCTACTCTGACAGAGAATAAACTTAATTTAAAAAATAAATTCAGGAGTGATAACAGGTGATAAAAAGGCATGTAAGTTGAAGATAATATCCCCTCTTTATTCAGCATAATTCAAGTACTTCTGCTGTGCTGTCATAGACTAAACATACGGCAAATCTCACTCTGGACAATAAAGTATATGCAGCCAGCAACCGTGCATTTCTTATACATCACTGTGTACCAGAACATGGCACAGCACTGGTCACATAAGATTCAAGTATTATTGATTGAATCGGTGGCTTGATTATCTCAGAGACTCATGCTTTCTCAGGTCTTGCTAACTTAGGCTCTCAGTAGTTTTTTCATGGCCCCTTAAGCCAAAAAGAATACATAACAGTTTTGTTTCTTAAATGGTTAAGTCCAAACAACTTAATAAATATTTATATTCTAACAGCATAACACGTGTGAGCCTCTACCTAACTTTTCAAACCCTTACTGCACATTGAATTTCATCAACACTTGATTTCATCACAGCAACTCCTGAAAACCCTGCTTCACAAAGATATGACACAGTCAAAAGAAGTGCAGCCATTCCTTTAGCTGGTAGTTTACATGATATCCAGAGATGTTGGGGATTAAAATTTCCATTAAAATTTAAAAGTATATCTCAGCGCCCCCTGGAAGTTACTATGGTTCACTATTTGAGACATTCGGACTTAATTTAAAATAAATGAAAAGATGCCTATTAAATTTAAATTTCAGAATATTATGATTGGTTATTAGCATTCTGTCACTATATACATACATATATAAAGCTTATTAAATAGAAAAATAGGCCACTTTTTTATATCTTCATTTGGAAAGAAGGAGCTGTACTATAAAACATAATAATTAAGAAATATAACCTGAGTGATGTCACTGTAGAATAAATTATATTAAATTATTAAAATCTTTTCCCATGACTATAATTAATATTTGTTGTTCATTTCCATGATTTTCAAATTTTGTTCGTCAAAGGCTTATAAACAGACTAAATATAGATTTTTAATAGATTAAGTTCAGAATAATTAATGCATGGATACATGTTTAATTATAATATCGCTTCTTTCTCTGTGTGATAATATAAAATATATTTGGTAAAATGGAAGATTTTGACCAAAACAGAAATGGACCTGCTTTTAAGTAATATCTAAGTATTTACAAATTTATTTTGAGTTTGAAATGGCTTATAAGAATGTATAAAAAACCAAAAAAATGAAAACCTAAATGGATAAAGCTATTGATCAAAAGAATGAACTCAGAGAAAAAGTCACATGTAATACAGCCTACATTAAAAAAACCTAAGTCTTCATAAGAAAATTTAAAATTTTAATAAGAGATCATCCATCATTTGGTTTACCATGACTTTCATCACAATAATCTATAATAAATTACCAGACCATATTTTCAATAAATCATTATTTTTAAGCTGATTTATCATTAAATCCCAAGAGAAGAAATGTTTCATAAAATGGCAGTACACTTACAAAAGTTATAGATGAAATAAATGAACATGAGAACATCAATAGTTTGTGCTGATATTTTAAAGAGCTTATGAGCATCTGATTCTCTCTATATAGATTTCTGACATGACATAATTGCATTGTACCTGTATCTTGATCTTTTGATAACTAAACTTACAAAGGACCTGTCAGGTATTTGAGAGGAAAGTATGCAGAAGAAACTAATAAATGACAAAAATAAAACCATATAGAATGAATTTATTTAATGTTCAATTCAAGATAACTGCTTTATAGGAAACACATCTGTGATGGGAAAGGTAATCCCTATACACTCTGGATGGCTATATCTAACCTGAGTGCTCTTTACTCGTCGTTTCTCAGATTGTACTTCCAATGAGTGACTTTGAGGGATGAGGTTTGCAGAAACTTTCTGCAAAAAAATATAAAAATGGTGACTCCTTCAAGCTCAGTGTTCCTCTCCCATAATACCACCTCTGGGTGCATGGCACTTATCATGGGGCCTTTGTATAGATGGTGGGACTTTGGGGACATAGAGGACTGACATAAATGGACATGAAGCTCTGGCTACTGCTTTTACTATGAATAAAGATGTCCTTTGTCTTTGACTCAAGTGTCTATTGTCTATTTCCAGCTTCTATGGAATGTGAGCAGACTAACATAGTAGATTGCAAGTAGAGTAAAATCCCAACCCCTGCACAGTTCTTAGCAATCTCCACAAGAAACATCTCAAGTTATTTGGATGTGAAAATGACAAAAATATCAGAAAATTTTAAATGGGTTCTTTCCTTTTGAGTCATAGCAAAATAGAACTTAAAATCAGCACAGACATACTTCTTGTTTATTAAAAGGGGCCTTATATCAGGCAGGGATCATATAAATATACATACATATATAACATACTATTTTTATTATGCGATACTTATATATTATATGTTCTTTTAATCTCCTAATAAATTATTTTATTACAGAGCTGAAAAATAAAACAACCATAAAACATAATAGACAGTCTTTAGAAACATTACCTATTTGTTTTCATAAATTTCAACCCTGTCTTTGTATTTTTCTTTCTTTCAATGTGAAATTTATTTGACAGGTCAACATATACCAGAATAGATAATTGTATGACACAAATTATATCTTGAAACTTACCTCAGATATTTGCTTACAAATCCAAGGAATAAATGTAACCATGAGTTTCCAAATAGTACCCCATCTGGGAAGGAAAGAAAAAGAAAGGGGAGAGGAGTGGTGAGGAGGAGAGGACCAACAGTTTCCTAAAATTCATTGTTCCTTAAAAATAAACTAATGTTCCTTAAGAAACATAAACCTACTGGATATTTATATGTTTGCTTACCTCATGGGATTTTTGTAGTGATAAGATGAATATGAAATATATTTATAAATTAAGCTCACATACTCTAGGCATTGCAATTACAATTAAATGGAAAAAAAAAGCAATGATAATTAACAATTCAACAATGCAGAGATCCACTATCCACGTCATGATTTCCAGTACCTATGTATTAGCATGCTGGAACATATACATGGGTCCTAACTGAAAAACTATTAGAAGATGGTCTGTTTGGGTTATATAGAAACTACTTCATCTTTGATGAATCATTTTCATCAGTGTTGTCTAGTTAGTCCTATATAAAGAACAAAAAAAAATAAACAAAATTAAACCTCTGTTTATGCCATTTTCCTCTTCAGCTAATGATATAACTCTTTGCTCCTTATAATAAATATTTTTTAGAGTTTCAGGAAACAGGAACTCAACCCACAGTTGGATATAAAAGAAATATAACCATACTTTCCTATAACTTGAGTTTAATGCTCATTGGCAGAAATATGATCAGTCTATTAGGGTCTACCCAATTTCCCACAATTGTTTAGAAAGCCCAGGAGCTGACACAGTACCCAGGTGATCTTGCAGAGGACAGAGGACCCAGCTCATCTGATATCATCTGTGCAAAAACACATCTCCTGAGACCCCACTGTCCTCCCCTGTCCTCTGGGTTAAATACCTATGATTTCTCACAGAAGCACCCTGGTTTCCCAAACACATGACTCCTTCATGTTCAGGATGACTCTTGGGTACTTTCCATGCCATGTGTAGGCACTTAGAAATTTTTTCTATTCTTTCAATACTGATTTCCAAAATAGAAACTTGCTTGCAGCTGTCAAGAAGCCAAGACCCCTTAGCCATTTCCTTTTTGAAGCCTTACTATTTGATCAAGGCTTTACTTTCAAGGCAAGGTGTAACACTTGTCTACAAAAGAATCTATACTCCACAAAAGAACTACAGGCTAAATATTACATACGATCATCCCCCTGCCCAGCCAGGAAAATCGATGGAGGTACCGAGAATTAGAAATGAAAGTGAAGCTTACTCAGTCTTACGATGTTTCTTCTGGTTATTTTGTCTATGTCAGGGCTTAGGTATTCACAATTTAAAATAGGAAGGCTTTTGTTTTCTCTGCTATTCCCCTCTGTCACACATCCATCCTCTGAGGATATAAGCCAGATGCTTGAAGAGAGAAGAGAGGGATAGTCAAAAAAAAAGTAACTACTGAGAAAAATAAATAAAAGAACCATTTAGGGTCTCAAAATATTATCCTGAAACAACTGTCTATACCCCATACCTTTGTATGACCATGTTATCAAGATGTCTGGGAATATTTCAAAACTTATAACTATTTATAGAATAATGGCTACAGAAATGTGTCTGTTTCATATATATATATATATATATATATATATATATATATATATATTCACTATAATTCTTTAAATATTTTTTTAACTACATAAGGAATGAACATAACTGTACAGGGCCCAAAGCAGGAAAGAAGATTTTTGTTGGGTGAATATTCCCGGTCTAACACATAAGAGCTCTGTGACCTGCTGACTTATTTCCTATTTTACAACCTCATTTTCCTTATCATTAAAATGGGAGTAATAATGAGCCATAGCTGTAACATGACAAAGTGGCATAAGCTTGGATCCTGGAAAGAGCCTGAGCTAATAAATGTTTGTTTTGTTCCTTCTATATCATCTCTGGCTTTCTCCATTTCTTCTAAATCATCACAGATTATATAATTGACACTATAAAAAAACCTGTCTTGTCATTTTGCTATCTCCTTTTCTGCTAATCATTTATTTTTCTTTTCACCTCCTATTCATTTTTATTCTGTTTCCATTTTTATCTATCTTCTTTATTATTGACATCACATAGCACAATACTTTTATGTATCCAGATTTGATTTGACCAAAAATCAGTGCATACTTTAGAATTAATAAATTAACAAGTGTCTTTATTCTATACGTGCAGAAATTCAGACTGCTGTTCTGTCACAAAATATAGAAATACTACAATTCCAATACTTCCATTATTAAAAACATGGATTTGCCTTCTGAACTTCAGCTACATTTAACATTCAATTGATTTTCCTTTATTTTATTCTCTTATTTAAATCTCATACAAGATAACAAAAATGATTTGATGTTGATTTTAGTGCCATCATGAGATATGTCTTCGTGTCAGGTACTTAGAATCCTGACTGCTCAGCAGCAGTAGATGGGAAAGTGCTTTTAACAATATCACAGACATGTTTATGCTTCATTATAGGGCTTTTACTGCATATACTTCTCATGTATTTTTGGTAGCTATTTTCCAGAGTTCTTAGTTCTATATAATGGCTAGCTGATATTCTAGCATTATTCAGACAAAACTCAGAAGCAAAAAGAGAACATAGAATGAGGGATAAATATGAGAGGGAGATGTACTAAAAATGTGAAGACTAGTTTTTATGTCAAGTGATAGCCTCGTTCATTATAAACAAATTCTTAGTTACTTCTATTGCTGACATACAATGTTGATGAAAACAATGGCTACGTCCATTTAATTCCACTCAATGACTTAGTCTCAAACAGACCATAAATGTAATGTAAATATATCTATTATCTCCTGCTTCAACTAAAAAGCAGAATTGAATTTATATTCAAATGTTAATGACGCCAAATCTAAGAAGGAACTTAACCCCCTTAAAATATTCCTCAGTATTTCTGGAACCTTTAAAGTGACAACGCACAAACCTGTCCACCAGCTATCGCCATCAGAGGTGGCCTAGATGTTCTTTCTCTCTTTCTGTGATCCTGACTCGACCTTTAAGCATTCATTGGGGAACTGGCTAGAAGGCTCTCGGGGTTGCCATTTTTGGTTTCACTGCACCCAAACTATTGTGAACAGTAACATATATCATATACTTACTTCCTATCACTCTAAACATGGTTTGGGAAAGAAAGCCATTAGCTGATGGTCATCCCATGGGGGAGGTGCATTTGAGTATATTAAAATTCTTTCTGTCTGCTTGGAGATCTTTTATTGATTTTTAAAGTTTGTTTTCTTTTGTGGCATTTTCATCATTTTCTAACGTCATATTATCTCCCCTGGCCCTAACTACCCACTACTTCCAATGAATCATCTTATGCCTTGAGATATTTCCCAAATATATATTTCCACTACAGTGATTTTGAGCCTCTTTTTTTTTGTTTATGTCTGGGCCTTACAATGTCTCATAAAGGTGGGTTTCCATATCACTCTTTACCATTAAACATCATTTTCAAACAGCAGAAGATTTCTATAGTTTAGGATTCACACTATGCATTAAGAATTAGAGGTAGATGTTGTTGTTGTTCACTTTGCTTTATTTTATTTTAATGCAACCCCACAGTGATTTACATTAAATGGCTGATGCTTCAGGATTGAGCTTCAATTGGCAATACTTCTGAATATTAACATATATGCTGGTAAGATCACATTACGGATATTTTAAAAGCTCTTGTGACGTACAGGTGAGATTTTAAAATAGGTGTTTTCAATTTAAAGGTTAAGAAAATTGTATTAACTTTCATATGTCTACTTTAATTTTTCACAGCAAGCACGGGTCACAGATTGTTTCATCTTCCTTGGAATAGTGAGCTGACTGGACATGTTTTCTGAGGGCAATTGTGGAAACACAAGAAAGCTCACCCAAATACATAAAAGCACATTTCAGGCTTTGACCGAATAAGTTTTTGACCCACCCCAAATTTAAGAGATGGAGCATTACACTCCCCATGGAAAATGGGTTTAGTGTAGCTTGAATGCTGTTGAACAATAATCCAGTCAAATAGAAGGGCCCTTATATAGGCAGTTGAGTTAGAATAGCAACATGGTGATAGCTGCGGGTGTGATGAGAATTGTGAAATTATAGATATTCAGAAGATAAAATAGTACATAAGGAGTGGCTATGGCAAGCATGCAATAGGACTGTTGAGGAGGTGCCAAGCATCATTCCTAGGAGTATGGTTTAAATAACTCGATACTTGGTATGGCCATCCATGGAGATAGTGAACAGTGGAAGCTGGTTTCATGGGTTTGGGGGAGGCAGTTTGTAATTAGCTGTCATCCTTTAAATTTTGCTATAATATTCATTATTATTGTTATTACAGGTTTGGAAAATCTATGAGAATATTCATTGATTTGTTTTCAGTCCCACATTTCCCATACTTGGCCATATGTCTACTCAAGTACCATAAAATCCCTCAGCCATGCCCAGCACTATCAGCAATTTTCCTTCAACACTGCAGCACCTATAATCTGCCCAGCCAACTTCACTTCCATCTTGATATTTCCATGAATATCCAACAGTGAAACTACTGTGTCTGTTCACTATGCAGAAATTTCCATAAGTCCCATTTCCACCTTCTGTTTCAAATGTGTGTGCGTGTGTGTATGTGTGTGTGTGTGTGTGTGCATGTGTGTATATGAATTTTCCCTAGTTTCTGTCCTGTGAACCTTATACTTTCACTATCATTCTCTACTTAGCCATTTTAGGTTAGTGAATTGATTTATCTGCATTCTGCATTTTAGTTGTCAAAAAGAAAGGCTGCTTATAATATTTCTCTCTTGGCTCCTTAATTGCAGTTAGAGAGCAGGTATAATGGTGTTTTAGTTTCCTTGTTGCTAAAGCAAATACCATGTCATGAGTTGGTTTAAACAGCGGGAATTTATTGGCTCACAGTTTTACATCTAGAAGAAATCTAAAACAAAGGCATCATCAAGACAACACTTTCTTCCAGAAGACTGGTGTTCTGGAGTGAGTTCCAAGTCATCCTGGCTTATCTGTTACATGGAAAAGCACAGGGTAGCTTTTCTCGTAAGAGTTCCATTGACTTTCAGCCTCTGGGAGGTTCCAATTGCTTTTTCTCTCTCTGTGACCTTTCCTATAAGGTCTCCAGTAATAGGATTAAGACGCATCCTTATTTAGCTGGGCCCCACCTTAACTGAAGTAACCTCATCAAAAGGTCCTTTCACATCCACAGGAATGGATTACATTTAAGGACATGTTTTTTCTGGGGAACATAATTCCACACAGGTCCCATACCAAACCCATTTTTGATGTATTCTACCATACAATGGAGCTCAGCACACTGGGCCCCTATTTGTCCAGGAGACAGGATTGAGGAGAAACTTTTATATAGATTTTCATTCGTTGTTCTTAAAATGTATAAAATAGTTACCTTTTTACAATAGTTAGGGTTCAATATTGATAAAATATATAAGTATAAAACATCTTTACTATGATAGTTATTGTGATAATACACTTTACCTAGATATAAACTGAGGCATAAAAACAATCAAGAAGTTAGATTTGCTTCCATTGAAAATATTTTTAGCATTGAATAATTAAATTGCATTTACATATGTTAATGAACTGTACTACTTAGCTCAGCATAAGCATTATGCATCTAGATAAAAGACACATACAAACGCATGGTATCAAGTAAATTATTTAGCATTTTCAGCACAGCTGCACTGTGTATTTATTAATTGCCTGTAAAATTAGCAAAATATGTTCAGTAAGTACCAGTTTGGCATATATTGTACATAATCACACATTTGAGCCACACAGTTGTTTATCTCACTTTATAATCATGCTAATAATTACAAAACAGCTAAATTATTCAGAAAACTATAAATGTTACATTTAATTACTTTATCAATTTTTGCATGTTTCCATGGAGATTAAATTGCTAAAATCCATAAAGTTCTCTTACAACTTTCATCTTTATCAATATGAATGTGGAATGAATTAATAAACCTGGGAGGCACATACATAGATTGGTATTTTCTTGATATGTTTTCTATTCACAATTCTCCTATATGATGCTGTGAAAATTTATCAGGTTCTCCCTACATCTTCAAAGCATTCCTGAACTCTGAAAATTAAAGGGAGAGGAATAAAATAAATCTTTCATAAGATACAATTTCCACCTTCTGTCAGGAACCAACTGATTAGAAAGCTCTTTATAGGTTAAACCAACCATTACATTTTTATGGTTCTGTGTATTTCCAAACATAAAAAATAAAGCTTTCTCGCCATAAAATATCTCCATATAGTAAGCCCTAGCAAATTACACAGCAGCGGTCCGTGTGACAAATTATCATATATCTATTTTTGTTTTTCTACAGTATCTTTTCTTTATGGGCCTGCAAATTTCCCAAAAAGGATTACTCTATCAAAAATTATTTATAATTTAAAAATATCTTTGTGATGAAAACTGCGTGTGTGCTAACTCTTCCCAATAAAGGGTGCAGCGTCACTCTTACAGCATTTTGAGCAAAAACCTCGGGTCATTAAAAATGAAATACCCCTTTTTCTTTAGGTAAAAGGTATTGAAAATATCCAAAAGTGTGAAGTACCTTAGCATTACTTGAAAATTCTATTTTTATTCAAAAAATTAAAAATTGACATAACCTCATCAAAATCTTGAGCCTTTATGTGTGTGTGTGTTTGTGTGTGCATGTGTGAGTGTGATTCTAACATGTGAGTGTCCTTTATGAGTGATAGAAATCCTCAAGTTTCTTGGACTTATCTGTCCAGTATATATTGGGGAGACATTCATACTGGTGAATTCCAGGACTGTTTATGAATGGTCACATCTAAAAGCCTAGAAATGCCCACACTTTGAATTGGGTTAGCTATACATACATGTTATTAACTCATTAATGAACATTCATTTATCCAAGTGTAGATTCAAGATGACTTCAAGGAATGCCTGGTAAAATATTAACACTTTTTTTTTTTAATTTAAAGGGCTTTTATTGATTTAAAATGCTCAAGTCTAAAATCTGAAGAAAAGGAAGCCCTTCATGTAAATGCCATTTTCCAGCATGTGGGAATACTTGTGCAGCCATCATTTCTGATCCATGCGTCAGTCTAAAACATGGGGAAGATGTTAGACAGTACGGCTTATAACTGATTTTGTGTCTAGTCTACATAAAACTCTGTGTCATTGTTCATGGGGAAATAGGTTTAACATTTGAAATTAAGGATCTAGATGCTTACGAGTTTCTTTCTTATTACACTTGTATTGTAAATTAAATTAGGAAAAGTGAAGCAACTTAACAAAGAACTAAGATATAAAACCACTATAATATTGCCCAAAGAGTTTCAGATGTTTATTTTGCCAATAAAAAGTACAGTTAAAAAAATGGTGTGACACTATTAAAAGCTATTGTCCTACACAGCATGACAATGTTGATTAATATTTGTTATTCACATTTTAAGTCTAATAAATTACTTCTCAAGCCTAGTGGTTTTCTTAATTTCTTCTTCTTTTCATATGCCATATTCTTCATTGTTTCCTAAAAGATACAAGAAACTACCAAAGTGTGCCTGAAGGTTTCTCTGCGCTGTGGTGAGACTGTCACAGTCGCTCTCAGCCAGCCCCAGAACGTTGATATTGATGCTTCTCTCTAGGGGCCGCAGTGAAGATAAATTACCAGTTGTCATTTTTTTAAAGTATGCCTTTTAGCTCTTCCAGCCTATAGTAAATGAATAAAATGCCTTAAAATAGTAATAAATTGGGGTTTATTGTTAATGCCATCCCTGCAGTGACATGTCGATATCAAAGGACACACTAGCAAAGAAAACCGCTAATGCTAAACGTCAAGCTGAGATACAAATATTCATGTGTCTTGCCTAATACCTGAGGGGGAAAAAGTCAAGAATTATGAAAGAAATAGCAAGTGATTGGCAGGAAAATGAAGAAGTGAAAAGAATATATGGATATTTGGGAAAAGGCAAATTCTATGTTTAAATTCAGAGTTAGACTGGAGTGCTTTTCAAATACTATTGATAATTCATATGTTTAGATTGAAGTGAGGAATCTCTGCATGAACCCATGCTGTGTAAATCTATACCTGGTGCATAGTTGGTTCTCAATAAATACTATTGTAATAATTAGTTCAGACGAATCTGGAATCCCACCATATATCTATTTATCCAAAAGACTTAGTATAACCTCTTCAAAAAGAAGCCATTCTACAAGGAACAAAAGTAGAAAAGTGTGAATAATACACATTGATTTTTTATGGAATCTTTGGAGGCTTAGATTCATGGCCATATATCTGATTCCTGAACAAGGAAAGCTGCAAAAGAAACAGAAAAGGTTGTTTCACTAAATTCTCTGTGACACCAGGGGCATAAGGAAACATTTCTTTGGATCTAATGTTAAGCAAGTGAGGTGAGAAAGGAATTATCTACTTTAATAGGCTACTACAAAACGTTTGTAAAAAGGGCACCAGAATGCAGAGTTCCAATTGGTATGCATCAGAGAGGTGCAACAACTATACAGAGAAACTTAAGGCACCTAAATGTCTCTTTCTGGTGGGAGACAGCACCCTTGATGCATGTAACTGCTCTTAGGAACATTGGGCAGTAGGGAGGTTTTAATGCATGTGAATGTGGTTAGCCTGGTGCCTGGTACCCAGCAATGTTTCACTAAATATCTAAACTGTGTTTTTCTTTTTCTATGTTCCTATACTCCCTTGGTGAGGGCATCAACTTCTTAGCTTTAAAGACCATCTATAATCTTAGTAATTCAATATATATTCTGGAGGTCGAACCAACACACTCTGCCTGGATTTGTGTAAGGGAGTTGAAAGAAAAAAGTCAAAGATGACTCCAAGGTTTTTCATCTAAGCATCAGGAAGAATGAAGTTGCCATTTATTGAATGGAAGAAGCTGTAGGTGATAAAGTTTGGCTGTAAGAGCAGGACTTCTCATTTTAGTATAATCAAGTATATATGTCAAGACAAGCTGATCTGGAGTTCAAAATAGCAGTCAGTGCCATGAATAAATTCGGAAGTCATCAAGTATAAGAATTAATGGGATCATCAAATGAGTTTATGTAGATAGAAAAAAAGAGGAAAGCTCCCAAAGTCTGAGATCTAGAACATTCAAAGGTGTACATTTGAGAAGAAATCAGCAAAAGTTAAGAAGTGATTTTCTGTTATTATATTAATAAAAAATAAAAACCTAGAGAATGTCTTGTACTAAAAGCAAAGTTGAAAAGCAAGTAGAAGTGATACAATTCTGACTAATGATGCTCATAGATAAAGTGAGATGATTTTCCAGAAACAGTCTTTGAAATTAGCAAGATGAATACTCACTGGTAACCTTGATAAACAGGCCACTGCTAGCCTATACTGTGCCTTTGTACAAATAAGCAAAAAATGTACCACTTCCACTGAGAAGATAAAGCCCTATATCACAGTTCAGAGCTTGGTAAGAGGAGCACAAGCCTGATTTCATCCTCCATATGCTAGATACCCTTGGCTGGTGAGAACATGCAGATCTGAAAGCAACCCCTATGAACACAAGAATGGTTTCATTCGTTTGGTGGGTCTGACAGAACAACTGGGGTACGTTCAAGAAAGCATGTGATGAGAAAATAGAAATGTAAAATTGGATGACATTGAAAGAAATTTTGCTATAAAAAAAGAAAGAAATGGGGCAACAACCGAAAAGGGTAGAGGTAACAAGTGAAGATTATATTTTTAAGAATTTTAGTGAGATGCTGTCAGTATCCTGTCCATATATGCATCCACACACCTCTTATTTTTCCTGCCCGTACGGATGTCTTTCTATTGCAATCACATGTGATTTTCAGCCTGAGGGCCTTCTCTGACTGCAGAGGCATATTCAGCGAGGTGGGCCTGGCTTGAGAAGACCGGCCCATGGAGCATTCCTCAACCAGCGTGGGCGGGAATGGGAAGACATTACCAGTATCCTAAATATTCAGTTTATGGCTTGTGTTCAAGCTCAGGGATCTTTTTGTTAAAAACAATCTCCTATTTTGTAGTAGAGCAAATCATTATAGCCTATGGTACATGGAATGTAGCAAAAGCTTTTATTCACCAACCCAATATACATAGAATACCATAAGCAGCTTCCTTTCACCTGCCAAGAACAGGAGTATATAATTCTGTCTTAGAGATTCACCCATTTCCTGCTTTGTGCTATATTTAACTTGTATGGATTTGCTGTTCACCATCCCACTGTTTATGCTGATGCAATCACCAATAAAATCTGAGGACTGAGTGGCAGCAGGGACCTTGGATGCCTGTGCAAGATGCATGGATAGAAGATAAACCCCATGATAGGACAGGGACTTTTCATCTCAGTGACATTTCTGTGGATACAGTAGTCTGAGGCAGGTTGAAAAATGTCCTCTGAATGAAGAACATATTATTTACACTCTAAATAATATGATGGGTAATTCAATCCATTTAATTATACATTTTCTAATATTAAGAGATGAGTTAGAGTTTCTAAACTGTATTTTGATAACTATAAAATGCAATAGCATGAATTTAATCTAAATATCTTTATAAAATAAGTCCATTTTTTCTTAAGTAAAATAGATTCTGAAAAATTGTGATTTCCTTATAGTATATAGATAGAGCCAACGAAAGATTTTTTATATATCTTTTCAATAACAAATGAGAATTGTTTTATTTTTCACAAATACGAAGTACTAAGAGTTTAAAATATTAAACTCATATTTTTTATATTATCAAACAAAGCCTAGATTTTTATTGCCAATTAAAATATCTGCAAGGTTTTGGGAAAAATCTAAGCACTGCTATTTTTTTAATCAACACTATGAGATTTATTTTAATATAATTTATAAAGACATATATATGACACAGGTAGCATCAGAAAATGGGAGACAACCTTCATATATATAATATGTACCTTCATATGTGCATATTAAATGAAACTTTTATGAAAACTGTAGATCCTTAACATTGTTTTTAATACTGAAGATATCTATCTTCTCATTTGTTATATTTGTCACTTGATTCTTCTCAGCTATCCCAGGAGACTAAACTGTCTTATTTCATTAAAGAATAAAAATATAATTACAAATTCAATTACAAATAGAAAAAAATAGAAAAAATACCCAGAGTAGATTTTTACTTGGTGTTAAATATTTACTTGTTTTAATTTTTATTAAGTATCAGTATTTTATCAGTCTATACCATACTCTAGATGTTAGAAATTTAATTGATAAAATTGTAGATTACAAGAAGTGAATGTCAATTGTAAATACATGTTAGATCTTAAAACAGGTAAAATACAGGCAATATAATATTTCTATTATATAAATAAATATAATATGACAATATTATATCTATATCTATGTAGTATATAAATATAAACTAATTCTACAATATAGAATACACAAATCTGTGGATTTGATTTGCATTCCAAAACCATATGGATGTTAATTATGTCTTATTCTCCTCTTTCCCTATGTTATCAGCTTCAAAAGAGATAACATTTTAACTTTGTCAGTTTGAATATCCCTGTGTTTTATTTCTATTTGAATGATACAAACCAAAAATGTTGTTCATGGCATTTTATCATTTCAAGTTTTGGAAACTCAATTATTTGTACATAAAAACTAACTAATACACCTCTGTTGATTATATGAATTGAGAATGAAAGGTGCTGAAAAATGCTATGCCACTAATATCTGGCAATGTGCTTCATTCATCTTTATTACAAGAAAAAAATCTGGTTTACTTTAAGCTGGAGCTGATTACATTTTGCTTCGGTCAAATTTAGCAAAAAAAACATAGGCATCTAAACATCGACCTAAAGGAAATTTATGTAATATTCCAGGATACCAGTTCTTCTATTTGCAGATGCTTAATGCAGGTAGAGAGGAAATTTTGTCTCTGTAACTTCCCCTTATACTTCAATTATGTTCACATGGTCACTATAGAAGCCTGGGTGCTATGAGCAATCAAATTTTGGCTATAAAGAGAAGAGTAAAGATCTCTTAAAGTCCAGTATAGCACAGTTTTTCGGTGGTCAACCAGATGTACATGTCTACTCAGATATGAGTTCCTGTGTGAAATATTTTCACTTTCTATTTGGTGAAAAGATCCTGGGCCTTGGAGTAAAATACCTGAGTCTGGGACTTTATTCTTCTACATAATAGCTATGTAAATTGTCTAAACCCTCAAAGACTTAATTTCTTCATCAGCAGATGGAAATAACCATCTCTTATCTTGACATCACACTCTGTTGGTGAGACACTTTCAAACATGTCCATGTGAGGGAACTTGGCAATATCTAACTAAACTATGATTGCATTTGTCCATTGATCCAGCAAACCCACTTGGAGACATTTATTACAAAGATTTACTTAACATTAATCAACAAATGCAAAAATATATTTTTTTACATAATAGAAAATAATAAAAACAACCTAAATATCCTTAAGAAACCAGCCTTAAAATGTGGTGCATTTGCAAATATTAGTGAAATAATTAATGAGCAGCCATTTAAAAATGAAGATAATCTATACAAACAGATGGAGGGATGTAAAGTATACATTTAACTGAAAATTGCAAGTGGAAAAAGAAAATGTACATATCGTGCTACCTTTTGTGTAAGAGAGATCAGACTAGAATATAAGCACATATGTGAGCACTTCCTTATTTTTTCAGAAAGAAACCAGTTTCTGTTCCTCTTTCACTTTTTTTGCTTCTTTTCATCTTTTTCTGTCATCTCTCTCTCTCTTTCACTTTTGAATGATAATTCACTAGATAGAAAACACAAGGTTGGTGAAGATTTTTTGTTGGTTTGTTTCTTTCACTCTACAGTCCTCTTTCCTGCACAATTTCTGACAAGCCCAATGTAATTCTTATCTTTGTCCCTGCTGAAGTAAGGTGTTCCCCCACCTTTACCCCACCCTCCGGTTTCATTCAATATTTCTTTCTGTCTTTGGTTTTCTGTTTGAATGTGATATCCCTACCTGTAGGTTGTTTGGGTTTATCCTGCTTTGTGGTCTCTGAATCTTCTGGATCTGTGGTTTGGTATTTGTCATTAGTTTTGGAAAATTCTCAGCTATTATTCTTATAAATATTTATTCTGCTCCATTCTTTCTTTTTCTAGTATTTCAATTGCATTATGTTACACCTTTGAAATGGTCCCGCAGATCTTGGATATTCTGTCATTCTTTGCAGTTCAGCTTGGGTGCTTCTAAATGATCTACCTTAAAGCTCGCTGATTCTTTGGCCCATCAAAGGTGTTCTTCGTTCTATTACAGCATTTTTTGGAATTGTAACGTTTTCTTTTAATCCTTAAAGTTTTCATCTCCCTGCTTACATTACTCATCTATTCTTGTTTGTTTTCTGCTTTTAAAATTAGCATCCTTAAAACATGAATCACTATTATTTAAAATTCCTGGTCTGATAATCACAAAATCTTTTTCATATCTGAGTCTTGTACTGATTATTGTTTTGTCTCTTCAGACTGTATTTTTCTAATCTTTTTTGCACATCCCGTAATTTTTAAAAATTTTCTTTTGTATTCTTATTGAGAAATATCCACACACATGCAATGCAGCTGTATTATACAATCAATGGCTCAGAATATCATCACATAGTTGTGTATTCTTCACCATGCTCATTTTTAGAACATTTGCATCATTCCAGAAAAATAAATAAGGAGGAAAAAAGGGGGCGATGTGATTATGGTTCAATGGCAGAATTCTCGCCTGCCATGCCGGAGACCCGGGTTTGATTCCTGGTGACTGCCCATGCAGAAAAAAAAAGAAAAGAACTCATACATCCCATACTCCTTACCTCTCCCCCTCATTACATAGCATTTCAATCTACCAAAGTTTTACCCTTTATCTCCCCCTATTATTTATTTTTATTATCCTTTTTTTTTTCTTTACTCATCTATCCATACCCTGGATAAAAGGAGCATCAGACACAAAGTTTTCACAATCACACAGTCACATTGCAAAAGCTATATAGTTATACAGTCCTCTTCAAAAATCAAGGCTCCTGGACATAGTTCAACAGTTTCAGGTACTTCCATCTAGTCTTTCCAATATACCATAAACTAAAAAGGATATCTACATAATGCACAAGAATAACGTTCAGGATATCCTCTCAAGTCTGTTTGAAATCTCTCAGCCACTGAGAATTTATTTTGTCTCATTTCTCTCTTCCACCTTTTGGTCAAGAAGGCTTTCTCAGTCCCATGGTGCTGAGTCCCGGCTCATCTCCAAGAGTCAGTCCCACACTGCCAGGGAGATTTATTACCCTGGGAGTCATGTCCCAAGTCGGATGAGGGGCAGTGAGTTCACCTGCCAAGTTGGCTTAGAGAGACAGGCCACATCTGAGCAACAAAAGAGGCTCTCTGGGGGTGACTCTTAGGCATAATTATTAGTAGGCTTAGCTTCTCCTTTGCAGGAATAACATCATAGGAATGAGTCCCAAGATCAAGGGCTCAGCCTATTGACTTTGTTGACCCCACTGTTTGTGAGAATATCAGAAATTCCCCAGATGGGGAAGTTGAATATTTCCTCCTTTCTCCCCAATCCCCCAAAGGGACTTTGCAAATACTTCCTTATTCTCTGCCCACATTACTCTGGGATATATTGGGGGCATTACACTAACCTAGACAAGCCAACAAGATCTCATAGCTTAGTCATGATTCCATGTAATTATGGTGTTCAGATAAACTGGCCATACAAATAAAATTAGGTAATGTTGCTGGAGTGATACAAATGTTCAAAAAATAATCATGGTGATGAATATACAGCTATGTGATGATATTGTGAGCCATTGATTGTACACCATGTATGGAATGTTTTTATGTCAAGAATATATGTTTGGGCGGGCCGCGGTGGCTCAGCGGGCAAAGTGCTTGCCTGCTATGCCGGAGGACCTCGGTTCGATTCCCGGCCCCAGCCCATGTAACAAAAACGGAGAAACAGAATACAATAAAACAAGAAAATGTTTAAAAGATGTTTCCCTTTCTTCCTTCCTTCCTTCCTTCTATCCTTCCTTCCTTCTCTCTGTCTTTCCTTTAAAAAAAAAAAAAAAAAAAAGAATATATGTTTGTATGTTAAATTTTTACAATGAAAATATTAAAAAACAAAAAGAAGCTGCTTTTTACTCAACCATTCCAGAAGTGGCAAAGTTGTACTGCTTGAGACAAGATCTGGAGCAATTTTTGTAGACAGGCCTTGACATTTTGTTGTTGTCTTTAAAGCATATTTTTCAGAATTTACTTTGCTATTTTATTGTTTTCTTTGTCACACTAGAATGTAAACATCATGACAGCAGGGATATTGCCTATACTTTTCAGTAATTTTCCCATTACTTATTTGGCACCAGATTTATAGCAGTTATACTTTAGAAGGATTTGTTGAATAAGCTAATGAAAAAAAATCGATTCTTAACACTGTTTTCAGTGTTTAAAGGTTGGAATTGATAATTACTGACTTCAAATGTATTTTGTTGCTGTTTTGTGAACCTATTTGTCTTGTTTTTTTTTTAACATAGAGCAATCAAACAAACAAACAAAAAAAGCCAGCATGGTACTGCAAGTGGATTTGAATTGAGAGCGTGGGGATAGAACACAAAATCTATGCTCAATTGGTCTTCAATAAGGTCTCCGAATCTACTGAACTGGGACCCAATAGTCTTTTCAATAAATGAGCATGGGAGAACTGGATAACCATGGCTAAAAGAATCAAAGAGGACCCCTACTTTACACCCTCCAAAACAATTCACTCAAAGTGGATTAAAGACCTAAATATAAGAGCCAGTACCATAAAACTCCTAGAAGAAAAGATAGGGAAGGATCATCAAGACCCAGAAATAGGAAGTAGCTTCTTAAACTAAAACGCCCAAAGCACAAGCAATGAAAGAAAAATTGAAAATGGGAACTCCTCAAAATAAAAAACTTTGTGTCTCAAAGGACTTTGTCAAAAAGATGCAGAGTCAGCCAACTTAATGGGAGAAAATATTTAGAGACCACATATCAAATAAAGGCTTGATATCCTACATACACAAAGAAATTATACAGCTCAACATCAAGAGACAAACAACCCAATTATAAAATGAGCAGAGAATATGAATAGAAATGTTTCCAAAGAGCAAATACAAATGGCTAAAAAAGCACATGAAGATGGAATATAATGGTAGCACAGTGGTAGAATTCTCACGTGTTATGCAGGAGACCCAGGTTCAATTCCTGGTCCATGCACTTCCCAAAACAAACAAACAAACAAAAAATGCAACAAGTGGTGTTGCAATAATGGGATACTCACATGGAAAAAAAAATGAAATGTGACCCTGACATACAGCATACAAAAAAAAAAGCAAAAGTAAAGATGCTGATCTTCATTAGCTATAAGGGAAATGCAAATCAAGATGACAATGAAATATCACCTCACACCTATAAGAATGGCTGCTATTAAGCAAACAAACAAAAAATCATGCAATGCACTACCCAAAATATAAATTTTGCACCAAATAAACATCTTTCCCTTTGGTTTTGCACAGAAATTGAAGTTTAAAAATATGGGACATGTCATCCTTTATTCAGCATTCTGATTTACCTTAATTCTATCCAGATCAGCTCCATTCATATCTCCAGAAAAAGTTTGGTCACTTTTTTCAACTTTTTAAACAATTGTTCAATGTGGTAATGCTGACTATCATAGCTTCAGTGCTCTAACACTGAGTCTTAGGTGTCACATAAATACCCAGAGTTTCAGGTTATATACAAATAGCTCAGTATCTCCAAATTTAGAAATATCAATTACAACTCCTAAATACATGTGATTGCTGTAAGAGCTTACAGTCTATGAAATTTTGTAATAGGCACCAACCTGATAACCCATGCTTTTGACTTTAATTTTCTGAGTTTGTATATTATAGTTAGCCCATATGAGTGAGGCATGATAACATTTGTCTTTTTGTTTCTGACATCATTCAATATACTATCCTTAAGGTTCATCCATCTAGTTGCATGCCTCACAACTTCATTCCTTCTTGCAGTCAGTCTGTTGTGCCAGTTTGAAAGGATGTATGTACCCTAGAAAAGCCATGTCTTAATCCTAATCCTATTTTGTAAAGGCAGCTATTTCTTCTAATCCCTATTCAGTACTGTATATTTGAAACTCTAATTAGCTCAGCTCCCTGGAGGTGTGATTCAATCAATAGTGGTTGTTAAACTAGATTAAGTGGAGACGTGTCTCCACCCATTTGGGTGGGTCTTAATTAGGTTACTGGAATCTTATAAAAGAGGAGACATTTTGTAGAATGCAAGAGATTCAGAGAAACCAAAGAAGAACAACATAGCATGAGAAGCGGAGAGTCCACCAACCAGAGACCTTTGAGATGAAAAAGGAAAATGCCTCTCAGGGAGCTTCATGAAACGGAAAGCCAGGAGAGAAAGCTAGCAGATGATGCCGTGTTCGCCATGTGCCTTTCCAGATAAGAGAGAAACCCTGACTGTGTTCGCCATGTGCCTTCTCACTTGAGAGAGAAACCCTGAACTTCACTGGCCTTCTTGAACCAAGGTATCTTTCCCTGGATGCCTTAGATTGGACATTTCTATAGGTTTGTTTTAATTGGGACATGTTCTCAACCTTAGAACTATAAGCTAGAAACTTATTAAATTCTCCCTTTTTAAAAGCCATTCCGTTTCTGGTATTTTGCCTCCCGGAAGCTAGCAAACTAGAATATCCACTGCATTTAAACACCACAGTTACTCCTTCTGTTTCTCAGTTGTTGTATCCTTAGGCCACCTCAATCCATTGTGAACTGCGAACACTGCCACTATAAATATCAGCGTGCAAATGTCCATGTGTGTCCCCACTCCCAGTTCCTCCAGATATATACCTAGCAACAGGGTTGCAAGATCATATGGCAACCCCACCCTTAGCCTCCTGTAGAACCACTACACTGCCCTCTGGAGGGGCTGCACCTCTTAGTTTCCCTATTGCCTTGTAATTTGTCAGAAGCTGATTATGATATGGGTTCTGAGGGGGATAGGCCTTTAGTGTGAGACTCTTATCAATTTGACTAGGATTTCAGCTGTTTAATGCCTGCTATAGCTATAGTTGGCACAAGCTTTAAATTTTTATATTGTCTGTATTCTTGTCCTTTGTTTCTTCAGGCTTCCCTAAGAATTCCCACTTGCATAGATTTGCATCTTGCAGCTCTTTCAGCTGTAAACCACTATCTTTATATTGACGTTCCATTGGCGTGGTGGTAAGGTGAGGAGGAGGGAATGTGTTCCATAATTATAAAAGTAAACCTTCTAGTGGAGCTGTGTTCCTTAATTGTGATTTTCACAATGTCATTTAACTTTTTTACACCCTCTTTACACAAATCAGGAAGCCTAAAGAGAGCTGGAGTCAGGGAAATCTCTTTCCCCAGGTAGAGTAGAGGTTCGTAAAGTCTTTTCCCTGGGAGGAGACTGCTCTGTGCATATTTCACAATGGCTCTTCCGGTCCCTTTCCTCTGGCTGGGCCAAGAGCTCATCTTTCTTGGAATTTGCTGTGAGATGCTGATAGGTGCATGAAAGGGTCTAGAGCACCCAAGACTATGACTCCAGGAAGTGTCTCACTCTCAAACCTGTCCACTCTCAGCCTCCAACAATTTATCAAAACTACCATAATGTTCTGGCAGTTTATGCCTCCAGTGGCTTCTGTTCCCTGTGAGCACCTATTGTCTGTGACTTTTTGGATTCATCTTTACCCACAGATTTTAGGGAGACAGTTTTCCTTATGATGTCAGTTCTCTGTTAGGTTTAGGAAATCACTGATTATTTATTTACCTTCATCTTGTAAGTATGGGAGTGATGACTCCCAAACTCTGTACATGCTACAGCTGCAACTAGGGAGTCCAAGACTATTTATTTATTTATTTATTTTCCATGGGCAGGAGCCAGGAAATGAACCCAGGTCTCTGACATGGCAGGCGAGAATTCTGCCTGCTGAGCCACCACACCACCCCAAGACTATTTATCTTCATGTTAATTTTCTATTCTGTTGTTAATATATTTTTTATTTATTTTTTTCTTTGTTTGAGAAGTTGTAAGTTTACAGAGCAATCATGAATAAAGTACAGGATTACCATATACCACCCCACCAGCAACAGTTTGCACTGGTGTAGAATATTTCTTACAATTGTTGATAGCATATATCTATAGCTATACTATTCATTGAAGTCAATGGTTTAACTTAGGGTTCACTGTTTGTGTAGCGTCATTCCATGGATTATTTTTTAAAAGCTTATTTCCATGCCTTATATACAATCTAACATTTCCCATTTTAATCATATTCAGATAGATATGTCAGCACTGTTAATTGCATTCACAAGGTGGTGCTACAAACACCACCATCCATTGTCAAACTATTTTCATCATTCCAAATAGGAACTCTATATTTAATTTTTCTCTTTTTTAAAAAAATTTTATTCTATACTTAATTTTAACCCTTAACTTTCCTTTCTCTATCCCTTCCCTTCCCCTGGTAATGTTTATTATATATTTAAACTCTATGAGTTTGCTTATTCTAATTCTTTCACATCAGTGAGATCATACAATATTTGTCCTTTTGGGTCTGATATATTTCACTCAACATGGTGTCTTCAAGGTTCATCCATGCTGTTGCACGCATCAGGACTTCATTCCTTTTTACAGATGAATAAGATCCCACTGTATGAATGTACCATATTTTGTTTATCCATTCATCAATTGATAGCCATTTGGGTTACTTCCATCTTTCAGAAATTGTGAATAATAACGACTATGAACAATGATGTGCAAATATCTGCTTGAGGTCCTACTTTCAATTCTTGTGGCTATCTACCTAGTAGTGGGATTTAGCTTTATAAGGAACTGCCAAACTGTCATCCACAGAGGCTGCAACATTTTACATTGCTGCCAGCTATGAATAAGTGTCCCTATTTCTTCACATTGACTCCAATACTTGTTTCTTTGTTTGTTTATTTAATGGCAGTCATTCTAATAGGTCTGAAATGGTGTTGCATTGTGGGTTTTATTTGCATTTCCCTGATGGCTAATGATGTTTGAACATCTTTTAATGTGTTTTCTGGCCGTGTGTGTATCTTCTTTGGAGAGATGTCTATTCAAGTCTTTTACCCATTTTTTAATGAGGTTGTCTTTTTGTTGTTAAATTGAAAGATCCCTTTATATATTTCTAGATATCAAGCCTTTATTGGATATGTAGTTTCCAAATATTTTCTCCTCTTGTGTAGATTGTCATTTTATTTTCATAAAGTCTTTTGAGATACAAAAAATTTTAATTTTAATGAGATCCCATTTATCTAGTTTTCCATTTTTTTTCCTTGTGTTTTAAGTGTAAATTCTGAGAAATCATTGCTTAACACAAGGTCATGAAGATGCTTCTCTAAATTTTCTTCCAGGAGTTTGATAGTTCTAACTTTTATGGTCTTTACCCATTTCAGTTGATTTTTGTATATTGTGAGAGGTAATAATCCTTCCTTTTTTTTTTGTAAATAAAGATCCAGTTTTCCCAGCACCATTGGTTGAAGTGACTATTCTTTCACAATGCTGTATTCTTGGCCACCTTGTCAAAAATCAGTTGGCTATAAATGCAATGATTGATTTCTGATCTCTCAATTCTGTTCCATTGGTCTACATGCTTGCCCTATTCTAGTACCAAGTTATTTTTGAGACCTGTGACTTTATAATAAGTTTTAAGATGGGGAAGTGTGAGTTCTCCAACTTCTTTTTTTCTTTCAAGATGACTTTAGCTGGTCAGGGGCCCTTGCCCTTCCATATAAATTTAATGATAGGCTTTTCCATCTCTGAAAATAAGGTTGTTTGCATGTTGAATGGTATTGCATTGAATCTATAAATTGTTTTGGGTAGTACTGACATCTAAACAATATTTAGTCTTCCAATCCATTAACATGGAATGCCCTTCTGCTTTTATTTAGGTCTTCTTTAATTTATTTTAACAATGTTTTATAGCTGTCTGTGTACAAGTCCTTTACATCCTTCATTAGATTTATGCCTAGATATTTTAGTTTAAGTGGCTATTGTGAATAGAATATTTTCCTTGATTTCTTCTTCCAGTTGTTCATCACTCGTTTAGAGAAAAACAAGTTTTAGGGAGTGTTGATCTTGTACCCCACCACTTTGCTAATTCATTTATTAGCTATGGAGCTTTGTTGTGGATTTCTGAGAATTTTCTGCACATAGGAACACATCATATGAAAATATGGAAAGTTTTACTATCTCCTTTCCAATTTGGATGCCTTTTCTTTCTTTCTTTCTTTTTTTTTTTTTTAATAATTACTATGGAAAGAACTTCCAGTGTGTCATGGTCAGGTTCGTATGTCAACTTGGCCAGGTGGTGGTGCCTATTTGTCTGGTCTGGCAAGTGCTGGCCTGTCTGTTGCTATGAGCACATTTCATGGACTTAAATTATGATTACATCAGTGGCATCCACAGTTGATTGTATTTGTAATCAGCTAAGGGGAGTGTCTCCTCAATGAGTGGTGCTTAATCTAATCACTGATTAGATTAAGGAAGATTCAGAAGCAACGGTTTTCTTCCGGTTTCAGCCAGCAAGCCTCTCCTGTGGAGTTCGGCCATATCTTTCATTGGAATCTTCAGCTTGTGCCTGCCCTACAGACCTTGGGCCCTTGCATTCACATGGTTACTCAGCTAGCCTCTCCTGAGAGTTTGTTGAGGAACTTCATCAGAGTTATCAGCTTGCGGCCTGCCCTTCAGACCTTAGAATCTACTATTCCCATGGTTACATGAGACAATCTTATAAATTTTATATATATAGATATTTCCTACTGATTCTGTTTCTCTAGATAACCCTAGCTAATACACAGTGCAATGTTGAATAATAGTAGTGATAATCAGATAATATCTTATTCCTGATCTTAGCAAAAGCATTCTATCTTTCACCGTTAAGTAGGATGTTAGCTGTGGGCTTTTCATATACACCCTTTATCGTGGTGAGGAGTTTCCTTCTACTCCTACTGTTCTAAGAAAGAATGTTGGATTTTGTCAAATGTCTTTCATGCATCAATCCATATGGTCATGTGGTTTTTATCTTTCATTCTTATAATATGGCATATTAAATTAAATTATTTTATTATGTTAAAACAACCTTGCATGGCAAGGATAAATCCCACTTGATCATAGTACATAATTCATTTAATGTGCTGTTGGTTTCAGTTTGCTAATAATTTGAGGACTTTTGTATTTATTTTCATAAGAGATATTGGTCTGCAGTGCTCTTTTCTTATGGTATCTTTATCTGGCTTTGATAAGATGATGATGTTGGCCACATGGAATGAGTTAGGGAGTATGTGCTGTTCTTCAATTTTTGGAAGAGTTTGAGCAGGAGTAGAGTTCAGTCTTCTTGACATGTTAGGTAGAATTTCCTTGTGAATCCATATGGTCCTGGGCTTTTCTTTGTTAGGAAGTTTTTGATTACCAATTCAATCATTTTAATAGTAATTAGCTTGAGGAAACCTACTATTTCTTCTTCAGTCAATGTAGGTAGTTTGTGTATTTCTAAAAATCTGCCCATTTCATCTAAGTTATCTAATTATTGGCATACAGTTGTTCATAGTATCCTAGCATAGTCCTTTTTTTTTTTTTTTTGACAGGGTCAGTACAAATGTTTTCCTTTTCATTTCTGATTTTCATTATTTGTATCTTCTCTCATATTTTGTCAGTCTACCTAAAGATTTGTCAATGCTATTTATTTCTTCAAAGAATCAACTTCTGGTTTTGCTGATTTTCACTACTGTTCTTTTTCAATTTCATTTACCTCACTTTAATATTTTTTTATACTTCCTTCTCCTGAATTTGGATTTACTTGGCTCTTCTTTTTCTAGTTCTTCCAATTTTGAGGTTAGACTTCTGATTTGAAGTCTTTCATCTTTTTAAATATAAGCATTAAAAAGTAATGTGAGTGATGTATCTGGCCCAAACAATCCAATTTGCATCTAGGGAAAAGGGAATTTAGCCCCTCCCACAGAAAATGTTCTGTGGGATTTAGAATATTAGAGGTTTTAATCCAATTTTTTATATTCTTTACTTCAGAATTTGGAATTTACCGTTAGGGAGAACAAAGGTAGAACTTTCATTTGTGTGAAGGCTTGAAGGACTTTTCATGGCAGAGTCATGCAGCTCTTAACTATCTGAAAGGCAGCTGGATGGACACTCTGCATGTATGACTTAAAATATTTAAATAAATTTCTGTAAACCCAAAGGAAAAAAAAGTAATGGGAGGGTGCATGAGTAGTTCAATGGTAGAATACTCACCTTCATGTGGGAGACATGGGTTTGATTCCTGGATCATGCCACCTCCCCCAAAGAAAAAGTAATCTGAGAGTTTTGGGAGGATGACAGAATAGGATAGATCACTTTCAACTTTGCTCCAAGGAACAGCTAGAGAAGATATGGGAGGGTGACTGAAAGCAATTCTAGGGTGTAAGTGACCTGGGAGAGTCTTCTGTACCACATAGGGAGACCCTAGTTGCAAAAGCTGAGGAACTGAGAAGCAAAGAACTGGAGACTGCCTGGCTGGTGCAAAAAGCCTAACACAGAAGCCCAGAGCCCTCAGGGGAGAGGAGTGAAAGGCAGGGGGTGACAGGACTAGGAAGTAATCCAAACCATGTTCCTTGAACATGCTACCCTCGTCAGCACAGCCCCATGATCCGCAACTCATCCCACACCCCACATACTTGAGCTCCTTCACCTTCCCCCACTCCCCATGCTGCAAGCACTCTCACCCCACCAAATCCTTGTGTATGTACCTGCCTCACAAACCCACCCCAAGCCTGTGCACACCTGCCCCAGCCCAGCCAACGTCTCCTGCCCAAGTGCAGTCTCGCTCCATACATCCCAGTCCAAGCCCCCTGTAAACAGTTATCAGTGCATAAAGGCTGCAGGCACTTACCTCCATATGCAGGCTACACCTGACCCCAGCCCATACAGTGGCACAGCCCCACTCCATCCCATTGAGCTCTGTGCACAGGTACATCAGTTTATGACACTCTCAAATCTGTGCATGTGCATGGCCCCAGTCATGCCCCCAGCTTTGGGAAAAGGCTGACCTGCACAGTCAGGCCACATCTGCCCCCAACTCACACAGGTACAACACTGCCCTAGCTCTAAGCACGCACTCAAAGGGCCTCACACACTAGATCAGTGGATCCCAGGGCCCCACTCTCCAGACCCATGCACCTGCACAGCCACATCCTCCTGTGCCACTGGGCGCTCGTGCTCATGGGCATCAGCTTAGCATCTCCAACCTGAGCTTGTACTTATACTGCAGTGTATCACTGCACTGTTGTGTCTGTGACCTGCATCCTGCTCCACATCCATCCAACAAATACAAGGCTTTACACTGCTGAAGGAAATCAATTTCCAAAGTAAAACAATCAAGAAATTTACATGCCATGAAGACAGCAGAAGATCATTAAACATATCATGATGCAGACAGATATAGCCCAGTCTACCTAACAACAAAATTAAAACACCAAAGGAGACATAGACATTGGATCAACTAATAAAATATGTTCATATAAATCTACTAAATAAAATAAACAGGATGACTAATAATATAAAGGAGATCAAGAAGACATTAGAAAAACATAGAGAGGAATTTGAAAGAATAAATACAAAAATAGCAGCTATCACAGAGATTAAAGATTCTGTAGACCAAATAAAAAACATACTAAAGACACACAACAGCAGATCTGAAGAAGCAGAAGAAAGAATAAGTGAACTAGTGGACAGGACAACTGATTTCAAACACTCAAAACAGCAAATGGCAAAGAAGATGGAAAACTTTGAATTAGATCTTAAGGAAATGATTGGCAAAACAAAGCACACAAATATAAGAATCATTGGTGTCCCAGAAGAAGAATAGAAGAGTAGAGGGCTAGGAAGAGTTAATTGAGAATATAATGGGGGAAAACTTCCCAATCCTTATAAAGAACATAAATATACAAGTCAAACAAGCTCAATGAACTCCAAACAGAATAAATCCAAACAGGCCTTCCTATTTGGAATGAACATGGACCTCTATAACAACCAAAGAATGAGAACATTCACAAATATATGAAGGTTAAATAACACACCCTTAGACAACCAGTGAGTTGAAGAAATTGCTAGGGAAATCAGTAAATCTTGAGACAAATGAAAATGAGAGCACAACATAATAGAACTTGCGGGATGCACATAGGCTGGCTGAGAGAGGAATTTATTGCTCTAAATGCCTATATTAAAAACCAAGAAAAAGCAAAAATCGAGGACTTAACTGCTCATCTGGAGGAACTTGAAAAAGAACAGCAAACTAACCCCAAGGCAGACAGAAGAACAGAATTAGCAAAGATTAAAGCAGAGTTAAATGAATGGGAGAACAAAAGAACAATAGAAAAAATCAATAAAACAAAAAGATGACTCTTTGAGTAAATCAGTAAAATTGATGGGCCACATAGATGAAAAAATTCTCAACAAAATACTAGCAAATCGAATCTAACAACACATTAAAAGAATTATATACATGACCAAGTGGGGTTTATATCAGGAATACAAGAATGGTTCAACGCAAGAAAATCCATTAATATAGTATAGCACATTAACAAATTGAAAGAGAAAATTACATGATCATCTTGATTGATGCTAAAAAAGCATTTAACAAAATTCAACATCCTTTTCTGATAAAAACACTTCAAAAGATAGGAATCAAAGGTAACTTCCTCAATATGATAAAGGGCATACATGAGAAATCAATAGCCAGCATTGTACTCAATGGAGAGAGACTGAAAGCTTTCCCCCTAAGATCAGGAATGAGACAAGGATGCCCATTGTCACCACTATTATTCAACATTGTACTAGAAGTTCTAGCTAGAGCAATCAAGCAGGACAAAGTAAAAGGCATCCAAATTAGAAAAGAAGAAGTAAAACTTACATTATTTGCAGATGACATGATACTATACTTGGAAAATCCTACAACAAAGTTACTTGAGCTAATAAACAAATTCAGCAAGGTGGGAGAATATAAAATTAATATGCAAAAATGAGTACCATTTCTATACACAAGCAATGACCTAGCAAAGGAGTCAGTTAAGGAAAAAATTCCATTCAAAATAGCAACTAAAAGAATCAAGTTGCTTAGGAATGAATTTAACTAGGGATGTAAAGGACTTGTACACAGAAAACTACATAAAATTTTAAAATAAATCAAAGAAGACCTAAAAAGGTGGAAAGATGTTCCTTGCCCATGGATAGGAAGGTTAAAAATAGTTAAGATGTCAATTCTACCCAAATTGATCTATAGATTCAATGTAGTACCAATCAAAATTCCAACAACCTACTTTGAAGGCTTGAAAAAGCTATTTTCCAAATTCATCTGGAAGGGAAAAAGACCCCAAATAGCTAAAAGCATCTTTAAAAAAAAAAGAATGAAGTGGAAAGATTAACACTCCCTGATGTTAAAACTTATTGTAAAGCCAAAATAGTCAAAACAGCATGGTACTGGCACAAGGATAGAAGTATTGACCAGTGGAATCCAATTAAAAGTGCAGAAATAGACCACCAAATCTTTGGTCAAATGATTTTTGACAAGTCTCCCAAATCCACTGAACTGGGACAAATAATCTTTTCAATAAATGGGCATGGGAGAACTGGACATCAAGCCAAAAGGATGAAAGAGGATCCTTACCTTACACCTTACATAAAAATTAACTCAAAGTGGATCAAACACCTAAATATAAGAACTGGCACCATAAAGCTTCTAGAAGAAAATTCAGGGAAACATTTAAAAGACTGTCATGGTCAGGTTCATGTGTCACCTTGGCCAGGTGTGGTACTTGTTGTCTGGTTGGGCCAGTGTTCCCTGTCTTTTGCTATAAGGACATTTCATAGAATTAAATCATGATCACATCAGCTACATCCACAGCTGATTCCATTTGTAATCAGCCAAGGGAGTGTCTTGTCTAATAAGTGATGCTTAATCTAATCACTGGAAGTCTTTCAAGGAGGATTCAGAAGAGACAGGCTCTCTTTCTGCTTCAGCTGGTGAGCCTCTCCTGTGGAGTTCATCCAAACCCTCCATCAGAACCATCAGCTTCACAGCCTGCCCTACAGATTTTGGACTCTATGTTCTCATGGTTATGTGAGACCCTTTTATAAATTTTATATTTATGAATATTTCCTATTGATTCTGTTTCTCCAAAGAACCCTAACTAATACAAGGACCTAGTAATAGGAGGCAGCTTCCTAATCTTTACACCTAAAGCACAAGCAACAAAAGAAAAACTAGTTAAGTGGGAACTCCTCTAAATCAAATGCTTCTGCACCTCAAAAGACTTTGACAAAAAGGTGAAGAGGTAGTCAACTCAATTGGAGAAAGTATTGAGAAATTACACATCAGAAAAAGATTTGATATTCTGTATACATAAAGAAAGCATTTAACTCAACAACAAAAGAACAAACAACCCAATTATAAAATGGGCTAAAGATATGAATAGGCATTTTTCTGAAGAGAAAGTACAGTGGCTCAAAAGCACATGAAAAGATGCTCATTTTCATTAGCTATAAGGGAAATGCAGATCAAGACTACAATGAGATACCACCTCACACCTGTAAGAATGACTGTTATTAAACAAACAGGAAACAATAAATGTTGGAGAGGATGTGAAGAAATTGGGACACTTATGCACTGCTGATGGGAATGTATAATGGTATAATGGTATAACTACTATGGAAGATGGTTTGGCAGTTTCTTAGGAAACCAAATATCGAGTTGCCCTATTACCCAGCAATAGCACTACTCAGTATATACTCAGAAGAGCTGAGAGCAGTGACACAAACAGAAATTTGTGCACCGATGTTCATAGCAGCATTAGTCACAATTTTCAAACTATGGAAATAATACATCAACAGATGAGTAGATTAACAAAATGTGGTATATACATACAATGGAATATTATGCAACAGTAAGATGAAATGATGTCCTGAAGCACATGACAACATGGATGAGCCTTGAAGACATAATGCTGAGTGAAATAAGCTAGATTTGAGGACATAATGCTGAGTGAAATAAGCCAGACACAAAGGGATAAATACTGTATGACTCTGCCCTTATGACCATGGTAAAGGTAAAATCAGAAGCTTATAATACAGAATGTGGGGGACTTAGAGATACATAGAACTAAAGATGGGTGAACAGTTAGCTAATGAAATTGAACTCAATGTAAGGGAATAGATAGAAGTGAAAGCAGTTCTCTACTGGGTCCTAAAGTAATATTACCATATTGAAAGTGAACAAGATTGAAAGGGGTTGTATAGACCTATGTGTCTCACTGATTAACACTAGAAATATAAATAAGTTCTTGCAAAAACTGCTTCAAAAGTATGATTCATGTACAAAGAGTGTTTAAACCCAGGCTACAGGGGAAAACTGCTACTGCATGCTACGGGCTATGTTTAACAGGAAATCAGCAGTACCTCAGCAACAGCAGAGATAAATAATGGGGGGAGGGACAAGAGTTGAGAGTAGGTTTAGATTTCCTATTGGGTGAGGTTGTGTTTACTGGTTATCTTTCTCTTGGAAACAATGAAATTGTTTAAAATTGAGAGTGTTGATGGTCTGTGGACTTTTGGCATTATACATGATGTCTAGGGAATGCATGTGGTTGAAGGATGCACTGACTGAGAAGTAGATTGGTGAATGATGGTGTATACATATGACCCAATACTGTCTGCTAAAAGAAGGATTCTGTTGGAGTATCATTCAAATCCATACTTCCTTGCTCTTCTGACTAGATATTATAACCATTATTGAGAGTTGTGTGTTAAAGTCTCCTACTATTAATAGAGACTGATCAATTTCTCCCTACAAATCTGTCAGTATTTGCTTCACGTATTTTGGAGCTCTGCTATTAGTGCATATATATTTACAATTATTATATCTTCCTGTTGAATTGTCCCTTTTATCAGTATGTAATGATCATCTTTGTCCTTTTTATCTGTTTTTGACTTAAAGTCTATTTTATCTGATATTAGCATAGCCACCCTAGCTCTCTTTTGGCTACTATTTGCATGGTATCTTTTTTTTTTTTTTTCATCTTTTCACTGGATAGCATATAGTTGGGACAAGCATTTTTTTAAAATACTCAATTCTGCAAATCTCTGCCTTTTGACTGGAGAGTTCAATGCTTTTAACTCTGCTGATTATACTGGATTTTATTCTTCCATTTTGCTATTTACACTTTTAAGTCTTATATTATGTCCCTCACTTCTGTTAATGCCTACTTTTATATTTATTTTTTATGTTTTACCATATGTGTGCCTTCCCATTGTACCTAGATATATTTTTATCTAATTTCCTTGTGGTTACCATGCAGTTAAAATTTAACATCTCATAACAATCATATTTTGTTTGATATCAACATAACTTCAATAACATGCACATATACTTTTCCTATATCACCTGTTTCCTCTGCCATTTTTTTTACATTACCACTTATTACAATTTTGTATGTTGTATGGCTGCAATCATTGATTTATCATTTCTTTTTATCCTTTTGCATTTTAGTACCTGTAGAAAGTAAGAAGTGGATTAACACACCAAGCAATATAATAACATTGGCATTTATAATTACTCAAATGGTTACCTTTACTGCAGGTATTTATTTCTTTATGCCATTGTGAACCACTGTCCAGTGTCCTTTCCTTTTAACCTCAAGAACTCCCTTTAACACTGCTCATAGGGTTGGTCTGGCAGTGATGAACTCCCTCAGCTTTTGTTTATCTGAGAATGTCTTAATCTTTCCTCATTTTTGAAAGGGAATTTTGTTGGATATAAAATTCATGGCTAGCAGCTGTTTTCTTTCAACACATTAAGAATTTCAACCCATTCCCTTCTTACCTTCATGGTTTCTGGTGATAAATTGGGACTCAATCTCATTGGTACTCCCTATTTACATAACAAGTTGCTTTTTTCTTCCAGCTTTCAGAAGTCTCTGCTCGTCCTTTGCATTCAATAGTGAGATCAATATATGACAGACTATATTTTTCTTCATGTTTATCCTGTTTGGTGTTCTCTGAGTTTCTTTGATGTGCTTAATCATGTGTTTTGTTAAGTTTCAGAAATTCTCTGTCATTATCTCTTTGAGTATTCCTTCTTCCCTTTTTCTTTCTTCTCCTTCTTTCTTTCTGCTCCTCAGCCTGACTCATTTCAAATGTCTTGTCTTCAAGTTCACTGACTGTTTCTTCTGCCTCCTGAAATCTGCTCTTAAAACCTGCTTCTGCATTTGTTTCATTTCAGTTAATGTGGTCTTCAACTCCAGTAATTCTGTTTGGTTTCTTTTTAAAGTTTCTATCTCTTTATTTAGATTTTCATATTACTCATTCCTTGTTTTCCTGATATCCTTTACTTCTTTCTCTTTACTTTCCTTCATGTCCTTGAGCATTTTTTTCTTCTTTTTCATTGGTTTTCCTTGAGTACTTTCAAGATAATTTTTTTAAAGACTTTGCTCAGTATGTCCATACTGTCATCTTCTTTGTTGTTTTTTTCTGTATTTTATCTTCTTCTTTTGGATGGATTATGATTTCTTATTTCTTTGTTTGCACTCTTTTGTTACCCATTAAACATTTTAATATATTAAAATATTAATTCTGGGATTTATTCCTTGAGATGTATGTTTCTTGGCTTTGCAACCAGCTGGTGATAAGAAAGAGATTTTCTTGAGCTTCAGCCCTCCTATCAGCAGATCTGCCCAAGGTGAATGCAATGTGCAAAGTTTTCTCTGTCTTTTTGGGCCTGTCTTGTCCTGGGTTCTGCTTGTTAGTTGTTTTGGAGTTCCCCCATTTATAGGAGTTTGGTTTGGTTGTCCCCTCTGCTTCCCAGGAGACAGACCTCCCTCTCTCAGGTATTTGAAGCTAGCAGGCTTTTGTCCCAGACTGTCCACCTGTCAAGATTTGTTAATACTCCTTTCACTGTCTCAAGCTGCTTTTGCCTGGGGGGAAACTTCTGGGACCAGGAGCATGAGAGGACTTTCCCAAGTTAGTCTTTGCTGACAAAAACAGGGTGAGACCCACAAAGGGGATGCAGACTGGCTTCCAAGTGCTCTGGGAGTGGATCAGGAAGGGAATGGAGAGTTTATTTAAAAGCTTCCCAATGCTGCCTTTCAACTAATGGTCCCCCACAACTCTGAGGAAGTGCCGTGTATTAAGTCTCCCCCACCTCTGCCTCTGTCCAGAGAGGGTTGAAACAATAGCCACCCTCAGACCCAGGCCCACAGTGATCTGAATCCACTAGTCAAAAGGCGTGATCAGCAGTGCCTCTACCCCCTCACCCTCATTCTTAAGGAAGAGGATTTTTATGACCCTTTCTGACAGCAGCGAGCTAGCTTTAGACTGGCCTCCGTGGTGGTCTGCCACAAGAGCAGAATGAGCACGGGTAGCCTCAGTGCTGAGAGTACAATTTACCATTCTTTATTGTAATTTATCAGCCTCTTCCCTCTCTTCCCTGAATGTTGTACGGTGTTCTGGCTTCTGGAGCTTCACAATAATTGTTTCAGACAGTTCCTCGTGGTTTAATCTTGTTTTGGTGGAAGGACTTTAATTGGGAGCTCCCTACTCTACCATCTTCCAAACTGACTCCTGAGTATTTTTAATATTTTTGTTAGGTTTATCATTGATCCCCTTTGATTGTCAAGTTACACAATTAGAATGAAAATAGAGAGAGTAGTACTACTCTCCCAAGTCTTATTCTGACTTCTTTTGTCTGATTGTATTGACTAATAAATCCACTACAATGTTAAGCAGTGAAGGCAGTAGTAGAAATCCTTGCCTTGTCCATGAACACTTGGATTACCCACTGATAATCCCCCAAATTACTACATTATCTGGCTGTTATCATCTTTAATCTTTAAGTCCCCAAAATGTAGTAATTTATATTATTATTAGTTTTATTATCTTATTATTATTTTCATGCTTATTACTCTCTCAAATGTGGAGGTTCAGAATAATTGTACCATCTGGTAAACTATAATTATTGTTCTGTGTAAGAGCCCTCTCATTTTATTTACTTTTTCAATGCCATTCTCTGCTCTCATTCTCTCACTCTCTCTCTCTCAATATATATATAATATTTTAATGGATATATCATTTGCACTTAATCATTTGATAACCCTTAATATGCTTATTTTAAAGTTTTTGGGGGGTTCAGTTATTGTAATTTTATCTGGAATTAATTTTTCCGTTTGTTGATATTTTCAACGTATTTCTTAAAATACATTTTTAATGCAGTTTGAAAATATGACCTTTTGGTTTTAAGTTCTTTGTTATTCTATATGCCTCCCTCTTATCCTTTTATCTGCTTCTATCCCACCCATTTTGAAATTGCGTCCATCTGGCTTTCTAGTCCTTCAGTCCAAAGCAATGTCTTATATTAAAATTCCAGATCCACATCGCCATTGAGAATGTATTTGATTTAATCAGCATGCCAGTAGGTACCTACATAGGACGTGTGTCTGTCAGCCTACTCTAAGGCATGCACTTTTATACCAGACATGGCCCACACAATGCATTAGAGTTGTTGATCTGTTTTTGCCTCTTCTTTCCCCCTCCTACTTCCACCTTAAGTCCTGCTTTTTAGTAACGATCTTAGCTCTACAGCCCCACCTTCTGAGAAGCTATATTGGTGCTAGTTTCTCTATAAGATTTAAGTACTCATCCGTCTCTACTCCAAGGCCCAAAACCTGGAAGCCCACAGCCTGAGCCTTTCCCTGCATTTTACCCACTTCTGGGCCACACAGTCCACATGAATAATTCATTGCAGATGTCTAGCCATGGTAAGATAGACTTTCATAACTTTTAACATAGAAATAAATGTTCACCACCTTCAAAAAAGAATGAGATAAAAGCCACTGATAGCCATAGAATGAATAAAAAACAAATGAATAAGAAATGAATAAATATATAAATACAATTATATTTACACTTTATACTTATTAAAAGAGAGGATGGTGGAATATAGTAGTAAGAAGAAATCATTATAATTTGACAGCTAAACAGGATGCTTTTTATCATCTTACGAATTTAGAAAAGACTTAGTGAAGGATGTGGGATTTAATAGCTGCACATTCCTTAATGAAAGGATGGCAAAAAGAGAGCTGAGTGTATTAACAACAAAGGATTTTTATCATATCATGTTATATATTAGCATTTATTTCTATGTTACATTTGCAGCAGTTTGCCTAATGATGTGCTCTTTTTTTGCTTAGATAACTGTTTCTGGAGTTATAAATCCTTGAAGTTTTGACAAAAGTTTAAAAAGCCTTATTTTAACTAGAACTTCAGATTATTTGTTACATTTCAACTATTCTTTCTTCCTTGCCTCCAGAAGAAAGACCCGAGAATTTTACTTACTATGAGACTTTCCAGAAATTAAGTGTTATAGTTAAACTTAGGCCAAGTTTTCGAGGAAAAAATTAATAAGCATTACATGCATTGTTTTCTTTGTCTTCCTTTATCAATGGTGCTTCTCCAGAGATGATCATCTCCTGCCGTTCAATACTTCAAAGCCAGGCACTGCATTGTGTTGGAAAGAACAGGTCTTTTAAAGTCATATTATGTGGATTCTGCAACTAGAATACCATTTACTAGTTGTGTAAACCTGACTTCCCTGAACCTTAGTCTCACCATCTGTAAAATGCTTACTTTCCTGTTGTGAATGTTTAATAAGACAACAAATCAAATGTAAAGTACACACCAAAATGAATTATATTTCATTCCCTCATTACAGCAAATGTTAACTAGAGCAGCTTTTAGATAATTGTAGTCTTTTTACAATAGTGGAATACCGTCATCCCTTTTATTAGTCAGATAATGGAAAACACACCCAATTTCTCTCTCCCTCTTTTTCTGTCCCTCACTTTTTCTCAAGAACAGTAACAACAATATCCTTACCTTCAGGATTATTTTAAGAGGGATGTTCACACCTCCTTTGTTTGACAATTGCTCAATATTGAATTCTACAAAGTCTTTTTTCTCATTACCATTATTACCTTATTCTCATACACATTTTATTACATGAATTGATCAGTCCCATACTGTATAATGTGGGGCTTAACAAATAATTGTTAAAACATAGCTCTACATTTTATAAACTAATTTCCTTTAGAAATACTCACTGTCCTAACTGTTCATTAAGATTTTGCAGTTAGAATCTAATATTGGGTTGCAGATTTATCCAATTACTTTGGTATGCTGTTCAGTGACAAATCTCCTTGTCAACGTAACATTTACTCTAACGTTGGCAATATTGAATAGTCATTGGTATGCCACTTTTTGGCTTTACTTGAAAATGTGTGGACAATGACAATTAAAGGCAATATATTTTCCTGTACCAGATCTAACAAGGGAGGAGAGAAAGTTCAAAAAGACATTATTGAGACATATGAAAAACTTGGAGATTTAGGCTGTACGTTTCATATCAATGTTAAATTTCTTGAACGTGATAACTGCATTCAAAGTGGATACATATGCAAATATCTTTGTAGTTAGGAAATGTACATGGCAGTATTAACTTGTTCAAGGAGCGCAATGTATACAATTACACTCAAGTGGTCAGAAAATGGATTGATAGCCAGATGGATTGATAGACTGATGGAGAGATAGAATAATACAACAAATGTGACAAAATATTCAAATTGATGGATCTGGGTATCTGAGCTCATATTGGAGTTCTCTGTATAGGGTTTGTATTCCTTTTACCTTCTTATAAGTTTAAAATTATTTCAAAACAAAGTTTAAAATAAAAAGAAATGTGTAAACTGCTTTAAGGTTGCACAAACCTTACTGAACAACAGATATGCAGTATACAATAAGCTTACTGTAATGTCAAAACAACTCTCTGTAGCAAAATAGGAAATTATCCTGGTTATACTTTTAACAAAAATTGCTAAAGTTCTGGCATATTAGACCAAAATTTCACTCATTGTATTTTATTTTTATGTTTCAAAGGGAATAGAACACAATAGTTGTCATTTAAATGATAGTGATAAGGATATATTGGGCTGCTACCAGAGTGACAAATCTCTTTAAAACATTTATAAGAAATTTTATATTAACACAAACTAAACTATTTGATGGCAGAAGCAAGGCAAAAGTTGAGACATTGTGTTATAATGGTAATGACAATACTATCCTTTAACTTAGTTCTCATAGTAGGTACTATTATCCCTATTTGTAAAAAGCAGACTGAGACAGGAACGCTAGTAACTTACTACGTGCTAACCCCTTGCTAAGTGCTAGAGCTGAGATTCAAACCCCAGGCAATCTGCTATAGAATTCATCCTTTAAAACTCTATGCAGCCTCACATCAACAGGACAAAAATTATACTGCAGAATATATGTGAAACATTTCCTAAACTTTCTGGCACATGTTTAGCGAATCTGAATCTAAATTTTCTGTTAAGATTTATACAAATCAAAGCTTCTTTAAGTGATATAATCTTCCATGGAGATTTTATGATCAGAAATCTTTCATGATTTCTGACAATAATTAGCAGAGAATAATTTAGTGAAAACATAATGTAGTTGAGCTTAAAATTCTCCTCCTTCAAGGAAAAACAATTATCATGAATTCCTTTTAATGTTGACTTTTCACAAATCATTTTAAAACTTTTATATCTACTGAGAACCTTAAAATATTTTGCATTGCAAATAAAAGAAGCCCAACTCAAATAGTTTTATTTCAAACAAATAAACAAACACAAAACTTTTCTGAGCATGAAATTCATTAGTCCAAAACCTCCAGCTTTGGCTCACACCAGAGCTCAGACTCTATTAATAGAAGAGAGTTTCTCTTACCATTTCTTCACATTTCTCTCATGTTGATTTCATTCTCAGATAAGTTAAGAGGGCTGCCAGAGGCATCCTGGTTTTAAGCTGATCAGAAATAGTGAGATTCTTTCCCCATCATTTGTAGCCAAAGTCATTTTGTTCCACTGTTCTAACTGCCTCAAGCATCCATCCCTAAATGCTCCACCATGTCCAGAACAATATAATGTGCTATGTGGACACTCTGTGTGGTGTAAATGCCAATGGAAACAAGTGAGAGAAGAGGGGGATGCATTATCTTCTGGGAAAAATTGAATATAATTACCAGGACATGGGTGATCAATGCTGGGTAGCAAAAATAGATGTCGTTTTGACTGTTACATATAGTTTGGACTCAAACATCAGGAATTTGTTTCTACATTGAATTCACATAGTTGGTCACTTTTCCTAGAAGGCTCACAATTCTCTCTGGCTATTCAATGGGAAGAAGAAGATATCAGTATTGCAGAAAGGGAAGTTGGTCAACAAGCCACAATATAAGCCAGTTGAATCCAGAAGTGAAAGATGAGAGAAAAAAAGTGTACAGCAATAGGGATGGAGAGGCACCAAAAGAACTATTCCCTACTTTCCAATTTTTGTAAAGCTAGCTCTTTTCACATGGTTTATAATATACTCTTGGAAAATTGAACTTATTTAAATTAAACCATAGTGAACTGATAGAACAAGAATTGAAATGAAGGGGTGACTATTAGATTCTTGCCAAAAGTGGATGATTTTGGGGGTAGTAGCATCAGGAAAGATTAATGGAATAAACTGGCCTTTCATTTTATTTTCAATTGCAAAGTGAGCAATAGTTTAAACAGAGAAAAAGATATGAACACATAATGATCATCTAAAATAAGAAAGTGTTTTTTTCTAGTATATCTGATTTTGAAGGTTGGCAAATGAAAAGTTTTTGTTTATTAGTCTTGAGTATTTTGTCATAATGCTGCCACACTTTGCTATAAAAATCATGTATAATAATAAATCTTTCACAAATAAAATATGTGGAAGAACAATTGTAAGCTCTTTAGAAATGTCGCCTGAAATTTTTAAAGCAAGATTCCCATCAGGTTCACCCTCTTCTCCATTTAGGCGTGACCTTTCCATACTGAGATATTATATTGGCTAGGTTACTGCACTTCAGGGATGATTAATTTGTACTTCTTACTAAGCAAAACTAGAGAGAAAAAAGAGAGAGAAAGGGAATGAAGCACAAATGTACATTTTACCTCCTATATTTTTCTAATCAAATAAATCACCTTCATGAAAGACCTCCCCTTGCTTCTGGAAAGGAAGCATAATTATGCATTGCATACTGACTATCAGTTTGCATTTTGTAGTAAGGCGTTTGCTATAATAAAACAACAAAGGACTGCTCCAAATCAGAGTTTAATAAAGCTATGGAAAAAGATAAGTATTTTGATCTAAGACTGAATTTCTTAAATGTTTGTAAGTCTTAGAAAGATCAGCACTTTACTCTCAACGATGCTACCAAAGCATAAAAAATGACCAAAGTCCAGAAGATGGAGGCATTATGGAGAGTCATTTACAAAATCAGGGATTAATATCAATTATACTTTTATTATTATTTATAACCATTTATTTGCTATGACGTAGTCTTACTTTATTAGTGGCATTACTGCATATTAAAAAAGAGAGGCATGAATTTCCCAGTTTTGTATGTTATGACATTTCCTGCTATGGTTATTTAAATTTTATAACGCCAGTTTAAAAGAAAAAACTGGGCTAAGTAACAATTATATCTTATAATAGAGCTATAAAAAAAGTACCTGCCGAAACTTTTATAAATTTATTTATTTTTGGTTTCCAAAGAAGTTCTGTATTTAACTATATTTCTATGTTTAGAAAATTGCATTTTGATAATCCAAGGTTATATAATCAGTAAATAGGCACTTAAACTTTAATCTATGGGTCACAAAGACCCTGAGGTAGGTGCAATTATAGATTAAAATATACAGCTTTCAGTGATTGCTGTCAGCCAATAAGAGGACACCACCCTTATTTGTCCAACAGAGGCATTAAGAAGCAAGTCAGATCTCAGCAGAGTTCAGATACAATCACAGTTTCCCACCTCAATAGTCCCTCCGTTGGACTCAGTATGGAAGATGTATGTTCTGGATTCTTAGTTTCTTACTTTAAGGTTGGTGAACAAGTTTAAACTGATTTTGTGAGTAAACATTTGGCTTTTAAATTTAGAATTTATCTAACCTTCTTTGAAGTCTTAATAACCAGGCCCACAATCAGCTCACTAACTTTCCCTCTTAACTACCCTCTCCGTTCTGTACGTGCAGGGCCACACCACCGCTCCTTCATCAGTCCAGGCTTTCTCCCTCTCTTGGTCTTTGCTCTCCAGACTTCATCATGAGTCATCCCTCAGATCCTCCAAATGACACCTCTCAGGGAGGTCTGCTCTAGCTGGCTGCTCTGACACCAACTCTTCCCTCCACTTCTCGGCCCCTCCCCACCAGCTCACACGCACACCCTTACAACCCACAATTCTTTTCCTATTTCCTGGTTTTTGGGGGTTTTTCTTAGCACTTTCCTTCATCTCTAAACTATGGATTTTAATTATTTCTTTCATGGATTATCCTCATCCGTAAATGCAAGGATTATGCCGGTCGTATTCACAGCTGGATCCCATGGGCAGCACAGTGTCTGATACATAGACCGTCCTGAGTATATTCTGAACAATCACTGCGAGGCTTTCTGAGGAGTCTCTGTGTTGCACGTTTATCTTACACTAGTCCACTGGACGTTCACTACACTTGTTCCAAATGAACACTTGAACATACTGTCCTTCACAGAGCCTTGGAGAACATAGGGAGTTGGTTATAACTTCAACTTCCCATTTTATCTATATTCATAATACATTGTAATATTAATTAAAGAAAGACATTATTTAGGATGCATGTAATAGTGAGACATAATTGAGAAGATGAATTTGAAAGATTTTTTTTAATTCTATGAAAATCCAGATCTTTCAACATAAAATCCAATAGTCCATTATACTGTTCTTCCTTACGTGTACTACTTTTCCAACATAAGGCTTACATGTGGTAAAAATTAAAAATACCTTATTTAGTATCTTCCATCACTTCTTAATCCCTCAGCTTATATTTTCTTAGATGTATGTTTTTATTTTATCACTCAGGAATTTTTCCTTTTTTTTGTTTTTGCCTGTGCAGGTACCGGGAATCAAATCTGTGTCTCCGGCATGGCAGGCGAGAACTCTGCTGCTGAGCCACCACGGCCTGCCTTCACTCAGTAATTTTTATAGTTTTAAAAAGTTAAACTTCTATCTCAATTTTTTTAACATGACTTTCCATAGTGAAACAAACAAAAAATAAATGCTTTCTCACTTTTTCTCTCTCTCCACATCACTCCATTTCTCAGCACCTGAGATGTCAACTCAAATATTATTTTTACAAATTCAGTAATCATTATATTTACATTCTCTTAAAGTTTAATTAGGTCCTCTTGTTCAATTCTAAAAATAAAATAATTTAATTTATGATGACATAAATATTTTTACTGCAGTACAAAGGAGATTAATTGGACCTATTAAACTCAAAATAAAAAAGCAAAATGATGCAAAATAGAAAAAATTTAAGCATCAAGATCAAATGGGTTTTCTTTTCTTTTACTTCAAGTAATTGCATTACATTTTAGTTTGCTTCATATTTGGACCATGGCTGTCTTTGATAATTTATGTTTTAGAGGTCTTACATACCAGCCTTGTTGAACGGGAAGCCCTTCTCCATCATAGTATTTAGTTCTTAATCATATAATAAATTTCCTGGAATCAGTGATGTGCTAGTAAATGTTTCACATTGCACTCTTGGGAGAAAATGTCTTTATTTAAGCTACTTTGAACAACAGCAAAAAAGTATGTGATTTATTTTTAAATTTTTAATTGTCTCAGGTAACCCAAGTGTCTTAGTTTGCAAGCTGCCAGAATGTGATATACCATAACTGGAACAGCTTTTTAAAAAAGGAATTTAATAAGTTACACGTTTACTGTTCTAAGACTATGAAAATGTCCACACTAAGGCATCCAGGGAGAGATACCTTAATTCAAGAAAGATCCATCCATCTGCAACACCTCTGTCAGTTGGGAAGGTACACCAGTCCCTTCCTGGTCTCTTACTCCTGGGCACTGTTGCTTTCAGCCTCTGTTCCTGCGGGGGTTCCTCACTTTGCTTCTCTGGGACTGGCTTTCCTCTCTTGGCTTCCCTTGGATCTCTACAGTTCTGGCTTGCTTAACATCTTATGGCAATATCTGGTGGGCTCCAAGCATCTCCAGACATCTGTGTCTCTCTTCTCCAAGTGTCGGCATCTGTGTCAGCTCTAGGATCTATCAGCTCTAAGGCTTTTGTCATTTCTCCAAAACTTTCCCCTTGTAAAGAGTTTTGGTAATCTAATCAAGACCCACCTAGAATGGGTGGAGTCACATCTCCATCTAATCAAAAGATTATACCCACAATTTGGCTGTGAAATGTCTCCATGGAGATAATCTAATCAAAACTTTCCACCTTGCAATATCGAATCAGGATTAGAAGAAATGGCTGCCTCCACCAGATTGAATCGGTATTAAAATATGATTTTTCTGGGGTACAGAATAGATTCAAACTGGCACATCAAGAGAGAATATATTTGACCCTAGGAAGGACTAAAATTTGTCAGGGACTCTCTCCACCACATCATTCCTACATTTGTTACTCTTGCTCTTTCCTTCTCTTGCCTTCCCTCCCAGCCTGACCTCTGACATTTTCTCTTCCCTGGACAATAAAACATAATAGGATAAGCACCACCTACCTAGTTTGGGTGTTAGAGTTTATTAGATACATAGCAAAAATGGATCATGCCACAGAAACTTAGCTTCAGAGAGTCGGATCCTGTCAGAAGATGAGCATTCAGTACTCAAGTAAGGGCAGGCTTATGGGAAATCTCACATCCGGCTGTATCTCACTAGAATAGGATACAAAGCCCATGGATTACACTATATCAGAACAAAACTCTAGCATGTGGTCACATTTGATAAATTCAGCAAGCAATTAAGATACCCTCTACATATAAATATACATATACATATGCATATACTTATACATAGTATGTAGAAGAATAAAAAATAAATGGATAGATATAATGAGAGGTAGTTTAGTAAGTATGAATATATTCATAATGCACCTCTTAATAATGTGATTAACTGGAATTTCAACTGTTCTATACATCAATTAAATGAAAGTTTAATGATAATTAATAATGGATTCAAAGTAGGTTCTGGATTTTTACAATTCATTGAGCATATATTGTAGAAAATATTGAACACAATTGACCAATAAATGGTTCAACAATAAAAAAAAAGACACTTCTGGCCTTCAAGAACTCACAATGTGGAGAATATCTATAACTTTGAACCTGTTCAGATAATAAATGTACAGAAGTTGTTCAAATGATTTGCCATGAATGTATAAGAACAGATTAATTTTAACCAAGCTAATTTAATTTCTCACTATTTAGTGAACTTAATAAAGTTTGGGGGAATATTATCATCAGCATTTCAAGATAACATTTACAAACATGTCAATATCAAATAATTTGCAAGTATAATAATATGTATTATTGGAGGAAGAAATCCTGAAACAGTTTTCTGTGAACATTGTAACACATTTATAGCACATTTTTTGCAAAGCCACTTTCTAAGACAGCCCTTACAACATCCTTAAAAACACCCTTTTAAGGGTGGGCTGCGGTGGCTCAGAGGCAGAGTTCTCACCTGTCATGCTGGAGACGTGGGTTCAATTCCTGGTGCCTGTCCATGAAAAAAAAAAAAAAAAAACCAAAAAAAGCAAAATAGCCTTTTAAATAAGAAGCTCAAGCACCTCTTGCATCAATTGCAAAACATTTAGCTGAATCTCTCAGATTCCATCACTGAGAAAGTGAATCAATTTAAAATATATCAATATTTAGTTTCTGAAGTGTCTGAAGATTAGTGGCTTCTGCTCTATGAGGTAAAACTATAAATACGAGGCTAAAAATACAACAGATATGACAAAGTCTTATCATTGACTTTTTCCTACACTTGGAACTTAGAAAGTTGGAAATTAAAATTTTTACCTGTGTTGATCAAGGAACTCAGTAAAATTAGCTACAATAATGTCTTAAGATCCTTTTTTCCAAAGCAAAGATGTTCACTGTAAAATTTGTTCTCTTTAGATGAATAAATATTTTATAATGGTGGCAACTTAAATTTCTTTGTCTGATCCTTCACAAAGTCTAAGTCATATCATAGTCATCGAGGATTGAAACCAACCAGTGCCTCCCTTAGCAATTAAAATAACATGTGATATCCTTACCATGGATGGCAGGACCCTACCTTCTCTGGCCACTGCAGCCCTCTTTGACCTCACCTCCACCTCTCTTATTCTTGCTCACTTCTCTTCAGCCACATTGGCCCTCCTCATAACTTGAACATATTTCCTGATCAATTCAATTTCCAGTTTTCTGAGTGCTAAATTTGGTACAAAATCAACTAGCACTTCTCATTGTAGCCTCAGAGCTTTGTTCATACTATTTCCTGCATCAGGAACATTCTTCTCTCAGATCTTGACATGGTTGTTTTCATACATTTATATATCTGGTCCAATGACTCTTCCCCCTACAATTCTTTCCTGAGCACCCTATTCAGCTTCTTCCTATTCCCAGTAACTCCCCATTCAGTTACCCTATTTCATTCCCTTCATGTAGTGTTTAATCCGTATTTGTAATTGTATTATTAGCTGATGTAGCCAATAAAGGGGCAAGGATGTTTTTTCTCTTTATTACTAATCTTTCTGTGGTGACTAGAATTGTATAGTCTTGTGCTAGCAGTAACAATTAATCAGGGGTCAGTTGCTAAAGATTTGGAGAACCCAAAATGGCAATGGTTACAAATGTTCATTTTATCATCAGAAAAGGATACAATATAGCAATACCATCAAAATAAGGAAATGCATCACAGCCAAAGGCCCTTACCACAGGGGCAGAGGTCAGGTGGGAGCTCCAACTGTCCTCTCTCCGTAGGGATCACATGAATATGCTCTCTTGGATCAGGAACCACTGATTTGTGTATAGAACACCTAGGAACCAGGAAGTCAAAATGGATTCTCTGCTGGAGTTTCTTGTATCCTGCTGAGCGCTTAGACATATTCTTACTATAAACAATCCCAAAGGCAAAGCCCTCTGGTTGCTCACTGAGGTGGGAGCAAAAGCACCATTGGTATCACTGCAATAAACAATGTTGACAAGGTGGTATAAACTGCCCTGAAAATGCTGGGGTCCATAGTTACAGATCAGTATAACTAATCAGTACATTTCGTTCTATGACCAAGAATTAGTGCCATGCATGCACTTCTTTCTTCTTTTTTTTTGTTTCGGAGGAGCAGTTCAGGCTAATTCCAGTCCTGCTGGAATTCACACTACCAGCAGTGGCACATGGGTTTTCAATATATAATGAATGAACAGACCTTCAGTTTTAGCTCCTCCTTTAAAACCTGTTTTAAACTTTTCATCCGAATTATCTCCATGTAGAAAATAAAATTTCAGTTCTATTTCATACTAATGGCAGAGATGACTAATTGTTCACCAAAATGTGTGCTTCTTCCATAGTGCAGAGCGGTTGCTGAGAAGCAACTCCTCAGCCAGGGACTACATTTCCAAACCCACATCAAAGGAATGTGAAGGGAAGTGATTTGCATTATAGAAGGGCTGAGGCAAATAGGAAGCAGGCATGCCCTCTCCCTCCCTTCTACTCCCATCTCATTTCTGGATTCGGGTGACCCTGGAGCCCTAGGGGAAGGTTAAAACCTAAGACGGACGCTTCTGCTTTAACATAAGCCAGGAACACCCTCTCTGTACTGTTAACAGGTGTGAGAAAGGAACCTCTATGATGCTAAGCCATAGAAATATCAGCATGTATTTCTCATCGCGGCAGGTATTTCCTTAGCCAATACTGCTTGTATGACATGAGGACACCTATGAAAAGGGGATTGATCAGTCACCACCTGACAATTAGAATTTATAAATTTGCAGAATTAAAGCATGTTATTTTTTAATTTTAGTATCCAATATGTAATCTTAATTCAACAATGTTTTTTGTATAATTTGCTGGCACATATAGAATATGCTTCTTCTCATAAAATTTATTGTATTTGACTAGTAGCTTGTTGTTTTATGATGTGCTTTTTACATATGTACTACATTTGATGTAGTATATATTCCTTGAAAAAAGTCTCATATTTCTATATGCATGCTTTGTATGTAGTCTACCAACAAAGTACTTAAAAATGAATTGTTCAACTTTTTAAAAATACACACTTTCACATCTGATTTCTCCCCTTCATAAATGTAAATATTTGGTCTTTGTGGCACAAAGTAGAAAATGTGTTAATAATCTGTTGTAATTTTCTCTAAGTATGACAGTAAAGTATTAGGCTTTGTACATGTTGCTTAAATTTTTCTGCTGCTTTGAGATACTTTTGTTTGTTAGATGTTTACGATTGTTGTTCTCTTTATCCATTTTGAATTGGTTATTTACTTTGTAAAACAACCATTATTAAATCAAATATTTGTAAGCCAGTAACTCCACACAAATTGTAATTACACAAAGTGCAATTTATTATAAACACTGTCACTAAATTCTCAGTAAGGTTACTTTTGTGTTTTTGTTGTAGTATACCATTTTGCCCAGTTTAGTAACTGACATATAGACCTAACTGTTTGTTTTGTTTTGTTTTTGTCAGCTTAGCAAAAGTATTGTCAATCTTATGGATCTTTTCAAAGAAACAACTTTTGATTTCATTGATTCTCTCTATTTTTTTATTAATTTATTTTTTATGATACACAACTACATACAAACACAATCATTCTTATCATATGAGCATTCCATTCTTGTTATATAATCAATAACTCACATTATGATCACATAATTGTTATTCATCATCATGATCATTTCTTAGAACATTTGCATCAATTCAGAAAAAAGTAATAAAAAGAAAACAGAAAAAAATTCATACATACCATACCCCTTACCCCTCCCGTTCACCAATCACCAGCATATGGATTAAAAATAAATAAATGATAGGAGGAACAAATGTTAAAATAAGTTTAGTAGATCAGAAAGGCCTAACTGTTTTAAATGCAATAAAATATTGAGGAATTTTCATCACCAAAACAATAATCTATTTCTAGACAGTTCTTTCAAGTTCTTTAAATGAATCATTTTAATTAATGCCTTTGGTATCTATAACTCTTCTTTATCTTTCTAAAATGAGAATGAAAATTTGATGCATGTAATTTAGTCATTTAGATAAAACAACCCGTTCAATGTTTTATCAAAAAAGAATGTAAATGGGCGGGCCGCGGTGGCTCAGCGGGCAAAGTGCTTGCCTGCTATGCCGGAGGACCTCGGTTCGATTCCCGGCCCCAGCCCATGTAACAAAAACGGAGAAACAGAATACAATAAAACAAGAAAATGTTTAAAAGATGTTTCCCTTTCTTCCTTCCTTCCTTCCTTCTATCCTTCCTTCCTTCTCTCTGTCTTTCCTTTAAAAAAAAGAATGTAAATGTGCATATCATAAATGTTTTAAATACACCATAATCTTGTTTTAATAAAATAAAAATGGCATACCTTTAAAACCCATTCCTTGCATTACTTTAATAAAATGTGTCTGCTTTCTTTATTCTGTTCATATTTGTCTAACCCTTCCCCATAGGCATTCTTATTCAATAATGTCTTTAACTCAAAGACAGTAACAGAATTATTTCTGCTAAAGAAGAATAGACTCAGACTTTATATACATGCATTCTAGTTTCAAAAATTATCTGTCAAATAAAATTGTAGTGCTTATAAATCTAGCCAATGCCAAATTTTTAGTGAAAATACATCAAGCATATGAAATACTGTTCTCTGTTTTATGTTGAGTCATTTTGCTTTTGCATCAAAGTCTGCTAAATTGACCCTTATCGCAAGGATTTTTTTGTTTCTTTTGGTGAAAGCTGAGTGAGTCTAAGTATAAATGGCTTTTGAGTTTGGTGTATATGCTGACCAGCTTCAGTGAAATTCGCTTTGTAAATAATATCCACAGTATGATTAGGCTGGGGCAACACAATACGTAATAAATTACAAACATTCACTGAGGACAAATAAAATCAGGGATGTTTATAGCAGGTTGGAGACTAGGTGACAATTACAAAGCTTTCTATAGGAATTAAGCCCTATAATAAAGAACAGCCAAGAGGACATGTCAGAAGGGATTGTTGTGCTTTCTTCAATCCAGGAAATGGCTCTCCTTTATATTTAAAGTTGGCAGGTCTCTTAGTTTGCCAGGGTGGCTGTAACAAAGTCCCACAGACAATTGGCTTAATCAAAAGGAATTTAGTGCCTCACAGTTTTGGAGGCCAGAAGTCCAAAATCAAGGTGTCAGCTGGATGATGCTTTTTCTGAGGTCTGCAGAATTCTGATGGTGGTTTGCCAGCAAACCATAACTCAGTCTCTACTTCCATCGCATGGCTATCTGTCTCCTGTTCACTTCTACTCACTGTGCCCAATTTCCTCTGCTTATAAGAACTCCAGTCATGCTGCATTAAGTGCCACTCTGATTCAGTTTGGAGTTACCTTAACTAATGGTATCTTTGAAGACCCCATTTACAAATGAGTTCACATCCACAGGACCAGAGCTTAGGACCTGAAGGTGTCTTTGTGGGGGACAAGACTCAGTCCCTAACAGTAGGGTAGATTCAGTATAATTATCTCATTCTCTCAGAAATAAAATGTATGATCACCTGCGTGAGCTTCTGGGAAGTGCTCAAGAAATAGATGATCAAAACGTAATCTCTCCTGCAAACTGAAGATGTTATTACTTATGTGTTTTAGATTTTCTTAATTGACATACTTACATTGTTATTTTTAGGGTTACTGCACAGAAAGTTTGAAAGAATGATTCTTTATTCTGCAGACACAGAATAGTAAGTATCAGCAAATAAACACCAATACCATTTTGATTTGCACCAAACTGTTCTTACTGTTAATTGCCCGATTCATACTATTCCATTTCTGGGACCAGAGGAACTACAATCTAGAGGAGTTAGAAGCAATTGGAGGCAGTAGGGGAAGAAAGAGGAAGCCTAGACACCAGGTATATGCCCCATAAATTTCAATAAAAGTGCTAACACAGAAGAATTTTGAAATTGAAAAGTTATTAAGAGGGGGGATTCCCATTTTTCATTGTTTTGGTCAAATGACAACAGCCCTTCTGCTTTAGTTGCAGCATAAGGTTTCCTAGACTCTCCAGAGATTTCAACAGATCACTCTAAAAACCAAATAGTAATCCTAAAAGCTAAGGAGAAAAAGTTATATTTTATTAATGCAATAGAGCTGATATGATATAATGTATTTTTATCATGGTGGATCTCTAATTAAAATAATTTATTCAGATAGGTAGTTTTAAATTGTCTGTTTATTCCTGAATTATAAGCGAAATAAAAATTGATAAAGACATTAAAGTGCATATTCATAAAACATGCTAGAACAAACAGCAACAAACCAGTACTAGTGTTTTTAATTTGAAGAATCTTGTATTAGCAGTGGCATCTGGACAATAGCTGCATTTTATAAATTGGCTATATCACAACATTAAATCTACTTTGCAATATTGCATGAAAATATGTTATTTGATTAGCTTCCTATTTAAAGGTAAAGATATATGTGAATGGCCTTGGAAATTATAAAGACCAACTAAAATGTAAAATATTATTAACATGTTTACAAGCAAGGACTTTAACATACCTCTCTTCACTAAATGCCCATAATAATCATACCATATAACAAGGTTAATGTAAATATTTCCCCTCATGAATAATGTTGCTTTAATTTTCAAATTAGATTTTGTTTGATAAATAAAATTGCAAATATGTGTATGAACAGAAAGAAAAGGGGATTATCTATAATTGCACCAAACATGGGTAATTTTCTCTTGAATAGCATGGCAACATGAGCATATGCAAGTATATTATTTATTTAAAATATACTTTATTGTTATGATTAATAATATACTTTTAGTTACAATAGTAGAATACTAGAAAAACACTTAAAGTTTCATCAAGAGATACTCAAATGGTCACATTAAAATACATCCATGCAACAAGACACTACACTGTGATAGCAGATCATTTGAGGATGGGAACTAGGGGATCGAGAAACAATGTTGGAAGAAAATTTACTTTCCCTTTTTTTCTTTTTACTTTTTTTAAAAAATATTTTTATTAGTAAATCTTCACAAACATATAGTCCATACATATGGTACAGCCAATGGGTCACAATATCACCACATACTTGTTTATTCATCACCATGAACATTTTTTTTAAACATCTGCATCACTCCACACAAAGAAATAAAGAAGAAAAAACTCATACATATGATACCCTTTACCCTTCCCTCTCATTGATCATTAGTATTTCAATCTAACCAATTTATTTTACCCCTTATTCCTCCTATTATTTATTTATTTTTTGTCCTTGTTTTTTCACTCATCTGTCCATACCCTGGATAAAAGGAGCATCAGACACAAGGTTTTCACAATCACAGTCACATTGGAAAACTTATAGTGTTATCAGTCATCTTCAAGAATCAAGGTTACTGGAAATTACTCAACAGTTTTACTTCCCTCTAGCCACTCCAATACACCATAAACTTTTGGGGATATCTATATAATGCATAAGAATAATCTTCAGGACAACCTCTTGACTCTGTTTGAAATCTCTCAGCCAATGAAAATTTGTCTCACTTCTCTCTTCCCCCTTTTGATCAAGAGCCTTTCTCAATCCCATGATGCTGGGTTCTGGCTCATCCCAAGAGTTCTATCCTGTGTTGCTAAGGAGATTTACACCCTTGGGGATCATGTCCCATGTAGAGGAGAGAGCAGTGAGCTCACCTCATATGGCTTAGAGAGAGAGGCCATATCAGAGCAACAAAAGAGTTTCTCTGGGGGTGACTTTTAGACATAATTCTAAGTAGGCTTAGATTACCCTTTGCAGGAATAAGTTTCATAGGGGTGAACCACAATGCTGAGGTCTCAGCCCACTGATTTGGTTGTTCCCACTGCTTGTAAGAATATCACTAATTCCCCATATGGGGAGGTTGAATATTTCCTCTAATTAAAATAGTTTATTCAGATAGGTAGTTTTAAATTATCTGTTTATTCCTAAATTATAAGTGAAATATAAATTGATAAAGACATTAAAGTGCATATTCATAAAACATGCTAGAACAAAGAGTAACAAACCAGTACCAGTATTTTTAATTTGAGGAATCTTGTATTAGCATTCATGTCCCCACTCTCAGTTCCTTCAGGTATACCTAGCAATGGGGTTGTGAGATCATGTGGCAATCCCACCTCTAGCCTTCTGTGGAACCACCACACTGTCTTCCGGATTAGCTGTTCCTCACAGCTTCCCTACCAACAATGAATAGGTACATCTCTTCCCCCACATTTTCTCTGGCATTTTTTTCCTTTTTGTTCATGTTTCACCAATTTTGTTCGCACATCATACAATCCAACCTAAGTATACAGACAGGCCTTAGCCACCATCATCTATATGAAGACATTTTGTTTCCTTCCACATAGAATCCATACCCCTCCCCCATGCCCCCACTTGTTGACATTTAGTTTTGGTATAATGCTTTTTTTTACATTCACTGGAAGCATACTACAATGTCACTGTTGACCACAGACACTAGCTTTCATTGACTGTATCTTTTCCTGTACATTATCCATTTTCAACCCCTTGCAATGTTGACATTCATTCGTTCTCCCCCATGCAAATATATTTGTTCATTTAATCCCCATCATTGTCCACTCTAGGAATTTCTAAATTATAATGTCTCAGTCTTTACCCTCCATCTTTCCTTCTGGTTTCATACGTGCCCCCAGCCCTTCTCCCTCCACATGTTCACATTCAGCTTCATTCGGTGTACTTTTATTATTGTGCTACCATCAGGTACTGTTGTGCCATCCACAATCCGTCCTATCGCACATCTGTATTCCTTCAGCACCAAGTGCCCAATCTTGACCCTCTTTTTATCTTCTGATAAACTGTGTTCATGAATTTTAAATCTCAAAGTTCACTCATTAACATTAGTTCATATTAGTGGGACTATACAGTATTTGTTCTTTTGTTTCTGGCTAATTACACTCAGCACAATGTCCTCAAGGTTCACCCACATTGTTAGCATGTTTCATGACTTTATTCTGTCTTACAGCTGCATAGTATTCCATCATCTGTATATACCACAGTTTGTATTGCTACTCATCTGTTGATGGACATTTGGGCTATTTTCATCTCTTGGTAATCAAATAATGTTACTATAAACATTGGTGCGCAAATGTCTGTTTGTGTCCTTACCTTCCATTCCTCTGGGTATATCTCTAGTAATGGGATTCTGGATCATATGGCAATTCTATACTTAGCTTCCTCAGAAACCGTCAAACTTCCTTACAGAGGAGTTGTTCCATTTACATTCTCACCAGCAATGGGTAAGTGTGCCTCTTTCTCCACATCCTCTCTAGCACTTGTCGTTTTATGAGTTTTTGATAAGGGCCATTCTAGTGGGTCTCAGATGATATCTCATTGTGGTTTTATTTACATTTCCTTAATAGTCCGTGAAGTTGGGCATTTTTTCATGTGCCTTTTAGCCATTTGTATTTCCTCTTCTGAAAAGTGTATGTTCATGTCTTTTGCCTATTTTTTAATTGGACCATTTGTCTGTTTGTTGTTGAGTTGAAGAATCCCTTTATATATTCTGGATACTAAATCCTTATCTGATATGTGGTTTCCAAATATTGTCTCCCATTGTGTCAGCTGTCTTTTACTTTCCTGACAGAGTTCTTTGACACACAATAGTGTTTAATTTTGAGGAGATCCCATTTTTCTGTTTCTTTTTTCAAAGCTAGTGTTTTGAATGTAAGGTCTAGAAAACCACCTCCTATTACAAAATGTATAAGATATTTCCCTACATTTTCTTCTAACAGTTTTATGCTCTTCAGTCTAATATTTAGGTCTTTGATCTATTTTGAGTTAACTTTTGTATAAAGTGTGAGATAAGGGTCTTCTTTCATTCTTTGACATATAGATGTCCAGTTCTCCAAACATCATTTATTGAAGAGGCTGCTATATCCCAGGTGAGTTGGCTTGACTACCTTATTAAAAATCAATTGACCATCAGTGAGGGGCTCTGTTTCTGAGCACTCAGTTTGATTCTATTGGTCAGTATATCTATCTTTATGCAAGTATCATGCTATTTTGGCCACTGTAGCTTTGTAATATGCTTTAAAGTCAGATAGCGTGAGACCTCCCACTTCATTTTTTTCTTTCTCAAGATATTTTTAGCTACCCAGGGCACTCTGCCCTTCCAAATAAATTTAGTTATTCATTTTTCTGTTCTACAAAGTAAGTTGTTGGGATGTTCATTTGTTTTTTCATTAAATCTATAAATCAATTTGGGCAGAAATGACATCTTAACTATATTTAGTCTTCCAATTCGTGAACATGGAATGCCCTTCAATTTATTTACATCTTCCGTGATTTCTTTTAGCAATTTGTTATAGTTTTCTGCATATAGGTCTTTCATATCCTTAATTAAATTTATTCCTAAATATTTGATATTTTTATTGCTATTGTAAATGGATTTTTTTTCTTGATTTTCCCCTCAGATTGCTCATCACTAGTAAATAGAAATACTACTGATTTTTGGGTGTTGATCTTGTACCCTGCCACTTTGCTGTACTCAATTATCAGCTCTAGTAGCTTTGCTACTGATTTTTTTGCTTCAAGATTTTCAACATACAGTGTCATGTCCTATACAAACAGTGAGAGTTTTATTTCTTCCTTTCCAATATGGATGCCTTTTACTTCTTTTTCTTGTCTAATTGCTCAGGCTGGAACTTCTGCACAATATTGAATACAATGGTAACAGGTGGCATCCTTGTCTTGTTCTTGATCGTGGATGATGTTAGCTGTGAGTTTTACATATATTCCCTTTACCATGTTGAGGAAGTTCCCTTCTATTTCTATCCTTTAAAGTGTTTTTATCAAGAAAGGATGTTGAATTTTGTCAAATGCCTTTTCTGCATCAATCGAGATGATCATGTGGTTTTTCCACTTTTACTTATTGATATGGTATATTACATTAATTGATTTTCTTGTTCTGAATCAGCCTTGCATACCTGAAATAAATTCCATTTGGTTGTGGGGTATGATTCTTTTAATATTCTGTTGGATTTGATTTGAAAATATTTTGCTGAGGTTTTTTGCATCTATATTCATTGAAGAGATTTGTCTGTAATATTCTTTTGTTGTAGAATTTTTGTCTGGCTCTGGTAAAAGTTAATATTGGCTTCATAGGTAACTTAAGGTAGCTTTCCTTCCTCTTCAATTTTTTGGAAGAGTTTGAGCAGGATTGATGCTAAGTCATTCTTGGATGCTTGGTAGAATTCATATGTGAAGCCATCTGGTTCTGGACTTTTCTTTTTGGGGAACATTTTGGTGACTAATTGAATCTCATTACTTGTGATTAGTTTGTTAAGATATTCGATTTCTTCTCAAGTCAATGTTGGTTGGTCTTGCCTTTCTAGGAAGTTGTCCATTTCATCTACATTGTCTCATTTATTAGCATATAGTTGCTCATAGTATCCTTTCATTACTTCCTTTATTTCTGCAGGGTCAGTGGATATGGCCCTTCTTCCATTTCCAATATTATTTCTTTTCATCCTCTCTTTTTTTTTTGTCAGCCTAGCTAAGTGTTCATCAATTGGATTGATTTTCTCAAAGAACCAATTTCTGATTTTCTTGATTTTCTCTATTGTTTTCATATACTCAATTTCATTTATTTCTGTCTGATCTTCATAATTTCTTTCCTTTTGTTTGCTTTGGTGGTAGTTTGCTGTTCTTTCTCTAGTTCTTCCAAGTGAACAGTTAGTTCTTTGATTTTTGCACTTTCTCCTTTTAAAAAATAGGCATTTAAGGCAATAAATTTCCCTCTTAGCACTGCCTTTGTTGTATCCCATAAATTTTCTTAGATTGTGTTTTTATTTTCATTTGTCTCAAGACATTTTCTGATTTCTCTTATAATTTCTTCCTCGACCCACTGTGTATTTAAGATTATATTGTTTAGCATCCATATATCTGTGAATTTTTTGGCGTTCTGCCTGTTATTGATATCCACCTTCAGTCCATTATGATCTGAAAAAGTGTTTTGTATGATTTCAATCTTTTTAAATATATTGATACTTGCTTTGTGACCCAGTATATGGTCTATCTTTGAGAATGATCCATGAGCACTTGAGAAAAATGTGTATCCTGCTGTTGTGGGATGTAATGTTCTATAAATGTCTGTTAAGTCTAATTCACTTGTCATATTATTCAAAATCTCTGTTTCATTATTGATCCTCTGTCTAGATGTTCTATCCATTGATTAGAGTGGGGAACTGAAGTCTCCAATTATTATGGTAGAGGTGTCTACTTCTCCTTTCAGTGTTGTCAGTGTTTGTCTCATGTATTTTGGGGTACTCTGGCACAGTGTATAAATATTTATGATTGTTATGTTTTCTTGCTTAATTGTTCCTTTTATTAATACATAATGTCCTTCTTTGTTTTTTTTAATTATTTTGCATTTGGAATCAAATTTGTCAGATCTTAGTCTAGCTACTCCTGCTCTTTTCTGATTGTTGTTTGAATGAAATATCTTTTCCCAACTTTTACTTTCAACTTATTATTTTCATTGAGTGTCCTACAAACAGCATACAGATGGGTCCTGTTTTCAATCCATTCTGCCAGTTTGCATCTTTTGATGGGGATTTTAATCCATTAACATTTAATGTTATTGCTATAAAGGCAGTACTTTCTTCAGCCATTTTGCCTTTTGGATTTGATATGTTATGTCCAATATTTTTCTCTTTTTACCTTTACTGATAGTCTTCACTTCTACACTTTTCTCCAGACCACTCTGTCCTGCCTTTTCTTATCTGCCTGTAAATACCTTTAGTATTTCCTGTAGAGTCAGTCTCTTAGTCACAAATTCTCTAAGTGATTACTTGTCTGAAATATTTTAATTTCCTCCTTGCCTTTGAAGGACAGTTTTACTGGGTATAGAATTCTTGGTTGACAGTTTTTGTCTTTCAGTACCTTGAATATATCATACCTCTGCCTTCTCGCCTCCATGATTTCTGCTGAGAAATACACACATAGTCTTATCAAGTTTCCCTTTTATGTGATGGATTGCTTTTCTCATGCTGCTTTCAAAATTTTCTCTTTGTTTTTGACATTTGACAATCTTATTAGTAAGTGTCTTACAGTAGGACTATTTGGATCTATTCTGTTTAGGTATACTGCACTTCCTGAATCTATAATTTTACATCTTTCATAAGAGATGCGAAATTTTCAATGATTATTTCTTCTGCCAGTTTTTCTCCTCTTTTCCCTTCTCTTTTCCTTCTGGGACACCCACATTATATATTTGAGACCCTGATCATATTTTTACATTTGTTTCCCTATATATTCTTTTGTGTGTTGGATTTTAGATGTCAGTCCTACAGTTCACTGATCCTTTCTTCTGCCTCTTTAAATCTATAGTTGTAGGTTTCCTTTGTTTTTTTTTATCTCTTATATTGTGCCTTTCATTTCCATAAGCTCTGCAATTTATTTTTTCACACTTTTGATTTCTTCCTTATGTTTGTCCAGTGTCTTCTTTATATCTTCCTTCAACTTGTTAATTTGATCTTTGATGAGATTTTGCATGTCTTTTTGAACATCCTGAATTAGTTGTTTCAGCTCCTGTATCTCATTTGAATTGTTGCTTTTTTCTTTTGACTTGGACAAATCTTCTATTTTCTTAGTACGACTTTTTATTTTTGGCATCTATGCATTTTATGCCCTTAATTAGTTTATTTTGGAGGTTGTTTACCCTCTTTTACCTAGGATTTACTTGCTGGATGGTTTTGTTCTCTATCTGTTCTTTGACATTCGGTTCAACTTATTCTAGACCTCTAACATAGGTTCTGTTTCACTGATCAGAATTTTTCAGTTCTTCTTTTGTGCTTCTAGCCCTGACTATATGGAACCTTTTATTTATTTATTTATTTATTTATATATTTATTTATTTATTTATTTATTTATTTATTTAATAGGGTCTCCTCAGATATTAGAGACACCAGTCAGACCAAATATTAGAGACCCCAGTCAGACCAGAAAGGCCTGGGTCTCAGAAACAGAGAGTAGTCAGCATCAGTTTTCCCTGAGGATGACACCCAGCAGGTTGTCAGACTTTCTTATGAACTCTCTAGACTCTATGTTGTTCATATCATGCCCTACCTGTGATGCTTGTCTGCCCATGGCTTCCCACCAGCTTAAAGTGATGCAGTGCCTTTAATTTCAGCAGAATCTCCCCACCAGGGCCATGGTTGAGACAGAGATGAGGCAGTAGGTGGGTTTTTGATTGCTTATGTTTTCTAGTCTCTGAGTCCTGAATTCCTTGAAAGTGAGATTCCACTTGAACTGGGTCCCACCCCCCTTTTCTTGAGGAAAGTATGCTTTTTAGGAAATCAACCCCTTTCTCCTGACTATTGCTTTGTCTCTAAGACATTCTTTAGTTTTGCTCTTGCCTGGCGCAAGAAGTTGCTGGAAGTTGGGAGTGCTTGCAATTCTATCCAATAGGCTATTTAAAAAAGTATTAAAAAAAGCAAAACAAGCCTTTTCAGACCTGGATCTCCACTCCTTGGGTTTACCAATCAAAAGCTTGAGTTGGTACATGGCTCTATGCATCTCTAGGCTCTAAGTGCCCCCTTCAAATTTCTAGTTCCTTTAGAGTTTAAACAAAGTTTATCTGTGCTAGAGGCCTATTTTCAGTAGTGAGAATTTTTAATTAATTCCACAACTGGAGCTTGGTTAAGCTAAGCCTTTGCTAGTAGTAAAATCTGCTTCCTTTCCCCTTGCGGAACTAGCCTGCTGTGCCCATGGGTGAGGGGCATCAGCTTCTGTGGCTTGGGGGACTTAAAGTTCTGTCTGGGCTCTCAGGTGTTTCAAATGGCCTAGACAGTTGTGGGCAGTGTGTCCAATCACTGATGTTCCCCCAGAAATTCTTTTGTACCTTTCCTGGCTATTTACTATCTGCTCTGGAAGAGGAACTAAATTCCACACCTCACTATGCCACCATCTTGCCCCACCTCAGAAAACTTACTTTTAATCTACACCTTTTAATAACTTTAGAATTATGGGTGTGTTATACAGTTAGAACATAAATAAAATAGTTTATTTCCTGATAAAGAATTTTCATGCAGGTGAAAGGAAGACTACAATTTTGTTCATATTTTCACAATTTGGTGATAAATGCAGTCAATGTGCCCATGTATATATCCAGTAATTTTACTATGCAAACATAGTTTTAAAGAATATATGTTCATAATCCTATAAAATTTTCCTAAATTCTATTATTTGAAAGCCACCCCCATTGATATATTGGCATATCTTCTTTGTGCTGACATACATGTTTGTGCTTAACAAAAGTCAGGATCAATATTATGATTTTGTTAAGAAGGAAAGTACAGGTCAAGAGCTTCCCTAATTAGTGCATTTCATATTTTGGAAACTATATTTTCAGTTAATAATTAAATACATGTGCCTAAGAACAATTATTTTTGGTGAAATTTATCAAAAATTAAATGATGAAACTAAAATAACACTGAATGAGATTCAGGCGATATTGATTCCAATTTACTTAGTAACCAGCCATAAAATTCTATGATATTTACTTAGACTTCCTAAGTTTTTGATACCTCATTTATTTTTTCATTCAACAAATGCTTAATAATTATCTTTGCCATGCACTCTGCTGAGTAATGAGTCTCAGACTAGATGATTTGTAAGGTCCCCTACAGCTCTAGTATTCTGATACAGCTGGATATAATTCGAGGTGACTAGTCAATAGTCAAATCAAGGAATGAGAATATTAGATTCTTGCTTTACTCTTCCCCAACTCTCCAAAGCCCTTAAAAATGCACATAGGAAGCATTTGGCCATTCATTGCAGCTGTCAGCAACACCCTTGATAAAACTCACTTCCTTTTATCAAAAGGCCATCTCTAAAACCATTTTGATATTTGTTATTAGGTGGCCACATTACCCTTCATAGTAGTATGTTCACTTATCAGGTCATTCCATTTTCTTTAGATATTTTTAGAGTAGGTCAACCAACTCTAATTCAGAGTATGATATATTCTGTAGAACATTAATAATGATAACATTTTGTCATCCATTGGAAGAAAAGTATGCTTTCTCTTCCAGGATATGCTATGGATAGATGGTCTTTGGGTAAAGGCTGTTCAAAGTTCAAAGAGTTGCCCAGGCTATGTTTGACTTATATGAACCAACTCAAGGACAGTAAGGTTAAAAAGAATATTGGAGGAACTTCCAAGGAAGATGGCAGAGTAGAGAGCTACAGAACTCCCTCCTCCTCCTAAACAGCTAGTGGACAGGGAAGAACTGTCTGAAACAACTATACTGAGTTTGTAGAGAACAGGTAAGCACTGTACAGTATCTAGGAAAGAATGGGAGGAAGAGGCTGAGAAACTGTGGTAAATAACTATGAGCCACTTGTTCCATAGCAGCAGCCAGTGTCCACCATCCACACTCAATGTGGGCCATAATGAGGTCCAAACACTGGCTGGCTGCCATGGACAGAAAGGACTATGGATGTTTTATTTTCCAAGAAAGAGGATGGGGCATGGCCGAGTACTGAACATGGCTTTTGATTGACCAATTTAGATTGCCAGGTCCCGGCTCTGAGCTGCTGTTTCAGCCAGACACAGACAGGGAGAGCAGCAGGCAATGTTTCAACCCTACTCCCAGCAGGGGCACAGGCAATAGAGGATTAAAGATTCAAGGCCTCCTTAGGGTTATGGGGAGCTGCTTTCTGAAGGGCACCATCTGCTGGACAGGCCAGAGAAGCACAGCTTTGAGGAGTCATCAAAAAGGCATTTGGCTACATTTTCTGACCCTCTCATCAGAGCTCATTGGGGCTGGTCTGTGACTCCTGCATGGGTCCCTGGACCTGTCTGGCTGGGAAATAGTTACCTGGGAAAGTCCTCCCTGGGGTGACCATCCTCCTAGAATTTGCCTTCTAAGTAAAAGCAACTATGAAAGGAATGAGAAACACACACACACACACACACACACACACACACACACATACATACACACACACACCTAAAACTACAGAGGCAAAAATAAAAAAAAAACACAACATGGATCAAGATTACCACAGAAGGAACAGGGGAAAGGAAACTCTCTTCTGGTGAAACAATTGCACAATTAACACAATCTTAAAAATTGTACCACATATCCAGGGCAAGAGTCAGATGAAGAAGTGATAAAAAAAATCTGGTTATTTAAACATGGGAAATTCTAAAGGTCTAGAATAAGTTAAACCATATATCAAAGAGGAGCTTTAATGCAAGCCAATAAACACTAAAACCCTAGGCAAGAGAGACAAACATATTCAGAGTAAACTCATCAGGATAATCAAATGCCTAGATATCAGAAAAAAATTGTAAACCATATTAAGGAACAGGAAGATATCACCCAGTCAAAGAAAGAAATTAAAACTTCAGGGGGGACAAAGAATTTGTAATAACTAATCAAAGATATTCAAACAAAATTCCTAAATAAAATCAAGAAAAGAAAGGAAAATATGCTTAAAGAGATAAAGGATAATACAAGGACACCGAGTGGATATAAAAAAGGATTTGAAATTATAAAAAGACATAAAAGAAATTATGGGAATGAAAAACACAATAGAAGAGATTAAAAATGCACTACAGGCATACAACAACATATTTGAACTGGCAAAGGAAAGAATAAGCAACCTAAACTAATCAAAATCAAAATCAAAATCAATCAAAATCATATCATCAAAATCATGCAGAGAGAAGCACAATTGACGAAAAGAGTGGGGAAAAATTTGAGAAAGTTCTCAGGGATTTAAATGACAGCACAAAGTACACAAACATATGTATCGTGAGTGTCCCAAAAGGAAAAGAGAAGAAAAAGATATAGAAAGAACATTTTAGAAAATAATGGCGAAAAACTTCTCACCTCTTATGGAAGGCATAAATATACATGCCCAAGAAGCACAACATATGTCATAGAATTAATCTTAATAGAACTACTCCAAGACACATACTAATGAGAATGTCAAATGCCAAAGATGAGGAGAGAATTCTGAAAGCAGCAAGAGGAAAGAAATTCATCACATACCAAGGCTTTCCAATAAGTTTAACTTTGATTTTTTCATAAGAAACCATGGAGGCAGGAAGACCATAACATAATATATTTAAGATACTGAAAGAGAAAAACTGCCAGCCAATAATCCGTTATTTGGCAAACTGTCCTTCAAAAATGAAGGAAAGTTTAAATATTCACAGGTAAACAGAAACAGTTTGTCAAAAAAAAAATACAAAACAGAATTCTGCACGTTGAAAGGAAAAGACAGAAAAGAGAGACTTGAAGCAGTGTAGAAATGAGATTATCAGTAAGAATAGCTAAAAGGGTAAAAAGAGGGACCAAAATAAGATATGACATATAAAAACCAAAGGATAAAATGGTTGAAGTGCTGATTTTACAGTAAAAACAGTAAATACTAATGGATTAAACTATCCAATCAAAAGACACAGATTAGAAGAATGGATTAAAAAAAATATGATCCAACGATATACTGTCTATAAGAGACACACTTTAGACCAAAAGACACAAATAGGTTGAAAGTGAAACACTGTAAAAAACATTACATGCAAACTGTAACTGAAAAAGAGCAAAGATAGCTACATTAATATCAGACAAAATAGAATTTAAATAAAAACGTTTAAGAGACAAAGAAGAGACTATATGTTTAAAAAAGGACAATTATCTTCAACTTCTGTGTGAGATCAAAGGGAGAGATATTTATTTGGTGCAAACTTTATATTTTGGGTAGTGTATTACTTAACATGACTAACACCATAAGTGCATGGAATCATGAATAGGACATGAGATTTTGTTGATTTGTCCAAGTTAGTGTGATGCCCCAATATATCCCAGAGTAATTTGGGCAATGAATAAAGAAATACTTGCAATAGGGAGGATAAGATGTAAAATAAATCAGGTACATAGAAATACTAGAGGTCAATGAGAGGGCAGGATAAGAGGTATGGTATGCATAAGTTTCTTCTTTTTTCTTTATATTTCTTTTTCTGGAATGATGCAAATGAGCCACTGATTGTACTCGATGTATAGAATGTACATGTGCAAAGATTTGTAAATAAAAATATTAAAAAATAAATAAAATAAAAAGGAAAACTGACCAAAGAGAAATAATAATCATAAACATTTATGCACCTAACCATGGTGCCCCAAATACATAAGGGAAATACAGGCAAATCTGAAGGGGGAAATAGATGTCTCTACAATAATAGTTTGAAACTTCAATGCACCAGTCATTAATAGATAGAACATGTAGACAGAGGATCAGTAAGGAAATAGAGAACTTGAATTGATAAATGAACTAGACCTAGCAAACACATGCATAACATAGCACCCTAAAACAGCAGAATATATATTCTTCTCAAGTGCACATGGAACATTCTCGGTCACAAAACAAGTCTCAATAAATTTAAAAGACTGAAATTATAAGAAGCACTTTAACCATAATAGAATGAAGCTGGGAATCAATAACAGTACAGAAACTGAAAATCCACAAATACATGGGAATTAAACACACATTTTCATAGTCAGTGGGTCAAAAAAAGAAATTGCAAAAGAAATCAGTAAGTATCTTGAGACAAATGAAAATGAGAAAACTGCATATCAAAACTTATGGGATGCAGCAAAGTTAGTGCTGAGAGGGAACTTTATAGCCCTAATTCCTTACATTAAAAAAGAAGAAGGGTAGTATGATGGTGGCTCAGCGGCAGAATTCTCCCCTTGCCATGCCTGAGACCCGGGTTCTATTCCCAGGGTTTGCCCATGCAAGAAAAGGAAAAGAAGAAAACTAAAATCAAAGGCCTAAATGTCTACCTGGAGGAACTAGATTAAGAAAAGCAAACTAATTGCAAAACAAGCAGAAGGAAAGAAATAACAAAGATTAGAACAGAAATAAATGAAATTGAAAAAATAAAATAACAATAGAGAGAATCAAACAAACAATAAGTTGGTTCTCTGAGAAGACCAATAAAATTGATAAGCCCTTAGCTAGACTGACAAGACAAAAGAGAGAAGATGCAACTAAAAGAATCAGAAATCAGAGTGGGGGACATTACTACTCACCCCACAGGGAAAAAAACGGATAAGAGAATACTCTGAACAATTGTATGGCAACAAGTTAGACAACCTAGATGAAAAGGAAAAATCGTGAACCACACAAACAACCTACACTGACTCTAGAAGAAATGATTACATCAACAGACCAATTGCAAGTAAAGAGATTGAATCAGTCATTAAGAATGTCCCAAAAAAGAAAAGCCAGATGGCTTCACAGGTGAATTCTGTTAATCGTTCCAAGAATGGTCAATACCAATCCTGCTCAAACTCTTCCAAAAACTTGAAGCGATGGAATGCTACCTAACTAATTCTATGAAGCTGACATCACCCTATACCAAATCCAGATAAAGATATTACAAGAAAAGAAAATTGCAGACCAATTTTTCAATGAATATAGATGCAAAATAGCTCACAAATCAAATCCAGAAGCACGTTTTAAGAATTATGCACCATATAATTCTTAAATTATATATATATATATTTTTTTATTCTTTTAATATGTTGTTGGATATGATTTGCTAGAATTTTATTGAGGATTTTTGCATCTATATTCATTAGAGAGATTGGTCTGTAGTTTTCTTTTTTTGCAATATCTTTGCCTGGTTTTGGTATGAGGGTGATGTTGGCTTCATAGAATGAATTAGGTAGTTTTCCCTCCACTTCGATTTTTTTGAAGAGTTTGAGGAGAGTTGGTACTAATTCTTTCTGGAATGTTTGATAGAATTCACATGTGAAGCCATCTGGTCCTGGACTTTTCTTTTTAGGAAGCTTTTGAATGACTAATTCAATTTCTTTACTTGTGATTGGTTTGTTGAGGTCATCTATGCCTTCTTGAGTCAAAGTTGGTTGTTCATGTCTTTCCAGGAACCCGTCCATTTCATCTAAATTGTTGTATTTATTAGCGTAAAGTTGTTCATAGTATCCTGTTATTACCTCCTTTATTTCTGTGAGGTCAGTAGTTATGTCTCCTCTTCCATTTCTGATTTATTTATTTGCATCCTCTCTCTTCTTCTTTTTGTCAATCTTGCTAAGGGCCCATCAATCTTACTGATTTTCTCATAGAACCAACTTCTGGTCTTATTGATTTTCTCTATTGTTTCCATGCTTTCAATTTCATTCATTTCTGCTCTAATCTTTGTTATTTCTTTCCTTTTGCTTGCTTTGGGATTAGTTTGCTGTTTTTTCTCCAGTTCTTCCAAGTGGACAGTTAATTCCTGCATTTTTGCCTTTTCTTCTTTTCTGATATAGGCATTTAGGGCAATAAATTTCCCTCTTAGCACTGCCTTTGCTGCGTCCCATAAGTTTTGATATGTTGTGTTTTCATTTTCATTTGCCTCGAGGTATTTGCTAATTTCTCTTGCAATTTCTTCTTTGACCCACTCGTTGTTTAAGAGTGTGTTGTTGAGCCTCCATGTATTTGTGAATTTTCTGGCACTCCGCCTATTATTGATTTCCAACTTCATTCCTTTATGATCCGAGAAAGTGTTGTGTATGATTTCAATCTTTTAAAATTTGTTAAGACTTGTTTTGTGACCCAGCATATGGTCTATCATTGAGAATGATCCATGAGCACTTGAGAAAAAGGTGTATCCTGCTGTTGTGGGATGTAATGTCCTACAAATGTCTGTTAACTCTAGCTCATTTATAGTAATATTCAGATTCTCTATTTCTTTATTGATCCTCTGTCTAGATGTTCTGTCCATTGATGAGAGTGGTGAATTAAAGTCTCCAACTGTTATGGTATATGAGTCTATTTCCCTTTTCAGTGTTTGCAGTGTATTCCTCACGTATTTTGGGGCATTCTGGTTCAGTGCATAAATATTTATGATTGTTATGTCTTCTTGTTTAATTGTTCCTTTTATTAGTATATAGTGTCCTTCTTTGTCTCTTTTAACTGTTTTACATTTGAAGTCTAACTTGTTGGATATTAGTATAGCCACTCCTGCTCTTTTCTGGTTGTTATTTGCATGAAATATCTTTTCCCAACCTTTCACTTTCAACCTATGTTTATCTTTGGGTCTAAGATGTGTTTCCTGTAGACAGCATATAGAAGGATCCTGTTTTTTAATCCATTCTGCCAATCTATGTCTTTTGATTGGGGAATTCAGTCCATTAACATTTAGTGTTATTACTATTTGGATAATATTTTCCTCTAACATTTTGCCTTTTGTATTATATATATCATATCTGATTTTCCTTCTTTCCACACTCTTCTCAATACTTCTCTCTTCTGTCTTTTCGTATCTGACTCTAGTGCTCCCTTTAGTATTTCTTGCAGAGCTGGTCTCTTGGTCACAAATTCTCTCAGTGACTTTTTGTCTATAAATGTTTTAAATTCTCCCTCATTTTTGAAGGGCAATTTTGCTGGATATAGGAGTCTTGGTTGGCAGTTTTTCTCTTTTAGTAATTTAAATATATCATCCCACTGTCTTCTAGCCTCCATGGTTTCTGCTGAGAAATCTACACATAGTCTTATTGGGTTTCCGTTGTATGTGATGGATTGTTTTTCTCTTGCTGCTTTCAAGATCCTTTCTTTCTCTTTGACCTCTGACATTCTAACTAGTAAGTGTCTTGGAGAACGCCTATTTGGGTCTATTCTCTTTGGGGTGCGCTGCACTTCTTGGATCTGTAATTTTAGGTCTTTCATAAGAGTTGGGAAATTTTCAGTGATAATTTCTTCCATTAGTTTTTCTCCTCCTTTTCCCTTCTTTTCTCCTTCTGGGACACCCACAACACGTATATTTGTGCGGTTCATATTGTCCTTGAGTTCCCTGATACCCTGTTCAAATTTTTCCATTCTTTTCCTGATAGTTTCTGTTTCTTTTTGGAATTCAGATGTTCCATCCTCCAAATCACTAATTCTATCTTCTGTCTCTTTAAATCTATCATTGTAGGTATCCATTGTTTTTTCCATCTTTTCTACTTTATCCTTCACTTCCATAAGTTCTGTGATTTGTTTTTTCAGTTTTTCTATTTCTTCTTTTTGTTCAGCCCATGTCCTCTTCATGTCCTCCCTCAATTTATCGATTTCATTTCTGAAGAGGTTTTCCATTTCTGTTCGTATATTCAGCATTAGTTGTCTCAGCTCCTGTATCTCATTTGAACTATTGGTTTGTTCCTTCGATTGGGTCATATTTTCAATCTTCTGAGCGTGGTCCGTTATCTTCTGCTGGCATCTGGGCATTTAGTCAGATTTCCCTGGGTGTTGGACCCAACAGTTTGGAAGATTTTTCTGTGAAATCTCTGGGTTCTGTTTTTCTTATCTTGCCCAGTAGGTGGTGCTCGTGGCACACGTTTGTCTTACGTGTTTGGAAGGTATCTCCCCCGGTCACCGTTCTCTGCGGCCTGGGGATTTCCAATCCAATTCTCTCAGTTGGTCCGGGGGGCCGCGCGTGGTGGGGGTGCCAGTCGCCGCGGCTTGAGGGGACCCTGTGGCTCCTTTATTAATGCCCCTATTGGTGTTTGGTTGGACCCAGTCCCTGCCACTGTCAGATATTCCCTCCTCTCCCTGGAGGGGTGCCGGTCGCCGGCCGCCGCAGCCTGGGGAACTCACCACCGGACCAGGAAGCCGCCCTCGGGGGAGGGGCGCCGGTTGCCGGCCACCGCGGCTTGGGTAGCCCTCTGATCCAAGACTCGTTGCCGGTCCAGGAAGCTGCCCGCAAAAGAGCGGCGCCGGCTACCGCAGCTTGGGAAACTTGCCTCTCCGAGACTCTCAGCCAGCCCGTGAAGGAGGGAGGGAGGAGCTCCAGCCACCAGCTGCCGCGGCTCGGGGGAGCGCGCACTGCTCGGGGATCTCACCGCAGCAGAGTCTTGCAGTCAGACTAGCCAGTCCAGACTGGGGTACGCTGTGTGTCCATTCCCTGCCATGGCCCCGGGAGCTGTTCTGCACTGTTTCTGTTCACCCAGCAGTTGCTCTGGAGGAGGAACTAAGACGCGCGTACCTTACTAAGCCGCCATCTTCCTTAAATTATATCTTAATTATATTAAAATCAAGTGGATTTTATCCCAGGTATGCAATGGTGGTTCAACACAAGCAAATCGATTAATGTAATCCACCATATTAATAAGTCAAAGAGGAGAAACCACATAATCATCTCAATTAATGTAGAGAGGTATTTGACAAAATCCAGCATCCTTTCTTGATAAAAACACTTAGAAAGACAGAAATAGAAGAAAATTTCCTCAACATGATAAAGGGCATATATTAACCCACAGCTAAGATTGCACTCAATGGTGAAAGACTCAAAATTTTCCCTCTAAGACAGGGAGCAAGACAATGATGCCCACCATCACATTGTGCTAGAAGTTCCACCTAGAGCAGTTAGGAAGGAAAAAGAAATAAAAGGCATCGAAATTAGAAAGGAAGAAGTTAAACTTTCACTATTTGCAGATGACATGGTCCTATATATAAAAGTCCTGAAAAGTAGTCAACAAAGCTATTAGAGGTAGCATCAAGTTCAGCAAAGTGGCAGAATACAAGATCAACATGCAAAAATCAATAGTATTGCTAATTATACATTAGCAATAAGTAATCTGAGGAGGAAATCAAGAAAACTATTGTTTACAATAGCAACTAAAAAAATCCAATATCTAGTAATAAATTTAACCAAGGATACAAAGAGCTTGTACACAGAAAATTACAAACCCTTTCAACAAGAAATAAAAAAGACCTAAATAACTGGAAGGATATTCTGTTCATGGACTGGAAAGCTAAATGTAATTAAGATGTCAGTTAATGACCCTAATTGATAAACTGATTCAATGAAGTCACAATCAAAATTCCAACAGCCTACTTTACAGAAACAAAAAGCCAGTTATCAAATTTATTTAGAAGGATAAGGGGCCCTAAATAGACCAAAACTTCTGGAAAAGAAGAATGAAATTGGAAGACTCACACTTCTTGGCTTTAAAGCATATTCCAAAGCTACAGTGGTCAAAACATCATGGTAATGGCATAAAGATAGATACATTTACCAAAGAAATTGAATTAAGAGTTTAGGAATAGGCCCATATATTTATGACCAACCAATATTTGACAAGGCTGTCTCTTCAACAAATGGTAATGGGAAAATTGGATAACCATTTGCAAAAGAATGAAAAAGGACTCCTGTTTTACGCCTTATGCAAAAACTTACTCAAAATGGACCAGAGACCTAAATATAAGAGCCAGGTCCATAAAATTCCCAGAAGAAAATGTAGGGAAGCATCTTCAAGATCTTCTGGTAGTTAATTGTTTCTTAGACTTTACAATCAAAGCACAAGCAATGAAGGAAAAAAATGATAAATGGGACCTCCTAAAAATTAAAACTTTGGGGCATAGGAAGACTTTGTCATGAAAATTAAATGGCAACTTACTCAATATGAGAAGCTAAGAAGCTATTTGAAAAACCGCATATCTGATAAGTGTTTAATATCCAGAATGTATAAAGAAATCTTACATGTCAAAAATAAAAAGACAAACAACAAAATTTAAAAGAGGGCAAAAAACTGGAATAGACATTTTTCCAAGGAGGAAATTCAAATAGCTAAAAGGCACATGAAAATATGCTGACTATCATTAACTATTAGGGATATGCAAATCGAATCCACAATGAGATATCCTCTCACACCTACTGGAAATGATACTTAAGAAAACGGAAAAGACAAGTGTTGGAGAAGATGTAGAGAAATAAGAATATTCACTTACTGCTTTTGGAAATGTAAAATGGTGCAGTCACTGAGAAGACAGTTTAGTGATTCCTCAGAGAGTTAAATATAGAACTGCTATATGATTCTGTAATCCTGTTACTAGATATATACCCAGAAGAACTGAAAGCAGGGACTCTTGACTTTTGAACACTGATGTTCATAGCAGCATTATTCACAAATGCCAAAAGTTGGAAGGAACCCAAGAGTCCATCAACTGATAAACAGCCAAACAAAATGTGGTATATACATGCAATGGAATATTATTCAGCTATAAAGGGAATGAAGTCCTGATGTATGCAACAACATGGATGAACTTTGAAGACATTATGTTGAGTGAGATGAGCCAGACACAAAAGGACAAATATTGTATGATCTCACTGATATGAATTAATTTTAAGCAAACTCATAGAGTTAGAATCTAGAATTTAGTTTACCAAGAGCTAGAATGGGGGTAGAGATAGGGGAGCTGATACTTGATTTGTGCAGAATGTCTATTTACGTTAATTGTAGATGTCTAGAAATAAATAGTGGTGATGGGAGCACATTACTGTGAATGTAATTAACAGTGCTGGATTAAGTTTGTGAAAGTGGTTGAAAGGGAATATTTTGGAATGTGTACATTACTAGAAAAAAAGTTTGAAGATAAAACATGGGATTGAATAACACAGTGAACTTTGTTAGAAGACAAAACTAACTGGATGATAGACTGTGTTAATAGTACAAATATAGGAATGTTCTTTCATAAATTATAACAAACATATGACACTATTACAAGGTATTAATAATAGAGTGGTTTACTTGTTTGAATCTGTTGTGTACCCAATAAAGGTCATGTCTCTTAATCTTCATTCAATATTATTGGGTGGAACTTTTTACATTATCCATGGAAATATGACCCACCCAATTGTGTGTAGTAACTTTTGGTTAGATGGTTTCCATGGAGACATGTCTCCACCCATTCAAGGTGGGATTGCTTACTGGAGTCCTTTAAGAGGGAACCATTTTGGAAAAGCTTACGAGCCATAAGAGCCCACACAGCCAGAAATCTTTGGAGATGAAGAAGGAAAACACCTGCAGGGGAGCTTCATGAAATTAGAAGCCTAGAGAGAAAGCTAGCAGATGTCACCATGGCTGCCATGTGCCTTTCCAGCTGAGAGAGAGACCTTGAACACCATCGGCCTTCTTGAACCAAAGTAGCTTTCACATAGATTGGATATTTTCATAGCTTTGCTTTAATTTGAACATTTTCACGGCCTTAGAACTGTAAGCTTGCAATTCGATAAATTCTGGTTTTTAAAAGCTTTCCATTTCTGGTATATCACATTCCAACAGCTTGCAAACTAGAACAAGTGTTATATGTGGGAAAAAATACATCTAATATAAACTATGCATGGTAGTTAACAGTAATATTTTAATATCCTTTTGTCAATTGTAACAAAGGTACATATATTTTATAAAAGTACTTTACTATGGGTTAAAGTTAACAGTAATATTTTAATATCATTTCATCAATTCTAACAAAGGTGCGTATATTTCGTAAATGTACTTTTCTATGAATGAACTTCTCTAACTAAAAAAAAACATTATGCTAAGTGAAAGAAACCAGACTCAAAGTACAAGGTAATCACATTGTATGATTTCATTTATGTAAAATGCAAGTATAAATAAGTTAATAGGGACGTAATTAGATTATTGGTTTTGTAGGACTGGGGAAGGAGACAGGGATTGAGAGGTGACTACTAAGTGGTATGGGGTTTTTCTTTTTGGAGTAATTAAAATGTTCAAAAATTAGTTGTGATGAATGCACAACTCTGTGATTATACTAAAAGCCACTGATTGTACACTTTAGATGGATTGCATGCTACGTGAATATATCCCAATAAAACTGCTTAAAAAAAAGAAAAATGTTAATCAACAAATACAAATTAAGATTTGCAAAGCTATTTGCCTAGTACCTTTTTATTATTAACTATCATACTATAATGGTTCTTTAAAGAAACTCAGTGTAAAATTGAGTTCAATTGCAATTGCAATGCAAAACCATAGATCAACAAATTATGGTTGCTTTTCTTTTGCATCACACAAATGAATCAAACTAAAAATCAAAAGATGTGCAATATATCAAAGAAATTACATGAATCATGTCATCCAAACACTTCTTTTGTGAAGAGTAACTGTCTTTTCCCAAAGAACTCTCATATATCTCTGTTTATAGACTATAAAATCATTGGTGCCTCTGAAGAAAATTCAAAGTGTCTGAAGTTGTAGAAATCAGAAGTCAGGAAAGATCCCTGAGAAGATATTAACTTTTGAAGCATTAAGAAAAAGAGGTCATCATCAGGAGTTAGAAACAGGGTAAGATAATGGATAATTGGAGCTGAAGGGATACAGACTGTGCAACAGGACTAGATACAAAAACTCAAAAATGGACAGCACAATACTACCTAATTGTAATGTAATTATGTTAAAACACTGAATGAAGCTGCATCTGAGCTATAGGTATTTTGGTTTGTTTGTTTGGTTGGTTTTTTTATATATATTTTTTGTATTTTTTATTTTTATTTTTTCTCTATATTATAATTTTATTTCTTTTTCTGTTATCTTGCTATTTCTTTTTCTAAATCGATACAAATGTACTAAGAAATGATGATCATACATCTATCTGATGATATTAAGAATTACTGATTGCATATGTAGAATGGAATGATTCCTAAATGTTGTGTTAATTTTTTTTAATTAATAAAAAAAAAGAAAAGGGGTCATATTGGAAGTATTCTTTAATAGATTTTTAAAGAATGATATCATATTTTTATAAAAAATACTTGCAAAAATATTCATTACTATTTTTTCTTCTGTGAAACTACTAAATTGAAAATAATGAATTCAATTGTTAAGCATTTACCCATCAATTATTTCACTTCTTTCTTCTTTCAAAAATTAGATTTATTTTTCCATCTATATCCTTCTGTACTATTTTCAAGGATATGTATCTTTGTCTTCCTCCTTCAACTTCCCTTTAACATGGGCCTCCAAATCTTTTGTAACCATAGTTATAAGGGAAAACTATTGATTTTTTATCAGAATCTTGGTAATAGGATACAATAATTTAAAATGTGACATTGTCCAGATGCTATAATTTCATATCTTTGTCTTACTTACCTTCTAAAGAAGTTGCTGTTATGTTTATCTTGGTAGTTTTCAATAAGCTGCCATTATAAGTGCATTATATAAGGTTCTGGTTATTTATAATTTTTCCTCTCTCTTTTTTGCTCTAACACATTTTTTGCATGTATGTCTCTGAAAATACATATAATATCCTATTTATATTAATATTGTTTTTGTAAATATCTAATCTATTATATTTTAATACAAATAAGTCCTCTGAAGTTAAGTATGCTGTTTTTCCTTTACCTTTTTGTAATCAACTATGCTTTTTCATAATCTGTGCCTCAGCACAGATAAATACTCAGCAGTTAACGTATGAGTATTGCACATCCTAATGTTCACTAAAAAGGGCTAACATCTTTTTTTGCTTCCATTTCCTAGATTTCTTAAATGCCCTTCTATTGTACTTATGTTACATAAACTATAGGGTTTGGTAGATTCCAAATAATTTATTTGAAATTTTAATTTGAATAATTGATATTTATTATTATCAGAAGAAATTCTCCTAGCTAATCAAAATTCTCTGAATTGAATTTAATCTATCCCATTTTTGCCTTCTTAAACATTAAAAGCTGCTAGTATCCAATTTCATATACTTTTAGGTTCACTCTCAAATTACTCTCTTCTCTAAATTGAAATAGCAAGTTTTTTCCTATTTACATTTTTAACGTGCGATTTTAAATTGCATTTAATCTTTTTTGTGACTCTCCCATCTGTCTCCTTTCTCTATTTGTAAAATCCAGTGTTGGAAAAGATAACATATTTAGTTAATACATGTGTAACACAGGTAGAGTAGATAAATGGATAAATACTTGATATTATATATATGTATATGCATATATATATATTATATATATATATATACACACACACACACATTTTCAATTTTTTCACTGTCATTGCAGCCTTTCTTTTTAATAGCATGGCATGACACCTGGAATATACATGCACAGGCTTTGCGGGATCTTAGGTACAGATTATGTATATTCATTTTTCCATTATTCTCCTTTAAACTAGGCATTAAGACGTTTATTCAGGTATCCCAAAAGTATCATACATTCCACATTTCCAGAGAAAAAAAGGCATTACAATTACATCATATTTCATAATTTTATTCATTCTCTGATCCAAAAATGCAGGTTAATATTCTTCTCAATGCCAAAGATAACATCTATTTTTTCTATTATTGCCAGAAGTTTGTACTCAAAGTATATATAATCAAAGAAATAATACAATTTAAGTATATTTCAAGTTGCATGTGAATCCTAATATTTTTTTAGTACCACAATTTATCATTTATAACCTAAGAGCACTCAGTTCTTCAAAATTAATCAATGATCAGACTTTTCATTTTCTCAATGACTGCTTCTTAAATAATGTTAATCGACAAGAAAAATGCTTTGTAACCTGGCCATATTCAGGGATGGAAGTTGCTTAATATACACTCTACAAGATTAAAAAAATTAATTAGACTGACTGTAAATAAATGTAGAGGAAGTGTATTTTGAAGTTTTTTTCAAAGAAGAAGCCAGATGAAAGGGTATAACTAACTGATGAGAAGTATAAATTGTTAATAAGAAAACTCCAAGCATCTTTATTCAGTAGAAGAAAAAATTAACAGAAAATAGGTTAGCAATTCTGATACTGCTATACATGCACACTTAAGTATATGGATGTATATGGATGGCAGATGGCGGGAGTCAGGTTTCTCACTGCTGGTGTGGAGATTTATAGATAAGCAAGGGGAAGAGGCTAGAATGGGCCATGCTCTAATGGATTGAATTTGGAGACATCAGTATGAACTCATGTTTACCTTAATATAGAATATGTATAATGTAGAGATGGTTCTATATAGAAATATTGTTTGCATGTATATACATGGGTTTATATATACACTCACATATATTTGCTTATATGTCACCTGAGAGGACTTAGAAATACACAAGTGAGCATACCTAGCATCCAGATCTTGGTTTCTAACACCATTCCCCAATACAGAGAACCAGGACTACTTGGAAAAATGGTTGATTTTAGGACAGGGGATAGGAAATACACAAAATGAACCTGGAGGATCTTACAGTGCCAAAAAAAGTAAGGAAGTGCTCAATGCAAAAACCAAACATGGGCAGTGCAACAGTGGCTCAGTGGCAGAATTCTCACCTGCCATGCTGGAGACCCAGATTCGATTCCTAGTGCCTGCCTATGTAAAAACAACAACAATAACATAGTCACAATAATGTAGGTATACCAAAGCAACAAAGGAGACAACTGAAAGAGTTCCCAATGGCCAAATCTCAGATAATTTCAGCAAGAAATGAATAAATTAATATTGGATAACAACCAAAAGTATAAAATAAATATCTATGTGTTCATACTGATACAAATAAGTAATTGAATAAATAACCAGCTCAGGGAAAAGAACAAATCTCCTGCGCATAAAAATTACAAATAATTTATGTAAGTTCACTTCCCTCAAGGAGATGGACCATAGCTCCCCACTCCTTAAGTGTGGACTGCATACTGTTTGCAAAGAGTACAGTATGAAAGGAGGGAAAAGAATAACTTTACAATGGAGATACCTGACAAACTCTATCTTGGCCAGGTGATCAAAATCAACATCGATAATAAATCTTGCTGTTGGTATATATCCTTGATACGATGAAATGAAAATGGCATTTCTGTAGTCTTCTTCCCCCAAACCATCACCCTAGTCTAACCATATGAAAAGCATCAGATAAATCCCAGTTGATCTACAGTCTAAAAAATACCTCACCCAGTACTCCTCAAAACTGTCAAGGTCATCAAAAACAAGGTGAGTCTGAGAAGCTCTCATAGTCAAGTGTACCCTAAGGAGACAGGACAACTACATGCAATGTAGTACCCTGCATGGAATCCTGGAATATTAAAAGAGCATTATGTAAAAACTAAGGCAATATGAATAAAGTATGGCCTTCAATAAACAATAGCATATTAATACCAGTTCATTATTCATAACAAATGTACCATACTAATGTAAGATGTTAATAATAGGGGATACTGTATGTGTAGGAGGAATTCTCTATACTATTTCAGCAATTTTTCTGTAAATCTAAAACTTTTCTAACAAGTAAAGTCTATTAACCACTTTTCAAGGTACATTTTATTTACTTATTTGTTTACTTTTATTTTTATTTTTGGCATGGGCAGGCACTGGGAATCGAACCCGGGTCTCCGCCATGGCAGGTGAGAACTCTGCCACTGTGCCACCATCACCTGCCCACATTTTATTTTTATATTAAAAATGTTTTCATTTGTTACTTCAGTTGTGTCTTCAAAATTTTATGTCCTTCCATTTTTTTAATGACAGAATAGCCTCTTTAGAGAAGCTATTCATCTACAGTTATACAGCCATTCAAATATTTAGCCCATCTCAACATCTACTGGGAAATAAAGGCATATAGTAATAAAGTGACATGCATGAGATATGTCAGTAGTCCAAAAAGCATGCATAGAACATTAGTTTTTAGTCAAATGAGCCAATTTCCCACTAGAATGACACAGAATTCAAATATGCAATTGAATCCATCAAAATTTATCTTGAACTGAGAGCAGACAGAAAAGATAGAAGCCTCAGAGCCAACAGAAACTTCCCAGCTGAGCTGACACAAATGTGGACATAAGGAGAACAAAGACATGGTTGTTTGGAGATGCTTGGAGCCCAGCAGATGTTGCCATGAGATGTTAAGCAAACCAGTCCTGGAGAGAGCCAAGGGAAGCCAGCCCAGGAGAAGTAAACTGAGGAACCCCCACAGGAACAGAGGCTGAAAGCAATGGAGCCCAGGAGCAAGGGACCACCAGACGCCAGCCACTTGACTACCCAGATGACAGAGGTGTTCCTGACCTGTCGACCTTTCTTGAATGAAGATAACCTCTTGTTGGTGTTGTAACGTGCACAATTTTGTAGGCTTAGAACTGTAAACCTGCAACTTATTAAATTCCCCTTTTTAAAAGCTGGTCCAGCTGTGGCATATCCCATTCTGGCACCTTGCAAACTAACATAGCATACAAGCAAAAAGTTAGAAAAGTATCATGCTGCATGTTGGTCAAAGCATGATGTCAAAGGAACCAACTAATAGACTGACCCTCCACCTCTGAGAATGTCTAGAGATTTGTCCCCAAAGAGTAACTTAGTCTAGTCCGATGTGAATTTGTATTAGCAATTTTTAAGGACAAACGTGAGATATTTGTTCAATGAAAAGTTTATATTGGAGAGTGGGAGTAGAGCTGTCTGGCATGTAAGCTACTACCAAAGAAGTAGTACAACATTTTGAATATGCAGCTTTGTGAAATTTGAAATACAGTGACCAAAGGGGAATAGAGTTGAATAGGCCTCTAAGACAAATTACAAAAGAGATCAATCAAAACTTTTGTGCATGAGCTTAATGCGTATGTAATACCTAAGTGTGAATATGAGTTAGTGATGAAACGGTGACCTGGAGTTCAGAATCTTCTAGGATCTGTTTTATTTAGCCAGTGTCCTGGTGGATGCTAGCCTACTGGGGATCAACAGGAAACAAAGGGGCTTACCACCACTCCACCAGGATTTAAGCTCAATGCCAAACTGGTCAAATGATTGTGGGAGCCTTTCCTGACCCATGAATGAAGAGAAACCAACAGGAAACTGCCTTATGAAAATGCAGTTTTCCTGGGAAAAACAGAGAATGAAGAAATGTTGACTGCGAAGATGAAGTTTCCAAGAGTAGCAGAACCTCCTCTCATATCCTCATGCATAATTTTTTTTGTTCAGTAAAGTATTTCAAGCATGCAAAAAAAGCATAAAGGATAATAATATAACAAACTCACATCATTCAGATTTGTCTAACATTGACATTTTGGCTAATGTGCTTCAGAATTTTTTTCTTTTTCAGAAATAAAATATTTCAAATAAAGATGAAACTTTGTATACCATTCCCAATCCTTTTACTTCCTTTCTTTTCTCTCTCCACCGCATAACTACTAGCCTGAATTTATTGTTTAACTCCTGGCATGGTTCTATGTTTGCTACATATAAATTTATCAATAAACAATGTATATAGTATTTTTTCAAAAATTATCTTGAATTGAGTTTATCAACTTTGGCATATCCTAGGTTAGGAAGACAAGCAAAATTGATTTATTTTCTTTTGTTTAGCGTCACACACAGAAAAAAAGAAAAGCAATAAAGAAGGAAAGAAGAAAGGAAAGGAGGGAGGAAGAGAGAGAGAGACCCTCAATGATAAGTGTATCGATTTATAAATAGACGATTTTGCAAATGGCTGCAATGCAATTTTTTGTAAACAATTGACAGCAAAAATTTAAAATTTATGTGGACAATTAACTATTTATACATTATTATCAATTTTAAAATATTTTGCTAAAGTAGTTCAAATGTTTTTATGTGATTATTCAAGAAGTCCCAATAATACTACTTTCATTTTACAGTTTTTTCTGAAAACTTGAACTTGACAGCATTATTGGCCACCATATCATGACTTATTTTTGAGAATTTTCTTTTATTTACACTGCACCCTCCTTACAATTTGTCAATGAGGGGAAAAAATTTCACAAGGCAAAAAAAAATGTTAGAAGTCTGACTGCCTCTGTTGTTCAAAAGGAGACTGTTGAAAACTTGAAAGGGCAGTATTTTTCTCATTGATTGAACAAAAGCACCTGAGATTCTCAAGATCCAATTTTTCCTTTCTTCCAAGTTCTTCAATCTTGTGGCATGCTTTAAAATTTTTCATGTTCAGAGCTATTGTTCACCAAATCAGTCCTTCCAAGCTGGGTAGGTGGAGGTCTTCTCTAAGAAAAAAATATTGGATATAATTCATTTTGCTACTGCCCCATCTTCTATTTTTTTAAAAAAGCAGGTTATATTTAGCTTTTTGATAAGAAATTTTTTTTAAAAGCTGACTAAAGAAAAAATTTTTCTTGGAAAATCAAGAAAAGTGGCTGATAAAAGAAGAGATTCAAATATGTCCCTTTATTCCCCCACATCTCCTATACTATTACTTGCCCATCTCAAATGATTACATCAGGGTATTGCTCAATACAATGTGTTGGTTGGGCCCTTTACTTGCCCAGAAGAATTAGTAAGAGATAAAAATTTAAAATTAGAAGCAGAATAGAACAAACTAAAATAAACCAGCTTTATTTTCCATTTGCAGTAAGGTGAAACAAAGAATATTAAGAAACTAGCTTCAATGTTATATCAAAGGGAGCAGTAGAAAGTCAAAGGCAAAGCTCCTACATTGAATACAGAACTCAATGCTTGACCACAGTGAGCCTCTACCTGGGAACCTGACAACACCAACTGCAGAATCCTACCATCCTCTGCTGTGTTTTACCAAGTTACTTATTTCACTTATTTTGTTTTTATTCTCTTTATTTTTTAGGAACCATCTGAAAAGCATAAGCATTCTTTATCAGCACTTTCAACTTATTTAAGTGTGGCTCCTATAGCATGATAACAATGAAAGGATGATGAGCACAAGATAGTTGATCTAATTTGAAGAACGTGAGAAGGAGCAGCAGGAATGGAAGGAAAAGACTTGATGCCAGGGCGTACGGCCTCTCTAAGAAAATTCCAGCAATAACAATAACTCTTTCCTCAAAGGAAATGCATACCTTAGTGTAAGGCTTGATTGCTGGTTGAGTACACCAGGAAAATCCCCAGCAAACCTTCCCCTCCCCATCCACCAAAGTATCTGGTAGAGACTAGGACTGAGTACTTCAGGACATTTCTGAAACTTCTTCTGGATTAAATACAGACTAGTTATGTTTCAAAACTAAATGAAAAGTCCTACTGTTTACCCTATGGGTTCAGTGTATTGCCTGAAAATGTCAAGTGAGTAGCCATATATGGCCTGTCAGCAGAATCAAAATGGCCATTTTATATGAAAAAGAATCTGCATAGAGATAGTCTAAAATGATTTAATGCATTGAACTTTCTCTGACCCCTTGAGCTCTCTCACACAATATTTCTGGGCCTTCTCCACTGTGCCTGGCCTAAATATGAATTGGAATTCTCTTCCATTAAGGAATTCCTAAGTCAGCTCCTGACAATTCCGAGGTTAATCTCAGGTCATGTTGGGTGAAAGGAATGGCTCTATCAGAAGAGTAGCAAAATTTGAATTGATGATTTTTTTTTTTTTTGGCTTTTAAAAAGGGGAATTTAATAAGTTTCTAATTTACACTGCTAAGGCCGAGAAAATGTCCAAATTAAGACAAGTCTATAGATATGTCCAATCAAAGGCATCCAGGGAAAGATACCTTGGTTCAAGAAGGCCAATGAAGTTCAGGGTTTCTTTCTCAAGTGAGAAGGCACATGGTAAACACAGTCATGGTTTCTCTCTTGGCTGGAAGGGCACATGGCTAGCACGGCATCATCTGCTAGCTTTCTCTCCTGGCTTCCTGTTTCATGAAGCTCACCAGGAGGAGTTTTTCTTCTTCATCTCCAAAGCGCTGGCAGAATAATCCCTATACAATATTGTATGTTTGAATCTGTAATCAGATCATCTCCCTGGAGGTGTGATTAAATCAAGAGTGGTTATTAAGATGGATTAGATGACAACATGTCTCCACCCATTTGGGTGAGTCTTCATAAGCTTCTGGAGTTTATAAAAGAGGAAACATTTTGATGAATTGATGATATTTATTGATTCTCTGTTCTGTGCTATAAAATGTACTTATTATTTAATTGTACTTCTCACAATAATCTTGCAAGACTCGTATTTTTTTAATGTAATAGGCAAATGAGCCAAACCATTGTTATTTGCTTTCTATTTACTTTGTATACTTAAAAAAGTGAAAGACCCTTACACCTATAGTTGTCCATCATTTAACCTCTCTAAAGTCTCTCACAGGGATCACTGTTAATGTTCAGTATATATACAACTAACCATTTAAAAAATACTTTCATCTCTCACTAAACTTTCTTTTTTTCTATAAGTTATGCCAGTCTAAAATATCTCCATAAATAATAAGATCAAAACACAAGACATAAAGAATTAAGTTAGACCCCTACCTCACATCATATGTAAAAATAAGCGCAAAATAGATCAAGGATCTAACTATAAGAGCTAAAACTATAAAACATTTAGAAGATAAAATAGGGACAACTATTTATGATTGAGATTCATCAATGGATTCTTAGCTATGACACCAAAAGCATGAACAACAAAAGAAGAAATAGATACAATATTTGATTTCATCAATATTAAAAACCTTCCTGCATCAAAGAAACTTATCAAGATAGTGATAAGACAGCCTACAGAATGGGCAAAATAATTTCAAACCATATATCAGATAAAGGTTGAATATCCAGAATACATAAAGAACATTTACAAAACAACAAGCAACCCAATTAAAAAATGTGCAAAGGACTTAAATAGACATTGCTCCAGAGAAGATATACGAATGGCCAATAAACACATGAAAAAATGCTTATTATCATCAGCCATTAGGGAAATGCAATTAGAACCACGATGAGATACAATTTCACACCTACAAGGATGCTATTACCAAAAAAACAAAAAACAAAAAAACAGAAACCAACAAGTGTTAGAGAGAATGCAGAGAAATTGTAACTCTAATATATTGATGGTGGTAATATAAAATAGTGCAAACACTGTGAAAAGCAGCCTGGTGATTCCTCAAAAAGCTAAATACTGTATAGTATTACCATTTGACATGGCAATCACACTTCCAGGTATATACCCAAAGAGCATGAAAACAGGGTCATAAACAGATATATGTGCACCAATGTGTATAGCAGCATTATTCACAATGGTCAAATACTGGAAACCACCCAAGTGTCCATCAACAAATGAATACACAAACAAAATATGGTACATACGCACAATGGAATATTATTCAGCAATAGGAATTGAAGTTATGAGACAGGCTGCAACATGGAAGAATATTGCAAACATTATGCTCACAGAAATAAGCAAGACATATAATGGAAAAAAAATTGTATGGCATCACATAAGAAATGACTTAAAAATAGCAAATTTGCAGAGATAGCAAATTAGAGGTTACTGCAGAATGGGGGTGGGTTGACAAAGAATGGGAATTGTTTGTACAAAACAAAATAAAAAACAAAACACAAGATATGGTTTTTAGCAGATGTAGAGATACAAAACAAATTCATAATTCTTAGCAGAAATAGATCTTTATAAATAAACATGCAGGTATATGGAAGGCTATGCATACAGATCTGCAACTAGTTTGTATACTTATTTCATCATGGGCATTTCTCTAGGACAGTACACACAGATTGATGTTTTTTATTTAAAAAACAAAGGCTTACATATTATTCACAGTAAAGATTTACCAAAATTTCGTTAAACCATTCCTCTGCAGATATACAGTGTTGAGGTGCCAAACAATGATGCAATGAACATATGTATATGTATCATTGCATTTCTCCAGGGATAGATTCCTAAATGTTGATAAAAATTAAAATGTGGCAACTACTCAGATTCCCATCCACAGTGCATGAGAGAGTTCATTTTTTCATGCTCTTCACAACACTACACCATAATTTTTTTTATAATTTCACCATTCTAATTAACTTCCACCATTTGCCTTTAATTTTCATGTTTTTCATTATTAGTGACAATGAATATTTTTTATTGTCTTGGACATTTGTAATTTTGTAATAACTCCCTAGTAATAGCCTGTACTTATTTTTCTTTTTTGTTGTTTTGATAGCTGGGAAATAAACCTGCCCTAGCTGAGCTTAGCAGTCTATTCTTCTCTACTCAAGAAGACCTTCTCATTCTGCTTACAAGAATGGGATAAGAGGATGGCATCATGAACATCCTGTGGCCCAGTGAATCAGTGACTTCTTCCTCAAAAGACAAAAGTTTGAGACGATTCATGAAGACTCTGCACATTAAGAGCTTGCATATCAATATCTAAACCAAATTACTTGATGCAAATGTTCTAAGAAATGATCATGATGATGAATATACAACTATGTGATGATATTGTGAGTTATTGATTCTATAACATGAACGGGATGATCATATGGTAAGAATGTTTGTGTTTGTATGTGGTTATGTATCATAAATAAAAAAATTAAAAAATAAATCAAATTACTGAACCTGAAACAAGACATGCTTAAGACAACACAGAATGAGAAATTGCTCATGCCCTTTTCACAAAGATCCAGTGTCGTTGCTGACCTAAGAAGAATGAATCATATGGACATTATTAACTTTTGACCCCTACCCACTTTCTTTACCTATAAAAACCCTAACCCACATCCCCACTTCAAAGTGGTTTGGGGAAGATTTCTCCAGTTCCTTGCAAAGTGCACTTGCAATAAATCACCTTCACACTGAGAGACATGTTTCTCCTTTGCAGTACTGGGTCAAGCGGGCACATCTATGGAAAGTGCCATGCTTGCAGTAATGGTGACAGTTTGTCTCATTACAAATGATATCATTTCAATTTATGGTTTATATTTATTATATATCCTTGTTGTTTTTCTATTTGCTTTTCCCATTTTTGCTATGTTGAACAAGATTTATTAGTTGCTGTTCCTTAACAATAAATTATAACTTTATTATTATATGAATAAATATATTTATTACAAACACTGATATCTCTTGGCATATTGTGGAAGATAGGTGGTGACAAGGGAAAGATCATTAAAATACTAGCAATTAGTACATTGGCTAATGTTGCAGACGTTTAGAAGAAACAGAATACTAATCTTTTTACCAAGTTAGTTCATGTTTTAAAGCATATCAAACAACACGAGGAAGCATGAGGTTTTGCTTTTTTTTTAGCAGCCTGCATAACTGTTAATTTGCTTTCAAATTGCATTTTCAACTTTCTTTGGATTTATAGAAAAATGCATGTCAACATGCAGAATTAAAAAGGTGACAAACTGTGGAGAATTAAAACTTCTAATTTAACAGATGAGTAGTTGCAAATAACAAAATCTCCAACACACACAATTTTAATGAAAGGTGACGCCGAAGATTCTCTTTTTGTTTTGTTCCTTTTCATCAGGTAACAACAAATTAGTTTAGGAAGTCGTACTGGAATGCTATGATTATGATAACCAGCTCAGAGCCTGGGCTGTCTGCTTTGTTTTGTTTGTTTACTGAAATCAACATGACACTTCTTTTGTAGTAAATATCTATTTTCTTCACTGAGATGTATCGCAAGTTGATCAAGTCCAGACTAGTTTTTATGTGTTATTATGATCTGATGCTCTTGTGGTTCCTCCTGCTGAAAATCCTATTTTTCTTTTCTTTTTTTTTTTTTTTTTTTAACATGGGCAGGCACCGGGAATCGAACCCAGGTCCTCGGGCATGGCAGGCAAGCACTCTTACCTGCTGAGCCACCGTGGCCCGCCCCGTCCTATTTTTCTTAGTGTTCAGAACGAGAGAGGACTACAATGGCCCTATAGTAAGGAAATATAAAGTTTCCGATGACAAAAGAATAACACTTTGTTCCTAAAAAAGAACATATATTCTGTATTGCCTGGCAAGCTCAGAGAAAGCATTAAGTTAAAAACTGTATTGAAACAAAAATTACTGTGATTAAGCAGTGGAGAAAACTAAATGTGATTAAGGAAATTCAGGGACTATCAGAGTATAAAAACATGTTTTTTAACGTATTAGGGCTTCCTAACAAATGTTTGTTGATTAATTACACAAATATGTATCCACCTGTTCTACATACATTTGAAAGCACATTTTTAAAACAAGAGTAAAATGTTCATTATTTGCTAATGGGATCTGTGTGCATGGCTTCCACTTACTCCTTTGTAAATGTGTCCCTGTGTGTGCTCACCTTTCTGGTCCAGCACACTGATTATCCTGTCCTAGTTTTCCCTTATTCTTTTTCTTTATTTATGTAAATGAAAACACAATTTGAGAGCTTTATTTTCTTTTAACATACACCTATTTTCTTGAAATTTAACACATCTTAATGATTGGGCTTCCAGAACATTCTAACCATAATTTTGCAAATATGATATTCTAATTATTTCTTCATACACATAATTTTACTTAATATCTGACACCTAGCACAATAGTTACCAAGAGGGGGCAATTTTGTCCCCCAGGACATGTAAGTGATTTCTGGAGACCTTTTGGTTGTCATAACTGGGGTCGGATGGGCAGAGGTAATGGATGCTGCCAGCACCCTACAATGCATGGGTAGCCCTTCCAAAACAAGGGGCTTTGTGCCCTACAATATCCATAGCGCCAAGACTGATAATCCTGCCTTAAACCAACTACTTTGATCTGATTACAAAAATCTAGCCCAGATAACTTCCCAAAGTGGACACAATGGGATTTATCAAATTTGAGTCTATCTTCCTTTTCTAAAGGTAGGGACATTGTATAGCTATGCCATACAGTGACATGAAATTTCAGAGGACCACGGAATAACTGGTGGGGTTTAGCTTTCTTGAGATTAGTATTTCTAATATCATGTATTTCTAATATCATGGAGATAATGATTTAGGAAAGCTTTGCTATATTTTGATGTAACAAAGAAAACAAACTTTCAAAGAATAAGTTCATATCTATCCTCTAATAAATATTTCAATACATGAATCATTTCAGAAATAATAAACTGAGTCATTCTATCAGTATGGACTGAAAGGCAGCTTCTATCACAAAAATGTTTACCAATCAGCTAAATGAATTATTGCTTTATCCAACCCTGAGTAATTGGGAGACTCTGAAGTCTGTAAAATAGAAAATACAACTAAAATAGATTGACTTGCTATATTTCTGATCAATGAGAGTTATAGTGTTTTCAAAATTATGCATCAAAATTGCAATGAAGAAACTGGAAGAAGTTGGCAGACTAAGGATTTCCTTTCCTTCTATCCTAAACATTTTTGAAGAGTGATATAATAGCAATGCTTGTACACAGCAAATATGTTTAAACACAATTTTAAGGAATTCAAGAGTGACTAAAAGAAGATAGGATCAAAATGATGGTGAAAAGGCCAGTAGGATTCAGTTGTCTTACCTGAACTGACATTTCTTATTGGAAATTGACACAATAATTGGGTCTGCTGATAGATTAAGGTATACAAATTAATAATCAAACCCATTGATAGGCTCTCCTTCTTATGAACCTTTAATAAAAGATGATATATTGATCTCTACTATATTTCCCATGTTCTCTAATGACAGTGAAACTAAGACCAGGTAATTAATCAAGGAATTGAATGTATTCCAGATGAGAGAGTAATGATAGACTAGCCAGGTAACCTGTGACCTTGCTTCTTTCCCTGACTCCCTTCCATTATATAATGTGGAAATTTCTCTTACCTCCACCTTCCTTGTAACTTAGAAAGAAAGAACTGAAAGATCATTGTAATTATGTGTCAGTGACAATGTGTTAAGCATCTCACAGAAGTTTTGGTGATATTTACATTTTTAAAAAAATGAATAAAGAAATGAAAAGCATCCAAGTTGGGAAGGAGAAAGTAAAACTCTATTTGAAGATGCCATTTTCTTAAATAGACAAAAAACTTAAATATTCATCTACAAAATAATCAGAACTAGGGGATGCAAGCGTAGTTCAGTGGTAGAATTTTCACCTGCCATGCAGGAGACCTGGATTTGATTCCTGGTCCATGCACTTGCCCCCCCAAAAATAAACAAACAGGCAAAACAAATAAACAAAAGTTCAACAAATGGTGCTGCGATAATGGGATACTCACATGGAAAAATAATGAAATGTAACCCCACCATACAGCCTACAAATTATAGTAATAATAATCAGAACTAAAAAAATGAGTTATCAGGTACAAGATCAATATACAAAAACAAATTGCATTTTATACATTAGCAATAAACAATCCAAAATTGAAATTAAAAAGAAAAATCCATCTACAGTAATATCAAAAGAATAAAATAGGAATAAATGCAACTAAAGTACAAGACTTGTATACTGAAAACTATAAACCATTTCTGAAAGAAATTTAAAGACATCCAAAGAAATGGAAACACTCCATGTTCATAGATTAGAAGACTTAATATTGTTAACCTGGCAATACTACAGATTCAGTGCAATTCTACATAAAACAGAAGCTGGCTTTCTACAGAAATTAATATTCTGATCCTAACTTTCATATGGAAATACAAAGGAACCAGAATAGGCAAAACAATCTTGAAAAAGAACGGAGTTGGAGAAGTCACATTTCTTGATTTCAAAGCTTACTCTAAAGCTTACAATAACCAAGACTCTGTGGTACTCACATAAGGACAGACATAAAGAACAAAATAATTAAGAATTAATATAAGGTTATATTTCTGGTCAATTGATGGGAATAGAACATGGATCTCCAGCATGGCAAGTGAGAATTCTGTCACTGAGCCACCATCGCACAGCCCTCTGGTCAATTGATTTTTGACAAAGATGCCAAGACCATTTGATGGGGAAAGAACAGTCTTTTCATAAATGGTGTCTGGACAACTGGATATCCACATGCAAAGGAAAAAAGATTGGATTCCTTCCTTACACCATGCACAAAATTTAATTCCAAACGGGCCTTAGATCTACACGAAAAGCTAAAACTATAAAACTCAAAAGAAAACATGAGTGGACAAGACCTAAAATGCAAGCAACAAAAGAAAAAATTAGGAAAATTGGATTACAACAAAATTAAAATAATTTATGCTTCAATGACATCATAAAGAAATTGAAAAGACAACCCACAGAATGAGAGAATATATTTGCAAATTGTTTATCTGATAAAGGATTTGTATCTAGAATATATAAATAAATTTTACAACTCCACAATAAAAAGATAAATAATCCAGTTTAATAAATGGGCAAAAAAATCTAAACAGACAGTTCTCTGAAGAGAATATACGCATGGCCAATAATCACATGAAAAGATGCTCAATCTCATTAGTCAATAGGGAGATGAAAATCAAAATCACAATGAGATTTTTGGTGTTCATCAGCCCACTGGTGCTTATGAATTTTCTATTCATTTGCTTTATTGAAAATCTGAGTATTGGCTAGATAGAATTTTCTTTTCCTCCACTTGAGGAATAATAATTCCCCAAAAGTCCCCTTTTTCCCTAACCAAAGAATTAAGGTCTCTCTTATATCATATCTTTTTTCTTTTGTATGCTGTTTTTCCACAATACAGCTTGATAATAGATAGAGTAAAAATGTATATATATTTTGAATATGTCAATGTTTCATTAGTAACAAACACAATTTATCATTAGAGGTTAAAATGCATTCATCATACGATTTTACTTTTAAAAGAATAATAACATCTCTTTTAAATACCTTGAGATAAAAATGAAATTGAAATCTGCTGAAGAAAATTTAGGGACTCCCTTGATTAAAAGTCTTTTGTAACTATAACCATAAAAGCACACACAATGCCCTTTCATTAACTATGGGTTTGGGCAATTCTGTTTTGATGACTATAGATTCATAAAATCATAATACGAGAAGGGGTCTTGAGAGGTCATTTTAGTCTCCATTCTAGGTTGCATCATACTTAATTGTCTCTGACAAAAGTGTCTACCGTATTTTTAAAGCCATACTGCAAAAGAAGTTCATATAAATGAATCACACATATAGCTCTGAAGAATAGAGAACTCTGAATGGCATTTATGATTCAACCAATCAAATTATTATTGATTCCATCAGCACTTCCCTTGCTTCAACTGCTGTTTGCTAGTAAATCATAGCATCTTAAGAATTCAAAATTCTCATCCACTTCTGAGCTATCATTTCTCACTAGCACTTTTACTAACCAGATCAAGTAAGAAGCCACAGCAACTGCAGCATTAGGGAAAGCTCACTGGCATAAGTAAACTCAAATCCCTAGCTCCAAAGATATCTTAAAATTGAAATAAGTAAAAGTCAAGGTAAATATGCATATATATATATATATATATGCACAATATATATATACATATATATATATAATGCATTCTACTAAATGAATGCAAATAATGATAAAGACTTTCCCTACTTTAAACGCTCTTTCCCTGTGGCCTTGCTTCTATTGCACACATCATTCATTAGATTATGAAAACCATTAATGTCAAGAAGCAGAACAAAATGAATTCACTAAGGGGCTGCTATTAGCATATCAAGCAGCTATTTCTCACTAAATATTCCTGGCAGCTCTCATTACAAATGATGGATGAGCTTTATAAGTAGTAGTAGTTTCTAAGGAAAATAAAATCTTTAAGCATGCTACCACATGTGACTGAATAACTAGCAATCATCTTCCAACAGTTTATATTTTCCCTTTTTAATGGGAAAGTGTTATAAAATTCACAGATAGGTTAAATGCCTGAGTCAAGATTTATTTAGCAACTGCAAGTCTAATATATGATCAGACTATTGTAAGGGTTTTAATTAAGATACACTGGACCTAATTAGTCAAATATTTTACAAACATAGAAAATAGCAGAAAACTGAGAAAAACAGGTGGAGATCAGAATTTTGAAAGCCACTGTGACTGCAAGGACTTCAGACAAGCAGGGAAACTCAGAACATTGATTTAAAGCAAAGATACTATACTAATGGTTTTGTTTTCAGCAAAAACTTGAAGAAAACACAGCAAACTTTTTATCATAATAAATATGTGAGGAAATAATAATGATAACAATGTTGTTTGTTTTCCTTTTTAAGGGAAAAGGAGGTATTATAAGCCACAAGTACATGTAACACCAAATCATTATAGTCTCTAAATCATGTTTCACAAACTGCGGTACAGATTGAACTAACCAGAAAGAAAGACTGATCTAACCAGAAGAAGTGCTATGTGCGGTCTACACAGTGTATTTTTAAAAATCATTTTAATTGTCAGTGTTTAAAAATAATGCAATTTCAGATAAATTTCTACCAATATTTACTAATTCTGGATACTTTTTTTAATGTGGTAGCAATTGGTGGGAGTATCAATCACCATTAATTTCTCTTTTTGCTGCAAATCTCTCTTCTCTGCAATGGTCCTTGTGATTAAAAAGATTGCTTATTGCCTTTTATTATTAGATTTTATCACGGTTCTCCTGATATTAGAGAAACAGCTCTTTATAAAGATTGGGAAAACCAAAGATAGGCTGAGAGGGCTACCTAAGTCAATGACTGAGGTTAGCTTGCTGGCACTATTTGAATTGTATTAACAGATTGAATCTCATCTTCAGGCTAGTGAAAAATTCAATCAGAAGACTTCGAATGAGTACAAAACTAAAAATAAGAAAAGGCTTCTGACTCCAGTTTTTTAGGTTTGCCATCTCAAATTTGCTTTTCATCTCAAATTTGAAATCCAGAGGTACCTGGATATAATGCCATTTTAAGAGTCTGGGTTTCTTGGAAGATCCTGGAAAACCAGATGCCCAGAGTCTAGTCTCCCCGAAGTGCTAGTGAATGCTAATTTCAAGATATATGAATGTAACATTATCTTTCTGTGCAAAAAGACAGCCATCCTACAGGAAATGGAGCCATGACCCCCAAATACCTTGCTAATGAACAGTGGACATATCTGTTCAGGTATGAAGAAGAAGAATTATCAGGGGCTCTCAGGTCCAAATCGGCAATATTTCTCCTGGGAATCTCTGGAAAAGAGTGGTACTGTTGTAAAAGATTGTTATAGAGAACTCATTTCCTCACCAACTCCTCTCTATTTCTATTACACTGAATTGTGTGGACTAACATAAAATAGAGACAGAGAAGGAGTGACTATAAGCAAATCACAATCAACTTCTATCTTATGGTCCGGGAATAGACCGAAATAAAACATGGTTTACCATTAAGAAGGTTACACATTAGTACATAGATTCAGGTGTAAACAATTAACTATAACAAAGGGAAAAAATACTGAAAAAGTTGTAAATGGCATGCTTTTAAAGAATTGAAGAAACAGATAATACCATTTAGAGGGGAACATGAAACCACATAGTATCACAAATTACAAATAGAAAACCAATACTCTCTTTTCTCTCTCTCATTATTTCCCAGGGTGGGGGGGCTGTGAAGTGGTCTTGTATTTTGCTTCACCTCAGAACTTTTTGACGTGAAAGGAGTTGAATGTAGACTTCAAAAAATTTTATGACACTACAGTTTATTTCATAAGGAAACATTTAATTGTATATAAATAAACTACTCATTATTTGAGCATTAAATTTATTTATTCATTATAAATTATTTTCATCATAAATTTAGTTATATATATGTATAGGTATGTGTGTGTGTAAAATGAAATTCTGAAACTGCATTCCAATTTGGATACTTTTGAAAAAGGGACTCTAAGAAATTAAAAAAAAAATAAATACCAGAAGGGGTTTCAAAAAAATGCTAACGATGGTTATCTCTGGTCAGGGGGTTTGTACGTAATTTTTAAACTTCAAATTTTGAAATAATTTAAAACTTACAAGAAGATGCAAAAATAGCATCAAGTTCATGTGTATCCTACATCCTGCTTTTCCCAATAATAACATTTAATGTACCCACAGAACATTTTCAAAATCAGGAAACTGACACTGGTACAAGACTATTAATTATACTGACCCTTATTTGGATTTCATCAGTTTTTACAGTCATTCAACTTCTATTTTTGGTAATTTTATTTCCTTCTTTATAGTTTTCTGGATTTTCCAGGGGTTTTTTTTTTTCGCCTAAAAGATGCATGTGTACATGTAGGCATAGATGTATGCATAGATGTATGCACATATATGTTTGTATGTATATGTATTTTTTTTTTTGCAAAAAATACATTTAAAATGTATGCCATTTGCCTATTTTCTTTGCCAAAAATGGGTGGACTGGGTTTTCCAAAATAATCTCATACATCAAGAACATTCATAATTTAGGGACAATTGTCTTCTTTCTGATCACATCTATATTTCCTTCCATATCACTAAGCAAGTTTAGCAATAATTTCAGGATTTCCACAATGCTGGTCATTCTATCACCAATCTGCCTCATCTATTGAAACACTGTACTGTAAAATAAAGCAATCCTACTATTTAATATTTAGACGCTAAGATCGATATTATTATTTGTGCATAAAGATGAACATTCCACATTGCTTTTTATATTTTAGTTAAATTTTATGATTTTTGTTCAAGAGAACTGTGTCTTATAAGAACAATAAATTGAAACAGAATTATTTTACTGTTTGACATTTTGGAAAATTGTCTTTTACTTTGTGATTTCCTTCTTACCTTTTCTTTCTTCAGAAACTTTCTCACGAAATGAAACACTTCATTATTCATTCATCAACCAGCGCTGAATGAATGACACATGAATGACAGTAGAGAAGTTAAAAACATGATTGAGGTGTTATTCCTACTGACAAAAGATAAAATGTGTACATAGATTACTTTAATACAAGACAGAAAGTGCTAAAGAACTTAAGAGAAATTCAGATAGAGTTCAAAGGAAGGAATAGTTACTCCCAGCTAAGAAACAGTGAACCCAGCGGGAGGTTGTATTGTATTAGTGGGTAAATGTACACTCTCTTATACTTGGATTTAGGTGCTCTTTTCCCTAATAGCTGTACAAACTAACTTTCTGTCTGGGCCTCATTTTTCTAATCTGTAAAATGTGAAAAATATTAGTATCTACCCTTTGGGGTTATGGCATGAGTGAATGGAAATACTGCTTGTAAAGCAAAGCAATGCTTGGCACAAAGATAACCAATCTATAAAAGTCCTTATTAAATATAATGTTTCATCATTTTATCTATCTCAATAGCATTATGCATGATATTGTTTGAAAAAAAATAAAATTGAGACTGTGTGTTTTAACAGAATCAGGAGAAAGTTCCAGATAAGCACCATATCTCAAATTCTATCAATCCCTTTTTGAAGGCATTGAAAAAATTCTTAATCCCTTTTCACAAGATGTACAACATATAAACAAGAAATAAAATTTAAATTCATTTTGTATAATTAGATCTGCAATGATCTCTTTTCTCTTGTTTTTTAAACTTCTATAAAAAGATCTCAAACTACCTTTACATTCTCCTTCTCTTCCTCCTATCTCCTAAATGCTTTAAATTTCAATTAGATTTATAAGCTATCTTGATTGGTTTATGCTAGGGAGAGAAGAGTCTGGAGAGAAAAAGGTAAAGATTCCAGAGATCGTTTCTGGTTATTCTCGACTCTGATGGTTCTAAAAACTGGTATTTTTTGCTTGCACTCTTCCTGACCCATTTATAAACCCAAACCCCAGGTGGGATCACAGGGTGCCATATTGCAAACACTGCCCTGTGGTCTGATGCTCTGCCATCTGTGTTGCTACAGCAGCATCCACTTCAGATTAGGGATTGGACTCTCCAGGGCTACATAAAGGATGACTCTCATGAATGTATGTCAATTTTCTGCTCTGTCCCTTCCCTTCGAGACTTGAATGGTTATTTATTGAGTGACAGGGAAAAATAATTTCCATAAGAATATACCCCAGAGATGATGTGTCCTGGCTCTCTTCAAACAATTTCAAGTGAAACAGAAGTACTCATCCTCATTGCAGAGGCCCTTAAATTCTGCCTCTAGAACATAGCCCAATAAAGTTGCTTCAGAAATTTACCAGACAGACCCTTCCAATATTAAAGATTTGGAATTGCCATAGCCCAAAGACCCCTGAGGAGAGGTATGGAGGGATCAAAGGTGATGGTGGAGTTATACATAGAAGTTGGATTTAACAAATGAATATGAGTGCTGAATCATTAAATTGATATGTCCTTTGGTCTCTGGTGTTTTGAAGCAGCTAGAAGTAAAAACCTAGGACTGTGATATTGTAACCCATATCAAACTCTGAAATATATTCTATAACTAACTGTTGTGCTGTGCTTTGAAATTTATAGCTTTTTTGTATATATGTTATTCTTCACAAAAAAAAAAGAAGGAAAAAAGATCAATGTGATAATGAGACAATATTTAAGTCCTCTAGCTCACTATATCCTGGAGCAGCTAGAAGGAAAAATACAAGAGGCTCATGTGGTAGCCTATGACAAACTCTGGGGTCTGTCTTGTAATCACTTGTTGGAGGGGGCTTTGAAAACTACTGCTTTTTTGTTTCTTTGCTTTGTGTATATATGTTACCCCTATGCAATAAAAAAATAAAATTCTAATAAATAAATAAATAGAAATGAGTAAAAAAAGTACTTTGAAACTCCCCACTTTTCTATTTACCAATAAAAATATTAAAAAGAAAAAAGAAATTTACCAGAAAGTTTTCAGAAAAAAATAGAAAAAATGGCATTATTGAAGGTGTGGGTCTGGGGTGAAAAGAAAATGTCTATAAATGTTGCATGAAACAAAAGTTTAAACTGAAAAAAAAAGAGGTCATTTGCTAACATACTGGATTTCCCTTGCCTTAATGAAGTTAAAAGGTAACTTAATGGGTTCTTTCCACCTGAGCAATTTCAAATTCCCTCAAAATTCTTTAACAGTTTTAGAAGCACGTGTTTCAGCATACATTGCAAGTTTATTGAGTAATTTAATAATAAAAAGGAAACATGAAAATAAATCAATGGGAAGATTTTAGCCTAAAAACATTATCTCAACAGAATTATATCTGTAATATAATCACTCGTATGTGGTGACTTGTTAGCAGCTGTGGTCATAAATCTTAGCATCCAGGATATTCAGAGGAGAAGATATACTACTGATAGCTACCTATTCACAAATATATGATCTCTTAATCTATGAACTTGCAATCACTCCTTGGAACTGATGACTTGAAAGTGTCACCCGCAGACAATTCACTTACGCATAGCTTTCACTCTGCCTTAGATAATAATTTAAGTCTTTATCATAGGCAATGTTACAGCATTTTGTAAGCACTCAGCTTGCAAAACCCAACCCAGTTGCCTGCCTTTACAAATCCGTGCACCCACCCCTGGCACCATGAATCACCACCTGAAATCTAAGTTCTCCTCCCGGTTCTGAAAGCCAGCCTGAGCCATGGCAGGAGGAATAAACCAATTCTAGCACCGAATTTTAAGGCCCACTTTCAAGAGATCATGAAAACCTCTTTGTTGACTCAAAGAAGCTGCTTCAGATCTTCTAACTGGACACCTGCCTTGCCATCTTGGGGCCAATTTCCTTTCCTTTCCTTCTTGACTACCCCCACTTATATGAGTAGTCTTCAGTTCTCTGTCTCATCCCTACTGCTCTTTCAGTGATCTGGGTGGATGCCACCTACAGCAACAACACAGAGAAAAGCAGAGGGCTGCCTCTGGCCCCAGACACAACCAGGCCAGAATCCAGATAGCACTGACCATGCGAATATAAGTAAATTTCCAAACCTCTCCGAGCCTCATTTCCTCAGGGAGCTGCTGTTCTGATTAGATTCAATGACACAGTATATTTTTATGTACCAATCATGGCACCAAAAAAAACCTCACATCCCCAGTATAGCCTCTTCTCTCCATCTCCTTTTTTATGACAACAACCTCCCTGAGATACGGAATAATATGCTCATTATTCCCACTTGGATGGCTAGAACCTTGCTACATCTGTTAAAATAGACTTCTTCTTTAGGCTGGTCCTCACCCTTCTCTTGCCATTTCTTCTTTGGAAAGAACACAGAGAGTATTCTCATCTCTGAATAGTGTCAACCTGTGTCTTGACTCTCAGCTCTAGCAATGGAGTGAGTTTTTCTAAAATGGCCCCCAACCTATCTGATATCTCTGACCTGATAGCTAATTCCCACCTCCCCTATGTCACTACAAATGAACAGCCAGGCTGCTTTCAATAACAAGAAAAGGAAAACACTCATTTTGATATTCTTAAGTGTGCTCATGGCAGCCCAGTTTGCCTACCGGTAACTATCTTGAATTTAATCTATTTATTGTGTTTCAATATACATTTTTGCTTGTAATTAATTACATCTAAATAAAGAAAAGATGGTTGCTTGTCACAAATACACTTGAATTTTCAGTCTTATATTCCATAATGGGAAATAGACTTTTATATATGTAGTAGCAACTCTCTTTGAATTAAAATGCTTTAATCGTGGCTTTGAGAAAAGAAGTGTACATAAAAGCACAATATAATTGGCATTCTCCATCTTGAAATATTGGCATAAATTATAATTTCAACCAACATATGTGTAATACATGTGTGATTCAATAAACACACAAGTGCATCTTCTCATTTTCAAGTGCTTTTGAGGACAAATAATGTGATATTTAAGCAAAGAGGCCTGAAAACTTCTCTTCAGTTTTAGTTGAATCTGGTCAAGTCTGATTTCATCTGGATCTTTATCTAAAGGCTTCTCTTTCAAGCCTATCCCGTAGGGCAGATTCATATCCAGCTCTTCGGGAATTAGTGGATAAGCCCTAACCTCCTCTAGGGTGTCATTATAATCCTTTTTAGCTCCATAGCAACTCGCTCCTGTGAGCCTAAGATACCAGATAACTATCATTTACTGAGCTATTAAAATAAAGGCTTTCAGGCTTCCTCAGGTGCAGAATTGGAAAGAAGCCTAGAAGCCTGGAAGGCTTACCTGTCTGGCTAAGTCCTTCGATCTATCAATTAAAAGCAGAGTGGTCTATGGCACCAGTGCTCAATGGAATCTAATTCCCTATTCCAGTTTCCTAGTGTTATAGTCTATATCTTCAAGTTTCTTCCTATTGGGCCTATTTGTTGTTGGTTTCCATTTCTTCCCCTTGAGTAGTGCTATAATTAATGGATGCTATTGTTTCTCAGGCTCTCTTGGTTGTCATTTAATCATTTTCACTGGGTATACCAAAGATAAGAAAGTTTTAGACACGTCATTAAATCACTGCACTACACTACTGTGGACAGTCATAAAGCAGGTTACAATGTGTAATAGTAACGGGTGGTAATTATTATGGTAACTAGAAGGAACAAGCAAAAGCAAATGTCTTTTGAATTAATCTTGTAGGCTTTGTATATACAAAAGGGATTTCCAAGATTTAAAGAAAATGTCTCTATCACATCTGAACAATTATTAATTAGACCAAGTGTCATCAACTGGAAGGATGTAAAAGAAAGACCATGGATTCTATGAACAGTAAAAGAGTGAACCTGTTGGGGTCTTCCACTTTCTCTAGTCCTAATTTCTTTGAAAAATAGACATACCATGATAAGACGGGTTTGTCTAGGGATGCTGGAAGGCTGATTGATACTTACTTCTCCATAAAGCCTCATCCATCTATAGTTTTTTTGTTAAGCCTGACCACAACATCTCTCTGCTGTCTGGCCAGGAAATTATACATGGCCAGGGCACAGTGGTATGTCCATGTGACAAAGTTAGTACAGATAACAAATGAAGGGTAGACAAGCCCCTTTTATCATCAAATTAGTAAAATAAGCATGTTTTCATGGAGATCCTTGTGTAATTATAGTACCTCTTGTTCTAAATAAACATTTTCAAATGCATAGAACCCTCCAAGCAATAGAAATAGAAGGTACTTTACTTTTTGTCTGTTGCTGGCATGGTTAAATAATACCCACCAAACGAAGAAAAGAAGCTAGTAAAATATTTTCACTAAATCATCTTTTTAAGATATCACCCTACAATCACAATTAAGAAGAGTATCTAAAGCATTTGCAAAAAATCTCAATCTCTTGTGAAAAATACTTTTCTGCTGAATAGAACTTCAGAATAAATTATGATGGACTATCTCTGAATTAAGGATGATAATCAGTTTCAGCTGGAGAGGAAGACAGGTCTAAAGGTGTCTGCAGTAGGTAGTTGATCTCTCCCATTCAACTTGCCTTTATCTTAACGACTTCAGATTTTAAGTCCATATTATACTTCTGGAAGATGTAGTTGGTAAATGATAATAAGCTAAGAAAGGCTGAGACATCAATTAATCTTCTTTACACTGATCACGTAAAAGACATTTTTGAAACTAAACACTACAGAATAGAATGCTTTTGCATATATTATGTTATGCACTCTGCTTATTTTGAAAGGAAAATGTATCAAAGTATTTACACAAATATTTCACAATTCATAGGTAAGAATAATCTTAGGGAATAGTATTGTTCTATTTTGAAACCATTTTCACAACTGTCTTACCCCACAATTCATTTTCACCCTATATCCATTACCTTTTTCACTTATAAAACACAAAAAAGTAAAAACATCTTCTTCATAGAAGTGGTAAAAAAGAAATGCACAAAGAAATAACACAAACTATTTTTTTTCTTTTTTATTGTACCCCATACAAATAAACTACTGTTATTACTAGAAACAGGACATTGGAATCAATAAATGATAGTAGATTGATCAATACGTAGAAGATAGATGAATTGGATGGATAGATAGATAGATAGATAGATAGATAGATAGATAGATAGATGGATAAATAGACACAGAGAGAGTGTGATGATAAATATATTAGGCAAATTTTACCCAGAACAAAGAAATCTACAGAGTATGAAAGAAAGATTATGACTGGGAGTGGGGTCGGGAAGGAAAATAAGAAAAGTCTTTCTTTTGCTGAGAGGAGAGGTGAAGAAAGAGGAAATAAAGAGAAAGGAGAAAATACATAAATATCTTCACTCCCTACTTCCCATCCCCAATAGATAAATGGGATAGGGTTTCCTATTTGGTAGAAGCCCCCATAGTGTTTTGGGAAATCTGAGAACATGGATTCACTGGACATTATCTGAGAGGCAACTGGCCTCTCAGAGTGCTAAAGTCAAATCCAGCACAGTGTACATTGGAAAGAAGCAGAGTCACCAGAGCTGAAGGAGTTTCCAAAGGGCAACCTCCCAGAGCCCCCCACACAGACTGGAAGGCATGAAGTGGCTTTGCATATTACTTTGCTTTTCTGCTATTATTAGTGAAGTAGAGCAACTTTTAATATGTTTATTGGTTATCTGGTTGTCCTTTTCTGTGAATTTTCTATTTATATCCCTTGTTTATCTTTTTAGTTGGGTTATTTTTCTTCTTTATATCAATTTTCATGATTTTTTTAATGTATTCCATATGCCAATTCTGCATCTATTGCAACTATCTTTCCCACTTTGCTTTAGGTTTATAAACTATGATTATGGTATATCTTATACAAAAAATTTTTATTTTGAATTGACCAATTTTATCACTCTTCCTCTGTATGATTTGTCTTTATTTGTCTTGTTTCAGAAATCTATCCCTACTATAATTCATCAAAACAGTTTCCCATGTTTTCTAAAATGTTTTAAGTTATTTTTCACATTGAGATCTTTAAACCATCTGGAGTTTATTTTTTCTGTATAGAGCGAAATTAGAATCTAATTTTACTTTGCCATATGGAAAACTAATTGTCTCAATATTATTTATTTAACAGCTTAAATAAGCCATTAAATAAACCCACTGATTTGTAATGCTTCATCCTTCATATGGATGCTTTTGTTATTCATATTAAAATTATCATGATTCATCCACTTTCAATCTTTCAGACTTCAATAAAATTTATCTAACTTTATTAATATCAAACTACATTTTGCTTGTGGATATACATTTTATTTACTTGTGATTAATATATATAATGTTTCATAATGTTTCATTAGTAATTGCTAGATTCGGTTGCATGATATTTAGTTAGAATTTTGTATCAATATTCATGAATGAGATAATAATTTCCTTTTCTTGAATTATTGCTAGTATAGAAAAGTTATTTCAGTGTTCAAAGAAGTTAACCAAAAGTTTTAAAAGTGGATTCTTTAATGTATTTCATAATTAAATATTTCACAATACTACCTCTTTAATCTATATTTCATTAAGTATATTAAAACTTCCTATTAACTCAGTCATGGCTAATAAAAAAAATGAGAAAAGTGAATAGTGCCATTCATATGATGAAACATAAAATGTCATCTTTAATAAATATTATTTGGTATAATTAGCACTATTTTAAAAATTTAGAGTGTTATTAAATAATGTCTCCTTTTGTAGTCATAGTAACCAATGTACAGTATTTTTTTTGCTATTCATATTAAACAAACATATGTTTCAAAAAAAATCATTTTAACGTGATTATCAATGATAATGCCTCTAGGATTTATCAGCATTATAAAACTTATTTTAACTCTATATTTTGGGGGGGAAATTAGCATAAGAGAAGAAATTATTTGCACCCCTGTAATATACACCATCAAATGTTTGTCAGTGGATCTGACGTGATGTACTCCAGAAAAACACGTTCTTAAACTTAATCCATTTTCAGATTAAGGTGTGAACCCATTGTAAATAGGTCCTTTTGATGAGTTTACTTCAGTTAAAGTGTGGCCCGTCCAGTCAGGATGGGTCTTAAATCCTCCTACTGGAGTCCTTTTTAAATGGAATGAGATTCAGAGTGATAGAGAAAGAGAAAGCCACAGGAAGCAAGAAACTGAAGATCAGTAGAACTTGGAACCAAGAAAAGAAGGGAGAGGCCAAGAGCAGCTGCCGTGTGCATTGCTGTGTGACAAGGAGCCCGGGACAAAGGATCACCAGCAGCCAGCTCCAGAATGCTAGTCTTAGGGAAGAAAGTATGAACTTGATGGGCTCTTTCCCAGCCTCAAAACCATGGACTAATAAAGTCCTATTGTTTAAGCCAACCCATTGCATGGCATTCATATGAGCAGCCAAAGGAACAAAAACAAGTGGCAAGTATGTTGTAACAAAAAGCCATACATTAAAGCAGTGAGGTTGCAAAGGGGTGAAGCTTATAGGAGACGAAGATTGTGAAGATGGAAGTATGGAGTATGGAAGCATTAGTTAATAACAGGTCCCAGTTCTGACTCATTGTTGCTATATAGTTTCAGCAAGTCACAAAACCTAAATGCCATCTGGCATGGTCTTTAGGTAGACAGGCAGTGAGGCTTGTTCTGGATCATTCCTTCTGTCTCTTTGTCATCACTCTATTAAAAACATATTGCATCATAGAATTATGGAAAGGAGAACACAAATAGGATACATCTAAAAGTAACAGAGCTATATACCTAGATCATTTTTAGGCTTATTTAGAAGACTTCATAGTACGCTGTATGGCTGAATGCGACTGAAAAACCAAAGACATCTTGGCCAACGTATTCTGAAGTGTGACATTTTCATCACAGGAAGGAATGATTCAATTAGTTGATCATACCATATATTTTCTGCAGCATTTGACAATCCTAGAAAATGTCATAGAACTGAAAGACATTATAAACATCATTGTCTTGAAAATACTGCTTTAGAAAGGTTGCTTTGGGTGTTATGGAATCTCACAGGGCTTTCTTAAAGCAGCATCTTGATCAGTTTTTCTGCACTGGTTATTGGATATCTCTGTTAACCCTGTGTAACTAGAATCTTGAAGTCATTTCAGATTACCAATACAACTGAACTGGTTTAAGTTAGAAAGAAGGTATATGGATAAACCACAAAAAAATAAGCACAGAAAGGGTTTTTTTTTTTATGTTATTCACTGAACATTCTGGAGATTTTGAACTGAATTTAAGGGAAGAATAACACTAGATCCTTTGAAGGGTGCTTCATAACAATCTGATGAGCAATATAACATGGAATGGTTTCTAAGTGATAAGCTTCATATCAACAAACTATAGAACAACTCAATGTATATAATGTGACTAAATCCATTCAGTACAATTAATTGAGCTGTGTTCCAAGATATAAGGAATGTTAAAATGGTAATTTTACCCAGGACACTATACATAGTCATCAAACAAATATCTATTCAACATCAAAGAATACAAAGAAGTAAAATGCTTATTTGAATAGAATTGAAATGTACAGTCTAATTGCAGAGATAAAGCCCATTGTCTTAAATAGAAAACTCACAGTAAGATTCAATATATTCTTGCCAGATAAGCACTATAGACAAAACACATGAGAAACTCAGGGACAGGACATTTTACAATAAACTAATTTTGTAAAGATTTTTCTGATAATAAATGAAAAAGTGAGTAGGCTTCAGATAAAAGTAACCACACCTTTTAAAAAATGAGAAAAGGGACAAAGCAGTGTGAAAAAATGTGAAGTGAAATCCATAGCAAAAGTTTTCAGAAAAAGGTCAAGTTGTGGACATCTAACCAGGTAAGGCCGATAACCAAGTATATATGATGACGTGAGATACAGACAGTGTCACACTTGTGATATACTTCACTGTGCAAGGCTGATGGTCATTATCTGAAGAGTTACTGGCCCTCAGTAACAAGTGTATGCAAGGAGGAGCCCTGGAATTGGTGGAGGACCAGACCTACTCAGCCAAGATCTGGATCACAAATCCACCAGTGTCCCAATAGACTCTTCCATTGTTTTAATCTAATTGCTGGAACTTAGTACAGTAAACTTGACTTATAAATAAAACTCTTCTTCCTCTATCTGAAATGCAAAAGGACAGTTTCCTGACAGGTTATATGGCACTTTTGCAGACCACATCTATATATAAAAATGTTCATCCAGATGCATTACAGGAATAAAAGTTATTTAATCTGAAGTTACATTCTCTCTTCTCTGTGGATGTCAGTAAATAGTATTGGTCAAAGAAAGAAAGAGACAATAAACAACTTAGAGAGAAAGAAAGGGAGAGAGAGAAAGAGGGAGCAGAGAGGGGGCAGAGAGGAAGGGCAAGAGGGAAGGAAAGAGAGGAAGGAAGGAAGGAAGGAAGAAAGGAAGGAAGGAAGGAAGGAAGGAAGGAAGGAAGGAAGGAAGGAAGGAAGGAAGGAAGGAAGGAAGGAGTGAGTCAAACAGCCTATCCACATGTACATGAATACATTAAGGTAAGTTAGGCACAGAAAAAGACTCCAGATAAAAGCCAAGAAAATAGAAAACAAATGAAAGCAAGTTTTTGAAACAAAGAATATCAGGCCTTGAATTTTATGACTCATTGTAATGAGTCACTGTACCTTTTTTTAGAGTACCAGTGACCTCAGTAAGGAATGGACCTATGCTTGGACAAAATAAAGCAGTAAGATCCTGTAGGGGGATCTCAGAGAAAAAAAATGGATTCAAAAGGTAGGCTATAGCTAGATTTCAGGAGACTACTGGGAAATTATTCTGCATCAGAATGCTATGTGCATCTGTTCTAGTTTTCTACCTGCCAGAATGCAACAAACCAGAGATAGATTGACTTTTAATAAAAGGGGATTTATTTCATTAGTTCTTCAGAGGAAAGGCAGCTAACTTTCAACTGAGGTTCTTTCTTATGTGGGAAGGCACATCTCTGCTGGCCTTGTCTCCAGGCCTCTAGGTTCGAACATCTTTCCCCGGGGCAATTTCTTTCTGCATCTCCAAAGGCCTGGGCTGAGCTGCAAGTGCTGAGATAAGGTGTGTTGAGCTGCTTTGGCTGTGTTAAGTTGAGCTCTCTCATTTAAGCACCAGCCAATTCAAACATCATTCATTGTAGCAGGCATGCCTCCTAGCCAACTGCAGAAGTAATGAGCAACAGATGAGGTTCATGTACCATTGACTCATGACCACAGCAACAGAACTAGGCGCCTTCACCTGGCCAAACTGACAACTGAATCTAACTACCACAGCATCTATTTGGCCTATTTGAGTCCTTTCACATTGGGATTTTAACAAAACAATGGGATAAGGCTCAGTCCTTGGACCTCTTGTGTACCTACAGCAGCTCTGTTGGTGATCTCATCCAGTATCATAGGTTTCAGTACCATCTATATGCTGAAAACTTCAAAGTTGATAGTGCTAACCCATACCTCTCTCTAGAATTCTAGATTCTATATCCAGCTGCTTAATTGGTATTGCTACTGAAATATCTAATAGGTATGTAAATCAAAATTATATTTTCCCCAAATATATTCCTCCTGCAGTCTTCCTGTCTCAGTAAACGGCTATTCCATCTTTCTAGCTGCTCATACTTAAAACCTTGAGGTTAGGCTTGATATAACTTTACGCCAAATCTTGTCAGCATGGTTGACTTTCTCTTCAAAATATGTCCCAAATCAGCCACCCTCACCATCTCCATGGTTATAACCATTCAAGCCATCAGCTTCTCCCATCTGGGTTATTTCAGTAACATTCTATCTAAATGGTCCTCCTGGTACTTCAGTTTTCCACCCCTCCCCACAGCTTAACCTGAACACAGCAGCCAGAATATCCTTGTGAAATCTAAATCAGATCAGGACTTTCCTCTTCTCAGAACCCTCTAATGGTTTCCAATCTTGTGAGAGTAAATCGGATTTTTACAATAGCTTATACAATCTGGCCGACCTGCCCCATTACCAATATGATCTCTTCCCCTCTTCTTCCCTTACTCATCTTGTTCCAACCACATTGGCCCATTTTACTGTTACTCACATGGGCCAAGTTACCTCCTCCTCAGAGCCACTGAGTTTGCTCTTCCTTATGTCAGAAATAGTCTTCCTAGATGTTCAGCCCAAAGTGACCAGCTCCTGCATGTCTCTCAGGAATTTTTAATAGACTTCTCAGTAAGTTAATTTGCTATTTCAACCTCATCCCCAACTACAGCACTGCTTAACTCCCTTTTGTGCCCATAGCGCTAATCAATCTTTCATATTAAATAATTTTACAAATTAGTTTATGATTTGAGCCCTTCACAAGTTTGTGAGCTTTGTGAAAGCAGGAAATCGTGGGGGGTTGTCCACTACTGAATCATCAGCACCTAAAAGAATACTGAGTGTAATCTGAGCAAAGGCAAAAAGATTTTTGAGGTTTTTTTCAGAGAAAGACAATAATCCACTTTGATACCACCATAGAGTATATACAGAAATAGAGATATATAGCAAAAACTGTATTTAAGTCTATAAAAAGACCATGTTTCTTTAATAACATGACAGGCCTATGGAATACAGTAAAATTTAAAAGTTGGTATTACATATCAATTCAAATAAAGGAAATATGATAGCCAAAGATTTAAATCCTGAAAAAATATCACTGTTATCTCCACAAGTCAAACAAGGACTAAGGGGGTGAGAAAAAGACAATTAAAAGTTATATGCTCTAGCAGTATATTCTAAATATCAAGAGGAAATATTTCTCTTGAATTTTAGAAAACAAATATTTATGTATATTTATATCTATATCTCTTTATCTATCTCTCTAGATAGATAGATATAAATAGATAGATAGATAGATAGATAGATAGATAGACAGATAGATATAGATAGCATATTAGTTAGGGTTCTCTAGAGAAACAAAATCAACAGAGAACACTCGCAAATATAAAATTTATAAAAGTGTCTCACGTGACCGCGGAAATGCAGAGTCCAAAATCCGCAGGGCAGGCTATGAAGCTGATGACTCCATTGGAGCGTCTGGACAAACTCCACAGGAGAGGCTCGCCAGCCGAAGCTGAATCCTCCTTAAAAGGCTTCCTGTGATTAGATTAAGCATCACTCATTGCAGAAGATACTTCCCTTTGGCTGATTACAAATGGAATCAGCTGTGGATGCAGCTGACGTGATCATGATCTAATTCTATGAAATGTCCTCATTGCAACAGTCAGGCCAGCACTTGCCCAACCAGACAAACAGGTATCACATCTTGGCCAAGTTGACACATGAACCCAACCATGACAGATAGATAGATAGATAGATAGATAGATAGATAGATAGATAGATAGATAGATAGATGCTTATAAATGAAAGTAATAGACAGGTAGAGAAAACGTGTCAGGAAAATTTTTAGATAAAACTAAGAACCTAAAAATAATTCCAGAATTAAATTCTATCAATTTCCTGTGAGTATCAAGAATCAACATGGAATATTATCGTTGCAACCTATTACTTATAACATCAACCCAAACTTGATTTCATAGATCTCTTTGAAGTTTCTGATCTTTTCTAGAGTAAGTATAACCTGAAAGTAGAAGAAGGTAGCCAAGAGCCTAATTTGAATGTCACATATGTAGGATAAACAAGGGTATGAAAAATGAAGTTGGAATTTGTAAAACTGTAAAAGGAGGCTGTTTGGAAGTTTTCTAAAAATTTTTTGTATAGCACTAGTTAACAAGGATGCCATTGAAGTCCAAAATATTGATTTAATGAAAACCTGTAACCTACATTCTGTAGATTTTCTCATTAATGATATTGACTTTTAGTTGTACTCCTAATTAGACATTAAAAGAATATCAAAGAAATTAAAATAAAGGACACTTATAAACCAGTAGAAATAAGGTATATAAAGAACTGCCAAAACTAAGAGTGAAATTTTGCAGAATAAAAACTGCAAGTTATAGTGAACTTCCCAGGAATTCAGAAATCTGAAAGACATAAATGTGAAAAATTAGTTTGTATCATAATTTTGACTCATAGTATATATATGCCAATTAGCATAGCCAGTGACTTAGAATTGCATTCTTCAATGGGGTATTTTCATCCCCAAAGTATTTAAAGTGCCGCAGGTTATAAATTGGGCATGGACAGAAACTAAATATAAGACCACAAAGTATTACATCAAAGGTCCTAGGTCTTTGGTCATGTATGGTAAATGCTTTAGAACTAACTCTTTGGAGAAAAACACCTTGATTTCCATTTGTCTGTTTCAGTGTTATAAATATAACTACCACATGCCCAATTTCAAGCTACTACTCTGGCCAATCATAGAATCAGGAAGAGAGGCACATTATTGGCCCTTAGCCAGCCGGGGTAAGGCAGCTCCACCAGCCATTAAACACCCTTGGTGAAAAGAGCTTGGGCCCCACACTAGATCATAATAATCTTCCACAAATCAGTATACTTCTGACATTTTTTTCAAATCATAGCAGTCATTCTAAACATCTAATTTTAATTATGTATAATATATAATTGCCACTTTATGATGTCTCTGTTTTTCAAATGATTTGAATTATTTGAAAGAACTTTTGGCAGATTTATAAAAGAATTTTGTATTTGATCTACTTTTAATGGTTAATATATTCACATGGTATTATTCACATAATATTATTCACATAATATATTCACATGGCATTCCTCACTGGTGAATATTTAAGCAGTGCTGCAGTGAATATCCTTATCTGTTCATTTTGCTTATGCGCTCCGAATGACATTTTAAATGCTTCAGGAAATGTGTGCTAGATACATCATGGTGCTTACTACCCACAGTCCATAGCTTTTAAAACTAATTACTACCTGATACGTGTTCTCTTTCTCAGTCCAGGGAAACTGGAGTGTATGAGCTTCTGAATTACAGTAAGTGATCTATTGGCTTGCCGATACCTGTTAGAGCAACATGGCACAAAACATCGGCTGAGCCAATTAGATTTTTTCTTACAGAATTTTTTGAAGATTTTAATTCATCCATTACAGTCCATCTTTTTATCCATTCTCTCCATCTTCTCTAATATTTTTCTTATTTTCTTGAATATACTAATTATTGTAATTTTGAAGTCCTTGTCTGTTCATTTCAGTATCTGGATTATCTGTGGTTGTTTCCATTACCTTTTGGCTTTTTCTCCTTTACATTTTGATTGCATACTGAAAATGTACAGGCTCTGATGATGTTATCTTTGTACAAAGAGGGTTCACCCTTCTCTTTGACAGGCAGATTGGAAGGAAGCTGATTACTTTCTTATAGCAGGGATTGAGCTGACCTGAGCGAGGACAATAGTTTGGTAAAGTGCATCAACTCCGCTTTGTTGCTGCCACTAGGGTGGATCCCTTCAAGGATTTTAAATGAGAACCAGAGGCTACTACAGAGTCCCTCCCTGAATCCTACTCCTTGGGTCCTCACCACTGTGAGACTGGCAAAATCTCTGTTCTGCTTTTTATTCTCTCAGAATAATATTAACTCCACCCTTAGCTCTCTCTTATGACAGGGAATTCCGCCCTTAAATTTCAAATTTTTGTCCTTCTCGCCCCATAAGATGATCACAATTTCTACCAGTTTCTCTACTTCTAGGTAATATTAACTCTTATTACAAGCAGAAAATAAGAAAATTAAAATGAAAGAGAAAAATAATGGATGCAGAATATCCTGTCACTTCTTTGCTCAGAATTTGCTTTATCAGGATTTTGTATTCTTAAGACATGGTTGTCTCAAAGATTGTCCATGATCTTCAAATATTTATTTTTTCTCTGGCACTCCAGGCTTTTCTCAGTGGGAGAATGGTCTACCACAAACTCCTGGAGGCTGAAATAGTTCTCTTGGGAATTTGACCTAAGAAAAAGCAAACCAAAAGCAAGCAAGAAAAGAACAAAATCAGTTATCAGTGGATACTAAGACTGAAAGCACATACAGAAAGGAGAAATATGAGATAAGGTTAAAAACAATTCGCTTAGACAAAGTTATAAGAAAATAGAAGTAAGACAGTACAGTAATAAAATGATATAAAACCTAGAGCAGCAAACACTAAATCAAGTTCTTGAAAAGTTAACAGATATTCAATAATAAAGTGTTCTGTAATTACAAAAAGCTGAAGAAAATCAAACAGATTTTGAACTACGAAAATTAATAGAGCCTTTAATAAATTAATATGCTTGTGAATCTCCTAAATCTATTACACAATGATCAAATGTATTTGATCAGGGAATTCTTCATCACACAATTGTGAAAACTTGGACACAGAAATGAGACTGGACAAAATTCAAAGCACTTCCAAAAACTAAAGTTCTTAATGTATTAAAAAATAATAATCTAGGTTAACTAGAAAAAAATAAATTGTTATTAACAGGAAGAAGAAATGTCGAGATTCATAATGGAGCAGCAAGCAAAGAGGAGCATTAAAATGAAAATCCATCAACCTGTGCTTTTGAGGTCCTATGGATGCGGGCACATAGTTTTATACCAGTTTTTCTATTCTTAGATTCCCCCTATAAGCCATATCTCCCCTGTTCCTCAAATTTTTTATACTAACTGCATCTACCAAATAAAAAAATTAAAAACACAATTAATATAAATTATTTCAACCAATATCTTTTACTTGATAGAAATTCCTTCCATTTCAAAGCACCCACTACATTTTTGTATTCAATGTATTCACAGAAATGCTTTGTTTCAGTGGGCAAGTCCCGTGGGTATTCTTTTGCACTCAAAAAATTTGTCCTGCCACCAAATGTTATAGACTCCACTGATCCAATTAGCATAAACACTGGGCCATTAAGTATCACCTCCTGTGAAATGGAAAATGTGTCTCCATGAAGATGCTCTTTGAACCTGAGAATGTTTCCATTACTTTGCATTTATGTAATATATTAATGTTATTGTGAGTTTTATATTAGGAATATTTTAACTACTCTATAAAAATGAAATTTAAAATACCTTTTATGTAGCAACTAACAATGCAGAATGTAAGAATGAAATATCTCATATAGCAATGAAAAGTGAGGAAATGAAAATCTATACTATTCATTTTCAATTGCATTACACTGAAGAAAAACTAGCTAACGGTAATTAATTGAATTCTCTTCAGAGCAACTTTGGAGATGGCATATTGACCCAATATTCATTTTTCTACTGCAAGCCAATGAAGTATTATTGTCAGGGTTCCTGCAAATGCACAGATTATTTTTATCCCTCATATATTAACTAAAGCTTGAAGAGAAGTAAAGAATTTCAAAATTGAGAATGAAAGAAATGAAAGGGAAAAGAAAAACACGGCAGATAGAGTACTTTAGAGTAAATAGTTTAGGCATAAAGAAATAAACCTAAGTGTATATGCTGTGCCAAGTATAAGACAAAAGACCGTGTAGGGACTGGAACAACCTAGAAAGTAAAGGCTACATCTTTATTCATCCAGAATCATTGTTTATATAAGTATGTAGGCAAAACAAAACACACAAAGGTTAGGTCCAGCCTGTGGGATGCCATTTTTCAATCTTTGCTTTAAACATTGCTAACCTGAGAAAACAGTACGAAGCAAGTTAGAAAAGATGGGTTATATAATAAGAATGAGGGTATAACAGCATTCATTGCTTTCTTTTTTTACAATGTACTCAATTTATTTTAACATTTGTTCCCCCTGTTATTCGTTTATTTTTAATCCATATTTTTTACTCAACTGTCAATATCATAGATAAAAGAAGCATCAGACACAAGGTTTTCACAATCACACAGTCACATTGCGAAAGCTGTATCATTATACATTCATCTTCAAGAAACATGGCTGCTGGAACACAGCTCTACTGTTTCAGGCACTTCCCTCTAGCCATTCTAATATACCTTAAACTATAAAGGTGATATCTATATAATGCATAAAAATAACCTCCAAGATAACCTCTCTACTCTGTTTGAAATCTCTCAGCCAGCGACACTTTATTTTGTCTCATTTCTCTCTTCCCCTTTTGGTCAAGAAGTTTTGCTCAATCCCTTGATGCTGAGTCCCAGCTCATTCTAAGATTGCTTTGTTTTGGCCTGGACTGCTTGAAATACTTTACAGATATTATACTATTCAATCCTCTTAACATCATAAAAGGCGGATATTATTAATAGCTCCACTTTACAGATGAAGGCTCCGGTAAAAGTTGTGATCAGTTGTATTCATTTACTGAGCCTGATCTTTTAAAAATAACTTATTTATTGGAGCCTACTGTATCATCCAGGCATTATACTAAGCATAATTTCATTTACTCTTCAGGACAACCTTTTGGAATAGATCATTATTCCCATTTTGTAACTAAGGAAACCAAACCCGGACAACTTAAATAAGTAGCCCGTGGAGTGTGAAAAGGCCATGGGGGTGATTAGCTTTAGAAACCCAGAATCTTTTACTCCTTTAAGTTTTTTGATAAGTACCAATGGGTAAAACAGGACTGGATCAAAATGGATAGGAGCTGAGGAGCCAATGCACCTCCCAGGCTCTTATCTGGAGCTTCAGAAGCTGGGAGCAACCCCATCTCTCTGGGATGCTGCATTTGCTTGCACCAGGTGGCAGGGGAATTCCAATGCTTCAGCTGCCTTTCTGAATAAGTGATGCTTACTTGCTCTTTCTAGACCAGTCATCTCTTTAAAATCATGCTATCTTAGTTGGAAATTCTTTACCATGAAGAAAAGCTACTTCTGGAAAACATGCTATTTCCAAAAGAAAATTGCAGACACTCCCAGAAGTTATTAATTGTAAGGAACACATTTTTAGCATGTATTTATATAATAACACTTTTTTAGTCCAGTGTAATTTCTATAAATAAACTTTTATTGTCACAACAATGTGAAAATAACTGTTTCATTAGGCGTTTCAAAACTAACCTCCTGTTTTTTTTAATTTAAGCCTAAAAATGAGTTTCTTTCCAAAAACAGTTCACTAGCCTTCTGTATAAAAATCCAAGAAGATTCTCTCACTGCATGCCCCTTTGAATTTGACCTTAACCCTGTCTGACTCAATTCTCACTGTTTTCTCTTTCTTTATATCCTGCCTGTGCTAATCTCCGGCTGTTTTCCCACCCCAGTTCCTACTTCTTTCCCACCAACAGATTGGCACTCAAGCTGACAATGCCTTATTTAATACCCAGGCCCTGGGGGTTCACTGCATCGGTGAGAACCCCTCAAGGCTGGCTGCAGCAGAGCAGTTCATCTGTGAGTGGAAATTTGCGGTAATTATACCTAGCAGAGCCATGGGATTCCAAACTGCCTTAGATTGCTAAATTGACATATTAAAAAAATAATAGAATCTCATCCTGGATCCCCAACCACAATAATGAAAACCTTTTCTATCTGGAAATATCTATGATCAAATGCAGCTGTCTTCAAGTCACCTCATGTTCCATATGTACCTTTGAGTGTCAGTTGCCACAGGCCTCTAAAACAGTTAAGATCAACCTGTCATTGCACCTCACTGAACCAGCAGCAGGACTTGCACTGAAAGAAGGAATAAGGGAGACCCAGTTGAGGCTTCCCCATACTGCCCCTAATGGGACCTGGGGAGATTTCAAAGAGGAGTCACTGAATACCAGGGTGATAGGTCCTTAAGCATTTAATAGGGGAATTTATACACAAAGAGCTGCAGCTATCTCATGAAGAACAGCAGGACTGGCAAGAAGTTCACACAAATATGTCTGCACCCATGGCAACCACCCTACAGGTTATATATGGCTGAGGGACAAAAGTAGCTAAGTTCCAGGGCCTTGTGTGCAAGTGGGGAGAAAACATCTTGGTAGGTGCTCTTTCTCAAAACAAGGTGTACTCAGGCAGGCAGCAATCAAAGCTATAGCAGAAAAGCTCACGTGCTTCCAGGGAGTCATGGAGAGGAATGCCTGAGGAGGGGGACGTGGGCAAGATTTGGTAGGAGATGCTATATATATCATACAGTTGCCTGAAAGAGACATTTCTTACAGAAATACCAGAAATCCAACACTACCAGTCCCTGTGCTGTCACCTCTGTCTTTCCCACAACCGGTCAAACTTGTAGGCCCTTCAGTCCCAGGTCTTCTCGTGGGCTGACATCTGTTTACTGGGCTTCCTTCCCATTTTTTTTAAGCTGTTAACATCCAATCCAGGATAAAAGCTACTGTAAAAAATGGATTCACAGACCTCCGCTCAGTCTCCTGCTATAATTGAAACTCAGCCTTTTCCCAGCAAGACAATCTCCCCCTCGTGCTGTCTTCTGAGCAGAAGCTGCTCATTCTCCAATATCCCAGGCTGCATGGACATTGTTCCAAACTTTCTACTGAAGCTTTCAAGCCATCATTTCTTGAAATTTGTACCAAAAAAACAAGCAACAATTATCAAAATAATAAAAATAAACTTTGTATAGGTGATGACAGTTGGTTATGTGCCTCTTTCTACTGTTTAATGCAGCTGTCCTCTTCTGATCGCATAGCTACACTTCCTCATTTACCAAGAACTTAGAACTCTGGATTATTGTCTTTCTTTCTACGTTGTCTTCATGCTTATGACCCAGAAAGTAAACTAGCCTCAAATGTCCTTGACCTCCTAAACGCTAACAAAGTTTACTCACTCTCCTCCTGAACATCCTGTGTCCATGACATCTCCCTGACCTGATCATGGATGGACATTCAAAATATAAGTGATACTCAGTGACAATTACCTTTAGAACATTCATAAATCTTCTAGTGATGCTTCATGACATTTATCTTTAGCACATCCGGAGCTTAGGCTGACAAGGTGAAACTTGCAAACAATTCAATGCAAAATACCAACAAATTAGATCTTTCAAGAGCTGTTTTGCTTGACTCGATCTACTCTTAAACCCTTGAAATCCACTCTATGAATCCCTGAACACCATTTTCCTACAGATATTACACACTAATTCACACTATTTGCATTCTTCAACTTTATAATGGCTATTTAGATCCTTGACTACTACTTTTTACCTTATATCAGTCTTAAAATAATTTAATTTTATTATATTGAGTATAGATTCCATGGTACATAACCATCTCTGTCCCTAGAACCATCTATTACACCACTCACATTCATTTGTCTTATTCAAATAGTTGTAGACACTCAGCTCCAGCTTCAGCTCCAGAAAGACTTTCCTGAACCTTCCTTTCCACCTGAAGGAACTGCCCATTTTGCTGCCCTCTGTGTGCACTTCTATGAAAACGCCTATCATACTTTACTGGCCTTGTTTGCATAACTACTTCCCCCTACTAGACTATACGCTCCTCAATAGCAAAGAATATGTTTTCTTTCTGAATCCCAGTGCCTGGCACAGTGTCCAGTGTTAAGTATGCACTTAACAAACCTTTCCTAAATGATTCAATAAATCATTCTTCTGAGCAATTGCACCAGTTCACTTAACTCTGTCAGAAGTGTTCAGTTTGTCTCACTCACTTTTCAGGACTCAGTGGCCCAGACTTAAACATCTGCTTATATATTACTTTTTTCTCTGAAAACACATCTTTCCTAGCCAGCATTCAGTGTTGCAGATCTCATAACATTTGGTAAACATTGTTACATCATTTCCCACATAGCAATATAATAATGACACTGTTACCTCAATAATGAAAGCTTGGATTTTCTCTTTGTACTTAAAACAATACATCTAAAATAATGCCTGTACATTTCAATAAATATTTAATTTATAAGTGAATAGAGGAATAAATGAATGCCTGTATAACAAGGCAATTTTGGTACACCTTTATACACATTGTCACCAAAGATTATGGGTGTAAAGTGTTATTACAGTCTTCTCTATCTCTTCTGTGTGGCAGAACAAGGAGACAAGAACACTAATGGATTCTAGATTAAGTATTAGATCACATTACACTAATGAGCCATCCAACCACTCTGGAGAAACTGCACTGCTCAGAAGAGAATGGAAGGAGTTTATAAAGTGGCTATGTTTTGTTGGGATCAGGAGTATCTAACTCATACTAGGAGAGATGAAGGAAGTGCAGTAAAGAGAACACTGAGTCCTATGATAGGAAGACTGGCTCTATCCTTGGCTCTGCCGGTGACCATTTGTGTGGTCATGGCCAAAGCCCCTGCCAGACTTTCTCCTCTGGATGCTCATATGTAAAATGAGGGGTTTATTCATCTATCCTTCAAAAGATGTATAGAATTCCTACTATATGTTTTCCAGATGCTTGACATAGAGCAGAACCACGATAATCAAAATCCCTGTTTTCAAGGTAATTACATTCTAGAAGTGGGTGATGGGGAGAGGAAAAAAACAAATATACAAATCCATGTCAGATGGCAATAAATGATGTGCAACAAAATGGGGTGCTGGGATGGAGAGATCCTGGGGATTGCATACGATTGAGTACTCTATGGGACTCTCTGAGGACATGATGCTTGAGCTGAGGCCTGAGTGCCTAGAAAGAAACACAGTATTATGAAGATCTGTGAGCAAAACTCTGAGGAGCAGCTGGTGCAAAGTCCCTGAGGCAGTTGTAGTTTCTAAGATCTCTCCCATCTTTTAGAGTCTATGATTCTATTGTAGTTTGATCATGGCCACTAAAGATGTGGCCTTAAACAGTGAGGTACAAGAAAATTAATACTGCTCCTGTTTTTCACCACCATCCATCTTAGTTCTTCCTCACACAATGGCACATTTTAAAAGACCATCAGGGCACAATTTAATATTCTGAATTGTTTTATAATCTAAGGATCATTTAGCATCTGTTTTTTAATTCATTTAAAGATGATTTATGTAAAGAACTCTTTTTAAGTCACCGGCATTAGACAAATCAAAATATGACTCAAATGCCAAGAAAATAAATTCTTATCTAATTTGCTAAGCTAAAGGGCCTTAATGAACATTAATCATTTTTTATATTAAATTAGCAGAGCAAACATTCTAGGTGAGTTTTATATATTTATTAATTTTCCAGATTTATTATATGCAATTTGATTCTTGGGTGATCATTATACTCATTATTAGATTTGAAATAATAACCTCTTGAATTGATATAGCCCTTAGCCTTCTTCATATAACTCACAACACAGCCAGTCTCCACTTTGGGCAAGAGGAAATGATGCTGAAGGAAGTTAAAGGACTTAGGCAATACCCCCACTCAATTATTAGTAGAGGAATGATTGGAGGCCAGGTCCTCCTTCCTTCCTTCCTTTCTGCTTCCTTTCTCCATTTCATTTCCACTGTCTGTGCACCAGGCACTGTGTAAACCATTGTCAGTGTGGTCATGAATAAATGCATCTCCATCATCACAGAGCTCTCAATCAAAGGGAGGAGACAGATAAGGACAAACTTCCCCTAGATGTCAACCCAGCTTGTATTAGAGGTATGCCCAAGCCTCAGTGGGAGCCTTAGCTCACAAATCCAACTGTTTTATTTTTTATAACACAAAACCTACAGGGTAGGAATTGCTCATTTAAACATACTCCCCAGAGTGAATTAGATTTGTTATGTTGGAATCATATATCTGTTTCACGAATAGAAATAGTCATATGTCTTTATAAGAGAAAAAAAATGGACATAACAATAAGAACATCTTCAAATGCTATTCAGGTCAACCTTCTCCAGTGTTGCCCTTTAATTGCATTTAAAGTAACATATCTAATTAGGTTACATTGACTCTGAAATTTGGCTGGTCAATTTTCTTTTGCTAAATGTGTAAACCTAACTAGTTAGCTAATTGTGTGGATGACATATTCCACTAAAACAGTAAAGCTCTTTTCGCCTATCAATTTAGAGAATATGGGCTTTGCTAATAGGTTCTCATTTTACATGCATACAAAGAATATTTACTTTAGGAAAACAAGAAAACATAATAAGTTGTATCCAAGTAAATCAAGGTCCTAAATTTATTACCCCAGCAGCAGAATCAACAGCATAGAGCTCAGATTCAGAGGATCCTTGATACTCATCTATGCTCTTCTGCTTATTAACTGCATGGCAACTTGCATGGGAAAGTTGATTACACTCACTAATCCTCAGTTTCTTCATCTGTAAAATCTTATTTTATTGGGTTGTTAGGATTTATATTAATATTTGGGTAATTCTCAACACAATTCCTGGTACACCTTAAGTAATCATCAATAAGAAAAATAATAAACAAATAATTTTTGTCCAACTAATCACATTCTACACTACTTCATTTAGCATTGTAAATAAATCTCCCCTCCCAAAGGTTGCAGAATAATAAAGTTTATATGAAATATTCATGTCTGCAACTTCTACAACTATGGCCATTTTGGGGCAAGGGGATCTAAAAATTTACTTCCTCCATTCTTCTTTGTTAAGGATATTTTATTTATAGTGTGATATTGTTTTATTTTTTCAATCTTTGCACATCACATTACCCCAAGGACTCTTAAATGCCTAGGTCCACACCTATTATAGGCCAGTTGTTTTAATACATTCTTAGAAGCTTATTTAACCTTCTGAAGTTCCCTAGCACCCCAGGAAGCTTCAGAACAAATCAGGATGCTCAATGGAATCTTTTGACATTTCACATTCACCGTATTAGCCTATTTCAGGGATTCTATAGGTACCTCCTCAGGTTTTCTAGGTGGCAATTGAAGTAGTACAGATCATTTTAGACATAAAGTACAGAATACAGTGAGTAGCTATTGATGCTCCTAAGCTGAGTTATAGCTTCATTGACCATCAGTTGTATTATGAACTCCTTTTAATTGTATTTCTAATTGAAATGATACTGAATAGGATCGCTTCTCCACCTTTTGGCTAAGATCAAGTGTAGTATCCGTTTTTATCAGTTTAACATCTGATACGTCCTCTATCCGAGGACAATATGTTAAATGGATTTTTGGGACAGGGAGATGGAATAGGAGCTTGCTCCGTCCACTCCACGCATCGACCTGGTATTGCAGTACTTCCAGGAACGGTGCACCCCCTCCTCAATTGCGGTGTGAATTGACAGACTTGCTTTTTTTTTCCTTGTTCTTTTCTTTTGCTTCTTTTCTTTACCAGACCAGAATGTCTACAGCTCCCTTTGTGCTTCTCCCCCTGAGCTGCTTGTACAGTCGTTTCTTCTTCGTCTCTTTTTTCTTTTCTACTGACACGTCCTTTATTCGTGGCGATGGCCAACCCAAGCTTCGCGCAAGTGGTAAATAGATGCTAGGAAGTAAGTCTTGTGTGAGTACTTTTACTTGTGCTGCACGCAGGCCCTTTGTTCGATACTTCCTCCAACCTGTGAGAGACCTTCTTGTCGCCATGAACTGCGTCACCTGCTCCTGGCTCACTCTCTCTGTTGTATCTAGGTCTTACGCTTCCCAGTGGTAGTAGCCCGTTGTTACTAGCATCATGCTCTCCGTTCACCTTCTGCCTTACCTGCCACCTTCCTCTGTCTTCACTCACCCTCCAACGCACCATGTTCTTTACCTCTCTCTAAAAAATAAAAAATTAAAAAAAAAATATGATACTGCATAGCGTCCTTTAGGACTTTCTTATGCAGAGACATAAAGGTCTCAACTAAATGAATGAGACCACCAAGTTGCTGATAAAGAAGGCAGCACATCCATCAAAATAATTTATTCTATAAATAAATAATTTATTTTTCAGCTCCATGTCCATAGTACTGGGGATTGCAGCATATGAAAGAGGTGAGGGAGAGGGGACCTATAAGTTAGGAAAACATTTTGCAATGACCATCTGGCTATTTTAACCCCCTATCTGTGGTACATTTACGTGAAAGTCAGCTGAAGCTAAGCAAAGCCAACGGACAATCATCTGCATTAACAGAAATGAAAGATGCTCCCTGGGAATTTTTAAAGCTTCCAGGAACAACCTCAGCCAAAATGAATGCAGTCAGGATTTCAGTTTAGAAAAGATTGTACTGGATTGTTCGTTATTACTGGATGCCTTTACTCCTGATGCCTCTTTAGAAGCACAAGGTTTGGATTTTGCAACTGCTCAGATTTGAATGTGTTGGATTCTTCATAGGATTTGGAACCACAAGCACTTCCTTCTTGAGGTTACAAGAAAATTGAAAACATGAGGAGAAGTCAACATTATTTCCCAGTCCCCTGGTATGTAAAATATTTGCTCCGGTATAGCGTTTCCAATTGCCGACTTTGCTCTCAGGCTCCCCACCTGCCAAATTCTTGTCAAGAGAATTCCCAGAATACTTGCTGTTCATCTACTCTCTGTGCCCTGCAGACTTCTTTAATTGAAGTGCAGTTTGCACACTTTGGAAGAATTCCACCAGGACCAAACTTGTGCAGGAAAAATTGAGGACTAACCTCCCCAGAAAATCATAGGTTTCATTTCACTTGCAGTTTCCGCATTAAGTGTTGCCAAGAGAAAGGACATGCTGCCTGTGAATCGTACATTTCCATGTAAGTCAGCTTTCAATCAATTGCCAACAATAGATATCTGATTAAACAGATTGGGTTAACTTCTTATTCATATCTGTGTATATCTATTCTTACCCATATCTATGGTTAAAATCCATGTATAGTAAGATCACAAATAAAAGAAACAAGTGTACAGATCTTTTAATTAAAGAAAATTACTGGGAATCTTTATTCCCATGTCTTATTAACTCCAGATTTTCTTAAAAGGCAAATATGACAGAATATCATCACCTCCATGATATGGAGTTTGTCTCCATGATTTGCCTATTGTTGTGTTTGACTCTTTTTTTTTCTTTTACCTATTTCATTAAGAACAATTGAGAAAGCTAAAGTGTCTGAATTGCTTTTCTATTTATTTGGCAATTAAACTTCTCCTGTGCAACGTATGTTTATTTAAAGCATCTCAAGCTACACATTTACAATGCATTTGTTAAATTAGTTAAGAGACTTTAATTGGGCATTGGGGATTAGTTGCACTATTCCCAAATCTCTTTGCTAAAAATACATGAGAACAGCAAGCAGTTTATTTATAACCTTGTTACTCTAGGCCGTTAGCAATCCCTTAGTTTCCCTCTTCATATTTTTAATACTCAGACTCAGAATTAAATTCATAACCCTGTTTGTTCATGTTTTATAAAGTAGCCTACAACAATTTTAAGTTAAATACAGTGCATCCACCTGCTAAATTTGGAATGGAAAAGGATGGGAGAGTTCCCAGAAAAGCTGCATTAAAACTGTAAACAGAATTTGTAACACTTCCATTCATTGCCCATGGAAAAATTACATTACTCTCCTTTCATGTATAAGCACACAATATTATGCTTTCTTGTTTGATTATGGGAGATTAAAATTTTTAAAACAAATATTTTTTAAATTTTAAAAATGAATGTTTCCAATGGGAAAAATATTTTCTTTATAATTATTCCCATAACCATAAATCAGTGACATTTTGGTGAGTATTAAGACATCAGGAGCAGATAATAGCATCTTGTCACTTACAACATTGTCTGAAGCTATTTTTGTGATGGCTGTGCTTTAGGAAATATGTTATGCATCTGAAAATTATTAGCACATGATAAAGAAGTCTGAAAAATCGAACCCCGCTTCCTCCATGACCTGGAAGTATGAGTTCAGACCAAAGAACAACTGGGTTCATGCTAAGCCATCACACCTCAAGAGCAAAATCATCACGCTTCTAAAGGAATATTCCTTTGCAGGCTGTACATTCAGGTTATCCCTTGAAATGTACTGGCTCCTTGAGTTTTGGTTGGTTGTCTGTTTTGTTCAGTTTTTTCTAAGTCAGGGTTTTCATGAAGCAATTCTCCCTATAATCTATCTTACTTTAGACAAACCTGAACCAGAGTAGTCCAGAACACGAAGTTTGAGACATAATCCAACAGGTCATGAAATCATAACTTCAGCCTTGCTCCCCAACTTCCTCCTTTAAAGGAAGAAAAGTTTCACATTAAACTCAGAGACTTACGAACTATTCAGTATTTTCTCAACAAAAGTGAGAAAGGTGTGCAAATCTAATTACTTGTATATCACTGAATAAACAGGCTTAACAAAAAAGAAAAAGAAAACTTTTATTCTAAAAAAAATTAAAATATTCCAGGCTACTATTGAAACCACTTCTCTGAGAAATGAGGTTTTTTAATACTGCAAACCACCTATACTTTTATGGCTTTAAGATGAGTAAGTCAGTTTCTGGTACAGAAACTTAAACAAGTTAAAGTTCAATTTCTTTAACTTGAACACGGGCACATAGAGAATAATCCACAAATCTCTTTTTGGCATATTAAGTCTCATTCCTACTTTCTTCCAAGTCTCTTTTAAGCTTTCCTCCACCATTCACCCTCGGGACACGATTCTATCCCTCAATTCTTAATGAATAATTCTGACTGATGCTTACTGAGGAGGAGGGCACCAGTGGGAAAGAAGTCTGAATGAAGATATGAGAAAATAATTTGTCCATTATCTCTTTAATGATTCCCTAGAGGTGCCAATTCCCTCCAGTCCTGTAAAACCAGGCGGCAAAGATAAAAGCATATTCCTGCTGATGAGCTCCACTGTGATGTGAAGAATGAATATCATTGTGGCTGAAGGCAAAAGGTTAACAAGGATATGATTAACTCACATACAAAAGCTTTTTTCCTCTTCCTGTGCCTTCAAAGTCTTCAACCCAGAAGGAAAAGACAACCAGAAAAAGAAGAAGCCATTTATGACTTTTTGTGGAAATTCTTATATTTTTGTTTTAATTTAGTAGTGCTGTGTTCTCTTTTACTTCCATGAACCTGTAAAGTCAACTAAATTAGGAGCAAAATATGTAAATAAATTAATAGCTTCCATAAATCAAGAGGCTGGAAAACAGCAGCAATAAATTAAAGGAAATAATAAAAATGTTCTAAAAGTATTTTCCTATAAAATATGGCATCTGTGAATTTTGAATTAATATTAATATCATTTCCTGTAAGTGAAGTTCTCACTTATATAACTTGCCCTTGAATAAAGAATGATGCGTATTTCATACACATTCTTATGCTATTTTAAATCATAAGATGTGTATCATATGAATGTACATATACACATATACATATGTCTCTATGAAGCCCTGGAGATGAATTAGTCAATGCCATGAAATAACCTCTAGCCCTGAAAGAGGTGATTTTGATTAAATTTTATTTTTATACCACAAGAGATATTTCACACAAGTTAAATTGATAGATATTAATGAATATATATACTTAAATAGTTGTAATAAAAAACAATGACATGTATCTTTCAGGAAAAACACACATTTAATTTGTTTAATTTTCAGGAACAATTATTTCATTAAAAAAACTATCTTAATCTGACTGTTCATATGGTTCAGGGTTCAAAAAGTTAAATGCCTTCAGAGCTAGGTACAAATACAATGAAAGTGATTAAAGTTGCATTGGAAATATAATTCAATGCATCCTTCCTAAGACATTCAAATTCATTTTTTTTTAACTTTCTACAGGTCTTCAAAACAATATCTGCTGCCTAGAATGTTCCACCATCTCCAAGTGTGCAACCTCCAAGTGAAATATCAGGTGACCCTGTTTTCTGGGTGTGAAATGTAGTATTTGTATAATTTAAGCATACTTGGGGTATCAAAGCCCATTCTAATTGTAATCGCCGTAAGTTAAATTGAGGAGTTGTATTTGAAGTGGTAAGTAGATTGCAAATAGAAATATAAACAGATGGAACATTAAATATTTTTATAATTATCTCCTTTTTACTTTTCCCATTTTCTGACATTCATGACACACAAACCTGCACATACATACTAAAGCCAATGTCCTTATCTTCCCCTATTATCTCAGTATTCTTTCTTTTTGGTTGTATTTGCTGAATTGTAATTACCATATAATCTCTCAACGATTTCATTAATGATATTTTAGAAATTGGTTTTGCTCCCAGGTTTTGTCGTTTGAAATATTTGTAATATTAGATGATTGGTTTGATCTTCAGCATGTTTCAGAACCTTTCACCCAAGTTCAAATCACTATTTACAAAAGTGCTTTAAGCATTGGGACTTCAAAACGAAAAGGAAGCAAGCCTAATGAGTCCTTTTGGGGTTTATAGAAGCAATCAAAAACTTGGAAGGAAAAAGAGGCAGTAAACTGATTGATAGTTCCTGTATACTGCGGCATAAAACAAGCCCATGAGTAACTCACAAGTGTGTATTCTTTCAAATCTGTAGGAGACTTTCAGCTGGTATTAAAGTTATAGTTCATGTATCATAGCAAGTAGTCCTGGAATAGAAATTAATAAGTACCAATATTACATGTAAAGTGCATCTATATAAAAGCAGATACCTAGCAGCGCTTCTGACAATAAAGACTGATTTAACTACTAAAACTTGATTCTAATTATAGAATAGATTTCCTTCTCACTAGAGCCAGTTTTCCTTCTACTAGATAGCATTCTATATATTTTGCAACATGCAAAACACCATCTCCCAAAGCAGTTGTCTCAGACCTCCCCCAAAGCACTCCTAAACGAGGATTAAATTAAAAGTCTAAAAGTCTCTAGGTAGTATATATTAAGGAGTAGCACCAGGGTTCCTAGTGAATAGATGACTCAGTGGAAAGTAGCTACTATGTTCACAATGTGTCTTCATCAATTTAGGACTCTAAGTCCTAGGAGCTCAGATTCATACGTATCTGGCAGTGCTGAAAGATACTTAAAAATCAGATGTGCAGCTGAGCTAACTTTATCACGGGGGCTACACTGTAGCTCAGTCCTGATTTCTACCACTCACAAGTGCAGCATATTTCCCAATTTTGCTATCCCAAACAAAGGAAGAGCAGCAAGTAAAGCGGACAAGATGGTAATGTAAGAAAGAGCTAATAAAAGAACCAAATGACTCACATGCAATCTGGAAAGCAGATATCAGGTCTATTGTGCCTCCAAATCACTACTCTGCAGATGAAAAGGCTTTATCATTCCCTAAACAGAAAATTCTCAAATCAGGCCTCTGTCCCTGAAAGCTTACAGATATTATGTCAAAAATACTCCTTACTTGACCTTAAAGTGTGATGAGAGGTTAGTGTATTCCTGTATAATTGCAACGTACTTTATTCTTACAAATGGTTTTCATTCTTATATAAAAATACATGTATTTCTCTTTTTTTTCATGTGACTAATTTATTCTAACAATGGCCCATGTACAAAATTGTTTTTACAAATAAGGTAATAGCTTCAATCCATGATTTAAAAAATGAAATATTTATGTTTTGCATTTTATGGTAACATAAACTTCAGAAAAAAATAGATATTGCTTGTATCTGTTTTCTTTTTGTGGCTGTAACATTTGGTATAAGTAGGTCTTTAGTAATTGCATTTCCTTTAAGAATTAGAAGTGTTTAAAGTTGTTGTCAGTGTGAGAAGACTTGAAAGAAAGTCCCCCCCACCCCCCAAAAAATAAAGGGCAGGCCACAGTGGTTCAGCAGGCAGAATTCTCACCTGCCATGCAGGCAACCCGGGTTTGATTCCTGGTGCCTGCCCATGCCAAAAAAAAAAGAAAGCCCCTTTCCTTGAGATTCTGCAGTGAAAAATTTAACAAAGTTTTAAAGATTCTTTATCTTCAAGAGTCCCTATACACACAATGAAAAAATCTTAAAAGCATTCATATAAACTGGAGTTAATCTGAACTACTCACCACATAATTACAAACTCAGAATAAAAATAAAAGTGCGGATTTTGATGTTTTATCAACTAATGTGTTGCATTTCCTAAGTAAAGTCAATTTACCTTTCCTTTTCTCAGCTATTTATTTAAAATCGAGGCAAGATATTCTCCACCTATCCAAAGTATTTTCTAGCTTTTCATATACGTACTATTTTGAAGATATTGAAGGGACTAATATTCCTATAAACTTAAACCTCACACATATACTTTGTTAAAAGGTAAATATTCAAATCCTTTCTATTTTTATTTCTTCCTTTTTTCCTTTCTTTCAGTAAATATTTATTAAGCTCCTATACATGCCAAACACTCTTCTAGGCACTTGAGAGACATCTATGAACAGAACAATGATCCCTGCCCTTGTGGAACTTACAATCTAGTCAGTAAACAGACACCATATGAATAACTGCTGTGTGATCCTGGGCAAGTCACTTAACCTCTCTCTGCTTCAGCTCCCTCTACTGCCTAGACGAGCTCTTAATAGTATCTACCCGATAGGGTTTTAGTAAATATTAAATGAGTTGATATGTGTAAAGTTCCTGGAACAGAGTAATACTTATTATTATTTTCTTAACTGCACCAAGTACAAATATATAGAAAGAAAAGATATTAGATTGAACAGTATGACAATCCCATTTTTTTAGGTAAAGCCATACAGTTCAATCCTTAAGTTAAGACACTAGTTCTAACCTCCAGTTACATATTAGAACTACTAGGAGAGAACTCCCAAAGCTAACAGGCCAGGGCTTATCCCATAGCTATAAAATCACAATCATTGAGTGAGATGCTGGGTACTATTATTTCTTTCACAGCTTATTTAATCAAATATCTTATTTCATAGGAAGTAGTGAGTAAATCAGAGCAGTATGATGACAAATAAAGCGGGGACGGGGTGGGAGAGAAGTGAGTGATCAATGTGCTAAAGGCTGCAAAGAAGTTATTGAAACCAGAAATTACCTTATAATATTTAGGGAGACATATGGTGTTAATGGGTGCTCCTTGAATTAGCTGCTGTCTCATGGGGAAAATTTAGCTGGTTTTTTTTGCACTGTCCCACTCCACACTGATACTCAATAATGGTCCAGAGTATAGGATGTTATTATGCAAATGTAAATATTGGGGCGGGGGCGGATTTTTAATACACATTCTCCTGGCCACTGCTGCACATAATAAGTTCACCAACTCAAACTTTAAAGAAAAAGTTCGTAAGAAGAAGTAAAACATATTTAATTCTTTACAAGGGTTTCTCTGTGCACCATATCTGAAAGTATAAAGTAGAAGACAGTGTGTTTCTTATTTATTAACTTCATATGATTAAATCACCATCAATTTTCAGGTAATTGATAGCTTCCAGAAGCTTTTTACAGGTAAGCACTACATGTTCATCCTCATTCTCAATTTGATATAGTTCTAATGACTAGAACACAGATAATACAAATTAGACTGGCCACCTCAAGTAACTCTGAAGAGAGATTTTGATCCAGGGAAGGTTAAAAGCTATGGCCAGAGATACCAGTGTTAATTATTGTGACTCCTAAAGTCATACGTCTGAGCATAAAGAAGTTGGACATAATTGCTTACGTAGTAGTGAAATGTCAATAATTCACAATTCTACTGTTTAGGAAATAAGTGGTTCTGCCTTAACCCAAAACTTCCTATAGAGCAAGAACATAAGCACCTAACAGCACAAGAGAAATATTTTGAAGCCAGCTACATCAAAGAGATATGGACTACTTAATGGGAATGAGGTTTTTACAAAATAATGAGTTAATATTTTTGGAAAACTTGATTATGTAAATTGTTCATTGTAAGCAATAGAAGATCTCTAGCTGAGCTATCTAGTGGATGATGAGACAACCTAAAGAACAGGTTGACAAGATGTGTCATAAACCTCAGTCCTTAGTTTTATACTCTTCAAAATTTTTAATATGAACATATTTTTTTTAAAAAATAGCTTACCAGGTATGTGATTAATGAAGAAATTTAGGAAGGGATGCAATTTGCATGATAGAATAAAGATCCAAATAGCTCTTGACAGATATGAATAAAATATCGCATCTAACAGGATGAAATGAAATAATAAAATAATTGCTCATCTGATCACTTTGGTTGGGCTAAAAGCCTCTTCTCTGTTATTATGCAGCACCTTATGCTTATCTAAAATCTTGGATACCATATGAAATAATATACGAGAAAATCCCATAGTATTTTGAAATTATACGTGTATATGTTATTTCTTCAGAACAAAGTCTGCCTACTCAACTTATGCCTTAGATCACCTAGCTGAGTGTTTACTAGGCTGATAAATTTTATTGGGATGAACAGGAATATATCTTAAAATACAACAACAACTTAAATATAGTAAAGGAATGGCATGAGTGAGTTAGAGAGAGTGTAAGCCAGACATGGTAGAATATGGTAGCTGATTTCATGTAGAAGAGGCACAGAGCCACTCTTTATGATCTCAAGGTAGTATAATTAGTCAAGGTAGAGTATTTACAGGGAATTAGGGACCCTATTCAGGAGAAGTAAAAATACCTGAAACTGTAATGCATGGGGTCACGCATTGTCTTGCGTTTCCTAGCAATGATATTTTCAAGCATAGATTTGTGGCCGCTTATCATAGAAAGAAGTCAGTCATCATTTATTCAATAATGTTCTCTATTATATTCTAGGTATAGTGCCATGCTATAAGGATACAGAGCATATAGCACAGTTCTTATACTCAAGAAATTTACCATTTAATGAGAGATACAAAGTTGTTAATAAGTAACAATCAGTTACTTCAGTAGTTACAATCAGAAGTAGGAGCACATTTTTAAAAAATAACCTCCTCTTGGAAGATCAAGGAAAAATTCCTTTCCCTGAGTCCTATTGGAAAACTGAGCTAGATAATCTTCAATGTGCCTTGAAACCCTAAATTTCTGATTCCAAGGTTTGTTTAGTCCTATACACCCCCCTATCCCTTCTGGTTTTATGCACTGGAAATGTTAGACTAATCATCTGTGGTGGTTTGGAGTTGTACATACTCCAGAAAAACATGTTCTTAAACCTAATCCATTCCTATTGCTGTGAACCCATGATAAGTAGGAACTTTTGATGAGGTTACTTCCGTTAAGATGCAGCCCATCTCAATTAGGATGGGTCTTAATCCTATCACTGGAGTCCTTTATGAATAAACTGAAATTCAGACAGAAAAAGGAAAAGCCATGAGAAGCAAGAAGCTGAAGGTAAACAGAACCTGAAGACAGAGGCGAGGCCAGGAGCGGTCACTGCGTGTATTGCTATGTGACAGGGAAGCCTAGGACCAAAGGATCAAGGCAAAAGCCCCAGAATGCCAGTCTTCAAGAAGAAAGCATCACATTGATGACAGCTTGATTTGAAAATTAACTTAGCCTCAAAACCCTGAGCTGACAAATTCCCATTGTTTAAGTCAACATGACCTCTTAAAAGTCAGTTAGGGGGAGCAAGGGTAGTCCAGTGGGAGAATTCTTGCCTGCCACGTGGGAGGCCTGGGTTGGATTCCCAGTCCATGCACTTCCCCCAAAACAAACAAATAAGCAAAACGAACAAACAAAAATTCAACAAACAGTGCTGCAATAAAAGGACATTCACATGGAAAAACAGCGAAATGTGACCCCACCACACAGCATACCAAAAAAAAAGTCAGTTGGAAAGGTTTGAAGGTATTTTGTACCTGATGATGGTCTTTCAACGTGGATCTGCCACTCCTTTCTCTGTCAGTATTACAATTTTTATTTTACATATGTAAATAATATATATGATAAATTTGGCATTTTTTTTAACTTTAATTATGTTGATTGGCATTTGACTGCCAATATTTGAGGATAGCTTATTGTTTCGGTTTTCTTCTACTGTGATGTACGTTGACTTGTATACCCAAGTTTGGAAATGTTCTTGGTCTTGTCTGCATTCTAGTGGTGTGGACCCGTTGTGAATCGGGTCTCTTCCATATTAGTTCAGTTAAGGTGTGGCCCAACTCAACTAGGCTGAACTTTAATCCATATTACTGGAGTCCTTTATAAACAAAGTGAAAGTCAGTCAGAGATAAACCATGGGGAGCAGGCTGAAGCCGGAAGTCATCGGAACCAGAAAAAAAAGACACATTTTGTGCATTGCCATGTGGTGGAAAAGCCAAGGAATTCAAGAAATTGCTGGTCAGCCAGAAGATAATGATCCTGGGAGGAAGCAAACCAAGAGTCAATAAATTCTTGTTAAACCAACCCCCAGTATGTTATTTGTTTAGCCAGGATACTAAAATACAGTGTTTATCTTTTTGAAAATATAACAGGATTAGAATTTCATCTTTATGTTATAAAGTTAAGCCATAAATGGTGTTACAAATGTACATAACTCAACTAAGGTGACAATCTGAAGAAAAAGTAATTTGTAGGCCTGCTAAGAAGCCAAACTCTTACATAAGAGGCAAAGACAAAGGCATTGTATATATATATTTTACTTCCTTAAGCCTGGAATTTTTATTGTTTTTGTTAGTGTTTTATTTTTAATGAAGGTTATAAATTATGATGTTTTATGATTTCTAAAACATTAAAGTATTTTAAAAAGTGTCCTAGAATTTTTTTTAAAGATAGGAAATGCTAAGAAACAGCTTCTTCGTCCTTTATATAATTCTAACTCAAAACAACATGTGAGCCAAAATTGTTTTAGAAACCAGAGCTCTTTTATATATACATTTAACAACAAGTAAATAGATGGATAAACAAACATACAGAGAGGCAATTTGACCTTAAGGTTAAACTGAAATTTTCTAAATGTAAGAAGAAAACTAAAGAAAAGATCTCACACCCCACCATATCAGCATTTTCAAAAGATATACTTCTACTTGAATTTGATTAAATAAAACATCTTGTCCCTTATCTAATCTGAAGTTGATTTTATTTAAGCTGAGATCACAATTGCCATTAATGTTAATTAAACTCTTTTGATTGTTACAGCACATAAACTATCTCCCTGAAATTTATCACCTTCCAAATTTCAGCAAAAATTTTAGGAAGATAGGCACCCTGATCTAGTACTTGAACTTTAAAATGTGTCTGACTTCTTCTACTACAATACTGCAACACCAGAAATCCAGGAATTTTAAAAATATCCAAACAAGGAATCTCGTGTACAGAACAAAAATGCTCAATAAAGGTGTGTTAATTTATCCATTAAACTGTAACTTCTTGTAAATTGTGGCTTAGCTTTCATTTGAAAAATGGAAACTGTTGTAATTTTAAGCTCTGTTCTCCATGGTACATGGGTATTTTTAAATCTTGTCATTTCATTTTTTCAGATCTGTATTTTGATTCCTAGTATTGTCCTGCTTTATGTAAGCAATCACTATGTGACTGGAGGCAATGTATCCATTATTGCAGGAAAGAAGGAAAATAATAAAACATGGCAAAACATCACCAAAAACTCAGCAAATTGTTAGGAGTTACACATCAAAAAAGATTAACCATCTTCACTGAAATGCTGAGAAAAAGAGAAGAAAGAAGAAACAAGTAAAGTTTAAGCTCTAAAGAATGAAAGAGCAAAGGAAAAGAGTGAAAAATAAAATAAGAAATGATAGAAAAGAAAAAAATAGAGGCTCTGACTATATTAAATTGAAGATGAATAATTTAAAATACCAGTAGGACAAAGCACATTTCATGACAATTAATCAGAATTTAAAAATTAATAATTATATGTGAGTTTTATAATTAAACTAGACATCTTACTTAACTCAAGCTCTGTATTCCTGTGGCATTTGTTGATAAACTACACAATAAAAATGTTAATGCCTGTACTGGTTTGAATCTATAATATACCCCAAGAAAGCCATGTTCTTTTAATCCAGTCTTGTGGGGGCAGCCCTACTGTTGCATGGGACCTTCTGATGAGGTTGTTTCCATGGAGATAGGACCTGCCAATTCAAATTGGGTCTTAATCACTTGTGGAAGTCCTTTAAGAGAGCCAATACAGAGATGAACCGAAAGAAGCTAAGTCAGAAAAAAAAATGCCCCAGAAGAAGCCACAAGGACCCACAGGAGCTGAGCAAGCCATTTTGGAAAACACTGTAGGAGAGAATGGCCGGCAGACATTGCCCTGTGCCTTCCTGTGTGACAGAGAAACCTGGACACAATTGGCCTTCTTGAATGAATGGATCATCTCGTTGATACCTTAATTTGGATTTTCTTGACCTCAGAACTGTAAATTTGTAACCTAATAAATCCCCTTTGTAAAAGCCAATCCATTTCTGGCATATTGCATTCCAGCAGCATTAGCAAACCAAAACAATGCCCAATTTTAATATAAATAGGTAAATGTATGGCATAAAGTACCCAATAAGATATATATGTACTCAATAAATGAGGACGTGTCCTCATTTTAAATTGCCACCTAATACATACTCTAGAGTATAAAACTGATGAATAATGCAATATGCTTCATTGGTTAACAATACCTGTAAGATACCGTGTGACTAAAAAGTAAAACCAACCACTCAGTGGGCATAATGACATAAGAAAGGAGAGTAGTAAGATCATATCAAATTCAATTGAAAAAGTTAAATGTGATATGTAAATATATAAACAAAAGATATTAGTAAATCAATATACATTTGTAAAATGTTCTAGGGTATTTACACTGGTCTACTCAGCACACGCTTGAAAACGTTCAATTAGCAAATTAAATTGGGACATAAAGTTTGGAAAACAAAAAATAAAGATTTTTTTTTTTTTAATCCAGTGAGTTATCTGGATAGGCTTTCCATGTGGATTAACAATTTCAAAGGTTTATTGGCCATATTATCTTCTCTCTATTGTATACAAACAACTTTATGTTGTGAACAAACAAAAAAGAACTCAATTCAAAATACTTGGTTCTCACCTGCCATGCCGGAGACCCAGGTTCAATTCCTGGTGCCTGGCCATGCAACCAAAAAAAAAAATAGTTGAGAGTTTCTTTTTTCATTTTAAACTAACTTTTCTTTAGTACTGAATTATATTGCAGATTTTAAATCATATTTTCTTACATAATTTTAATATTTTTTGTTATAGTAAAATAAAATAACATATCCATGCCTCTTTCATTTAATTATTTTTTTTATGCAGAAAGGATTAAAAAGTGAAGGTATCCTCTTGTTGATACCTTAATTTGGACATTTTCTTGGCCTCAGAACTATAAATTTGTAACCTAATAAATCCCCTTTGTAAAAGGTAAGTTGTATCCTTTCACATTCCGTTTTCAAAATTTGGGGTATGAATCTTTGAAATTAGTTCAAAATCTTTAGGAGGAAAAAAATAGTTGAAATCAACTTAGACTACAACCTTCCCAAGCTTTCTGTTGTTCTTAAAATTTTCTCAAGCATCTGACTAATTTTAGCTATCTAGATAAGCTTAGTCTCCCAAGTATCAGTGAGCTAATAAAAGGGAAAGATTTGAAAGTTGGATCAATAATGTACTAGATTTCTGGAAAGAAAGAGAGAGAGAGAGGAAAATGATTTAACAAATGTGGCAAAATGCTGAGAGTTGCCAAATGTGGGATCTGAGTGAGGGGTATGTTGGAGTTCTATGAATTGTTTCTGTATTATTTTTTGCAACTTTCCAATAAGTTTGAAATTATTTTGAAATTAAAATGAGCTTCCAACATATTTCAAGATGAGTCTGTGTCCATTATATATGAAACAAATCATTATTTTTAATATATATGTATTTACATTGCAAATACATATAGTCAATAGCATGCAATTTAAAGAATAATTATTTTCCTCCATTTTATAGTTTGTTCATATATAATTATAATCAGGCCCAATTAAGAATGTGCTGGGCATGCAATGCAGGTTAAATTTTAAGTTAAAAATAACAGAATTAACTACAAACTATACATTAAACCTTATCTGTTGATCACTTATATTTATTCTATCTCTCTAGTATAATTCTTACTTCTGAGAGAATGTTTAATATACACATTTTCCTTCCCTCTGATTTATGCCCTCTTCACTCTATGTGTACTTATACTGGCATATGTCACCATCCCATTCACAATTGGGTAAGGTCTTGGGATCCCAGAGTTTCTTGGTGGATACACTGGGCTCATTAAACCATAACCAAGTAGACTTTGTTTGTGCAGCCCAGCTGACCTAACAAAGCAAACTTACAGTGACCTAGCACTTCTTTTTAGGTCAAAAAAAAAAAGAAGTAGGAGGAGAAGATTCTGTTATTTGACTTTTAGGGGCTTCTTTGACATGCCTCTAACAGTCCTGTATATCAAGAGTGTATCAAGAGTTCTAAATTATACAAATGTTATATGTCAAACAGAGAAATACATATTCTTTATTTTTATTACCATATCTGTTCTCTAAATCACAGCTGTTGTGACCAGTACCAAGAAAGAAGGTAACTGGTCCTTCTCTGTTGTTGTCATTCTTTTTTTTTTTTTCTTTTAGAAGAAGAAGACAACTATGCAAGCCAGAGCCAAGCAAGGTTAGCTGATCTATAATGAGGACACACTGCCAGATACATGCTAGAAAGGGAAAATTTCAAAAGCAGTCTATTATGCAAGGTGAGCAACCAAGGAGCTTACTTCAAGTCTAACGTAGGCCTCCAGACATTACTTAATTGTACATTTCAAATCCCTTAGTGTTCAAGTGGAAATGTCTATTTGAATAGTTTTGGATAAATATATCTTACTGTCAAGTTCAAAAATGATTTCACATACATTATCACATAGAATATTTGCAGTAACTTTATGAGGTATTCAGAACAATAATTTCCCATTTTAAAAACTAAAAAGTTGATGTTCAAAGAGGTTAAGTAGCTAACTCAAGATCATTTTTTAATCAATTGTTTTATTTTACTAATTCTTTTCTGCCTCGCCCTTGTTCAGCTTATGGGAGGAGTCAATCATTTAACTAATTACTTAATCAAATATTTAATTATGATTGTGATAACTTATGAAGGAGAAATTCAGGCTGCAGTAATTAAAGATAAAGGAGGGGGTGGGTTATCTAGTTGGGACTTCAAGGAAGGCTTCCTATGTAAATGACTTCTAAGCAGACTGATAAAGGGTAGGAATTACCTAGATGAAGAGAGATGGTGCAGAGGAAATGGGGTATGCTGACACCTCAAATTGGGGAGGATCATTATATGATCACATGGTAGAACAGGGAAAACTTTCCACAGTGTGCTCTGTGAGAAGGGTGGAAGCAGGACACATAATATAGGACTTTGTAGACTATATTAAGGATTTGATGTTTATTCCTATGATAGTAGGATAATATTAACGGTCTTAAGCAGGAAAATTTGCCTGTTAGCTCTTGCATGAGTTTATGAATCTACAGCAATAGTTTACACAAGAAACTATAGTTCGGAGGTTAGATGAATATGAGAGAAGGTAATGAGACATATTTGAAATAAAGATAAAAGTTTAAAGGACGGCGATGAATTGGATGAGGAAGGTATCAAAATGACTCTAAATTTTCATGTTTGTGTAGTGATGATACTATTGCCGAAAGTTAAAAGAACCAGGTTTGGGAAATGAGAGGGCTAAAGAGTTTATATTGGGACATGTTGAGGTTGTTTGCCTTTGTGACCTCCAAGAAGAGATTTGCAGTAAACATTTCTGGAGTTAGAGAAGGTCTGGTCTGTAAATATAAATGGAAGAGTCAACAGAATATTGATGGCATTTGAACTACTTGTTCATCCGTGGGGAGAATATAGAGCACCAAATATTAAAAGCCAGTAACAGATCAGCCAGCAAAGGAAATTCAGAAGGAGCAGCCACAGAGGCTACAAAAAATTTAGGAGAGTGTTTGTAGTATTGAAAACCAAGGGAAGAAAAAATTATTTTGGAAAAAGGAAATTCTCAGCACCAATTATATAATGCCAAATGGGCTATTGGCATCTCTTGATATTCATCCCACAGTCTTCCAAAAGATAAAAATCTCAAATAATTCATGTAAGAGGGAATACGAATTGAACTGGAATGTGAGAAAAAAATGCTCAACCACACCAAATATATCTATACAAATATTTTTAAAATATGAAATGTTTTGCATCTACTTTAGCAAAAGGTAAGTGTAGCAAGCTTGTTAGAATATTAAAAAATTCATTAATTAACTGGTTGTTAAAATAAACTGTTACAGTACTTTTAAAAGTCAATTTAGTGATTTGTATGAAAATATGTTGATATTCTTTGGCTCAATAATGCCACTGCTGCATAGAAATAATTTTAAAATGCCTAAATAGCAATAACTAGAAATGATTTTATTGAAGATCAACTTACATAATTTCCACAACAAAGCAATAATATATATATTGCTATTATTCTCATTTTTTTTCAGATAAACAAACTGAGGCACAGAAAGGTTAAATAACTTTCTTAAGGTTGCATGTTAAGTGCTAGAACTAGGGCAGTTTGAACCGAGATTTTGTACTCTTTAGTCATTCAGCCAGTGATTGTGTTTTCTTTTGTGCCTTGTATTTAGTTGTGTCTCTTATTTCTCTCAATTAGTCTTCAAAGCTCTTGAAAACCTATCCTATATCAGATTCTTCTTTTTCTCCCCAAGTGCCTGAACATAGTAAGTGTTGGAAAGTTTTGTTGAATAAGCAAATGAATGAATTCATGAATCTTAAAAAGCAAATAAATGAGAAGGATGCAGTAGCATACCATTTGAGAATCCCGGGTCTTCCTCCAAATCTCCTCCACAATATTATCTTCTCTATTGCTGCCGCCACTGCCATCATCACCTCAGGATCTTTCAAAATCTCATCAAGGGGGTACGAGGGTAGTTCAGTGGTAGAAATTCTCGCCTGCCATACGGGAGACCCAGGTTCTATTCCCAGTCCATACACTTCCCAAACAAGCAAAACAAACAAACAAAATCCAACAAATCAACAAACAGTGCTGCATTAATGGGATACTCACATGGAAAAATAATGAAATGTGACCCTGCCATACCGCATACAAAAAACAAACAAATAAAATCTCATCAAGTGTTTTCTTCTAAATTACTCAGTCTCCAAAATCTCTTTTCATTTGACTCCAACTATTTATTGGGCATTTAAAATAATATTAGAAACTATGCTATATTCAATGAAAACAAAAATTAATCCAATATGATCCTCAAGTCATAGTGCTAACAGTCCACTGTTGGAGGCAAAAGTGAATGTACCATTTATACATATATAAATGCAGTATGTTATTTATATCTATGTAATATAATAAGTAACATGATAGAATTATGCACAGGGTTCATAAGGAACAAAGGGGAGGATGGCTTAGCCCACCTTGGGGATCTAGGAAGGGGGAGATGTCACCTGAGCTGAGTCCTGAAACAACACTATGTATTTAGCCATTATAGAGGAGGCAAGAACATTCCAGGAAAGGGAAAGAGCATCGTGTATGGAAGTGGCGAGTGCATCTGTGTGTGTTCAGTGTGTGTTGAAAGTGGTAATAGGGGCAATGGAGAGGAGATCCTCCAAGAATCACTTGGAGGAGAACCCTCAGTTTTCCTACATTACTGTCTGAATATATAGTCCTAGTTATTGTATCCTTACTCACCATTAAATACATCAATCCAGGTATTGTTCAGAACTAAAGATATCAGATTTTAAATATATATCTGGTTTACCAAAATTATACCTATGCAAATTATAGGAAACTCCTGATTCGAGCCCTCCATTTCAAACCAGGCACCTTGTTCTCATTACAAAAGTTCTTTCCTTCCTCCAAGATGCCAGGTGTTTTCATGTTCATCCCCTGCCTAAATATTTTTAATCCACTTCTCCATCACATTTCCTTATTGGCTAATCTCATAAATTAATTTGAACTAATAAAAGTAGTGTTCTCCCTTCAAAATGGCTTATTTCCCTCCTAGTGGACAATTTCTGTACCTCAGCTTAATTATATTAACCCTTTATATGTTTGGTCTTTCATAGTCTATAAAATATTTTTATATATTTTCTAGCTGCTGGAATGCAACACACCAGAGATGGCTTGGCTTTTGATAAAACGGAATTTATTTTGTTAGTTCTTCAGAGGAAAGGCAGCTAACTTTCATCTGAGATTATTTCTTACCTGGGAAGGCTCAGGGTAGTCTCTGCTGGCCTTCTCTCCAGGCCTCTGGGTTCCAACAACTTTCCTTGGGGTGACTTCTTTCTGCATCTCCAAAGGCCTGGGCTGAGCTGCGAGGCTGAGATGAGGTATGCTGAGCTGCTTCGGCTGTGCTACGTTGAGCTCTCTCATTAAAGCACCAGCCAATTAAGTCAAACAACATTCATTGCAGCAGGCATGCCTCCTAGCCGACTGCAGATGTAATCAGCAACAGATGAGGTTCACGTACAATTGGCTCATGTCTGCAGCAAAGAACTAGGTGCCTTCACCTGGCCAAGTGGACAACTGAATCTAACTGCCACACATATAATTTCAGTTGATACTTGACTCTGTGATAAAAGTAAGGGGGTTATTATTACGAAGTTTTTTAAAAAAATGAACATATTGAAGTTCAAAAAATTAATGGACTGGGTGGGTCACGGTGGCTCAGCAGGTAAGAGTGCTTGCCTGCCATGCCCGAGAACCCGGGTTCGATTCCTGGTGCCTGCCCATGTTAAAAAAAAAAAAAAATTAATGGACTATTTAAGTACAGAATCCTTGGTACAACTAATACTGAAGTTTATTTTATTTAAGTCTTAGTAGGGGCAATTTTACCTCTGCAGTGTCTTGTTTTCACCGCCTAAAGACAAAACAGTGATTTTAGCAATTGGAGAAAGCTAATGGCATATATACATATAATTTGGCCTCAGGAGTCCTTTGGTTACTTCTTCACAGTATACCAAATGGGCAACCTCCTACTCTAGCTACACTGATATCACCCGTGTTCACTATTTCCTCAGGGTAACACTCACACAGGTGACACTTAACTGTCTTCTTAGCAATCATATGATTTAGAAACAACTACACTTTCTCTCTTTGACTATTTTAACCTTAAAAACCAAACCCGTTTGCAAAGACACACTATAACTTTTTACTGCACCAACGACATTTTAATAAATTGTTTTTATTTAGTACTAAAGTCATGGTAGTACTTTTGCAAGTTTTTTTTTCCTTATGTCATTTTGACCTGGGCTTTCACTCACAATGATTGAAAGAAAACTTTTGTCAAGTAGACAGACCCTTGAGAGGCAAAACCATAGCAAATGTCAAAGAGTGGTTACCAGTCAGTCAATGAGAAAAGAGATATAGGCAATGGCACATGGACAATAAGTGGGGACTGCAACATGCCTAGAGAAACTACCTCACTGCCCTTTCCACCCTTAGGCAAACCTAGCAATTATGGTCTCATTTAAAATGATTTGCCCTCATTAATTTTATATGATCAAAATCAAACTCATTACCCTTATCCTTCCACACTCCCAAGCATTTCTTCTCCTAGATTCTAGTTTTTAGTTAATTACATTAACATCATCAATAAACCCAAACCAGAAAATTGAGTTATCATTGCACATTCCTTTTCCCTATTTTCTCAAGTTAAATCTTTCTCAAATGTGCAGCTCACGTTTCCAGTGCTATGAAACCATTAGCACTGGAATTAGGACCTCCAAATTACCAGTAGGACTATCAAAACATCCTTAAAATTAGCTACTGAATGACATCCCCCCTTCCCCTCCTCCTCTACTTTGCCAGCCCCATGTTCTTTGAAATATATATCATCTCTCATACCCTTTTCCTTCAAAAACGTTCAATATGTCCCCAGTATGAATAGAATGACTCTTGAGCTCCTTGTAAGGTCATTATGATCTGGCCCCAATCACATTTCCAGCCTCATACTCTTTGTTGTTGTTTGGACGGTTGGTTGTTTTTTGAAACCATACAAGCATTTATCTTGCATTTGATTTCACAGGTTCAAATGCTACACACAGGAGTAAGTCCATTCACCTCTCTTCTGTGTTCTGACTCTGAAGTGCACAAGCATGACCAGGTATGGCTCCATCCCGCTGCAGAATCATAGTCCTCCAGGGCCTAGGACCTGGTGCATCCCCTCGACAGTGCCGGAAGCACAGCAAACACAGAAGACTCAGATGGCACTAGAGTGGGTGGGTGGTTTCCTGAGGTATCTCTAGCATCCCACAGGGCAGCAAGGGTCTGGCTTTTTGAATACACAGCTCCGGAAGCATTGCCTAGTAGTTTATAGTCCTCTCCAACAACAGGAACACCATGGTCGTCAGCCGGCCTGGGATGCCAGCCAGCTTCCTCCAGGCAGCCTGTGGGAAGAGCTCCCTGTTTTTTATCATTCAGTTCTGGCTTCAAAGAGTTCCAAAACTTTCTTGCCACATCTGGACCTGAAAGTAAGAGCTCTGATTTTTAGAAGCTAGATTCTTGTCACATTTGGACAGAATGTATAATTTGTCTTTCATATTTTCTTTTGTACTTCTTTTCAATAGTTGCTTGACCCAACATCTTTCTGTCTGCTCTATACAACGAAAATACAGATTAAATGAGAATAGAAAAAAATAATTAAAGCATTAAATTGTACAAATTACACATCTGTTCCAAAATATGCATACATTAGATAAAATATGAATTTCAGTGAGAGATATACAGGAAATGATTCTAAGCATTCTGGCAAGCTTGGGGACATCTAGGTAGGGCCAACATCTCTGGAAGAAGCTGAGAATTTGCATTCAATCCCCATTTGCAACAAGTTTCTTATTGCCAATCTCCGGTTACACTGAACACATCATTAGCAGCACAGGGGAAACTGACTTGTTCAGGAAAAGGGTAAAAAAGCTCTAGTCTCAATTCTGAATTCATTCAAATGTTTCAAGAATGTCATCAACAGCCTAAACAGTACAGTTTTGAAAAAGCAAGCATGTCAAGGTAAGCAGACAGCTCTCTAGAACCCAAAACACATTATCTGACAGTATTTAAGTTAAATTCCCCAGTGCACATGCATAGTTACGCAGCATTTCTTCTTCTGGACAACCTGGCCGTGAACTAGTAGAATCCAGGGGAAGTGAGAGAGGGTGTGGGGGCAGAGGGAGGTAGATTAACCTCGTGTTTTAAGTTAGAGAGACATATCTATAGCACTCAATTCTTGGTCCTGTGATCTTGTCCTTGTATCATCTGACATGTTTGATGTGGTTTGCAGCTTTATTTTGGAAGTCCTTCTTGTACTACAAATGACGAGGTGCAGCCTTAATATTCAGTGGACCATCAAAATTCAAAAGGTCAGTACCCAAACCACATCCTTCAGCATCTGCATGGGAGCACAGCCAGTGCCGTCAATATAGTGTTCTCGCAGTCAACTTAGATATATGTCCCATGATGTTGGGGTGCCAGACTTTGGTCAAGCATTCTACTTTGGGAAGCACCGTGTTGTATGCATCAGGAACTTTAGTTTCAAACTGAAATTTTCCACCCTGGTAGTAACCCCTATCTGGGGTTATGGTTGCTTTTAACTATGGTTAGCTAAAAGCAACCAAGTTTGTTTGGATCAAGAAAATGCACTTTACGTGTATAAGGTTAATTAGCTTCAAGTTCTGCAAATTCTTTATCCAGCAGCCTTGTCTCTCAAGAAAAACCTCCAAGTGGAGTCTGAAGCCATGACTGCCATTAGGGAACCTTTCAGACCATCGTCCAGCTTTAATTTGCTTGCCAGATGTGGTAGTTAGATTCAGTTGTCAACTTGGCCAGGCAAAGGCACCTCGTTCTGTTGCTGTGGACATGAGCCAATGGTACGTGAACCTCATCTGTTGCTGATTACATCTGCAGTCGGTTAGGAGGGGTGCCTGCTGCAATGAATGACGTTTGATTTAATCGGCTGGTGCTTAAATGAGAGAGCACAACGTAGCACAGCCCAAGCAGCTCAGCATACCTCATCTCAGCACTTGCAGCTCAGCCCAGGCCTTTGGAGATGCAGAAAGAAGTCACCCCAGGGAAAGTTGTTGGAACCAAGAGGCCTGGAGAGAAGGCCAGCAGAGACCACCCTGTGCCTTCCCACAAAAGAAAGATCCTCAGTTGAAAGTTAGCTGCCTTTCCTCTAAAGAACTAATGAAATAAACCCCCTTTTATTAAAAGCCAATCGTCTCTAGTGTGTTGCATTCTGGCAGCTAGCAAACTAGAACACCTGAGTTAACATTACCACTGCCTTACGGCCTGTAGAGACAAGAAGCAGGCCAGCGCCCAACACCACAGCCTCAGCATGCACAGGTTCCAGGTGGACCCGACTCCAGCATCACATTCTTTTACACCAAATGCACACACTTCCATGCTTGAGGAAAAAAAATTCTGACCTAAGCATAAGTGCATGAAACCATTACTTAGAGAATATTCATAGTAGTCCCCTTACATATTGAAAGAATAGAAGACTGTCTATATCATGGGATTTCTTGATAAAAGCTTGCCCATTTTAAACTGTTATTAAGAGACATATCTATTCAGGGATAATAACAGATAAAATAAGATTGGTCTTCCCTTTGGCAAATGAGTTAGATAGTTGAACTTTAAAACAAAATTAAATATTTATCTTGTTTCACTTTCAGAAACTTTCATATGTTAACTTGCACTGTGAAATGCCAAGAGGAATATTTGAAATGCCTACTCCCCAAATATTTTGGGGTGTGGAATAATATGTTCTCAGAAAACTGCTTGCTTGCTCTCTGAACCATAACAGAATTTGTCCAATGCTCATGTATATCCTTTTCATGTGAAGATTCAAATTATCTCTCAGAAAAAAATGGTTTGATGGGAGAAAATAGATAGAATGATGAATCAGAAAGCACAAAAACCTGGGACCTTGAGGTGTGTGTATTGAAGGAGGGGTGCAATAGGTTGGGAAGGGGAAGGGTACACATGACTCCAAGTCCAGAAAAAGGGAAAGAAAACTTGTATTAGCTAGGGTTTTCTAGAGAAATAGAATCAGCAGGAGATATCTGTAGATACAAAATTTATAAAAGTGTCTCACGTAACCATGGGAATGTAGAGTCCATGGTCTGGCTGGAAAACTGTGAGAATGGAAGACTCCAAAATCCATAGGGCAGGCTGTGAAGTTGGTGACACTGATGAAAGTTCTGGACAAACTCCACAGGAGAGGCTCACTGGCTGAAGCAGGAAGACTGACTGTCTCTTCTGAATCTTCCTTAAAAGCCTTTCAGTGATTAGATTAAGCATCACTCATTGCAGGAGACACTCATTGCAGGAAACACTTGATTACAAATGCAATCAGCTGTGGATGCAGCCAGTGTAATCATGATTTAAGTCCATGAAATAGCAACAGTCAGACAGACCAGCACTTGCCTGACCAGACAACTGGGCACCACCACCTGGCCAAGCTGACATATGAACCTGACCATGACAAGACTTAAGCACTGTTAGGGGGTGAATTGTGTCTCCCAAAAAGAATATGTTGAAGTCCTATACCCTAATTCCACAGAATATGACCTTATTTGGAAATAGAGTTGTTTCAGATGGAATTTGGTAAATTAAGATGAGGTTATACTTGAGTAGGGAAGATCCTTAATCCAATATGACTGGTGCCCATATAAGAAGAGAAGAGGCAGACAGGGAGAGATAGAGAAGACATGTGAAGACAGAGGCAGAGATAAAAGTTGTACTGCCACCAGCCAATGAATATCAAGGATTACTGGACACCTCTAGTAGCCAGGAGAGAGACATTGAACAGATTCTTCCCTAGAGACTTCACAGGGAACATGACACTGTGTCGACATCTTCATTTCAGATATCTAGACTCCAGAACTGTTAGACTGTTAGACAACAATATTTCTGTTGTTTTAAGCAATCTAGTTTGTGGTACTTGTTATGGAAGCCCCAGGAAACTAAGACAGGCACCTAAGTTTAAACTTCATCTAATTCATGTACACCCATGTCCTTAAAAGATTCATCTAAAATAGGCTAAGTATCAATGAAACATTATTTAGAACTGAAGATTTAATATCATATTTTTAAGTAAGATTAAATTATTGACTTTTCCTCCTAAGTTAGATGGCAGTCTTCTGACAGAATCACAAATAGTTATATTAAACAAGGAATTTAAGAACCACAGTTCTAAAATATTCTTATAATTTTAAAGATTATAACAGTTCTTGTTAGAATTAGGCATTTGATAGTTAAGGGTAAAAGATAAATCATTATATGGAATATCTATATAATTTCTTTGACTTCACTTTTTAAATTTTGCATGTTAATGTCAGTATCATTTACAGCAATGTATAATGCCTAGAATTGTCAAAATAAGCAGATTAGAAAATTAGAAAAATTAAACATGTAATCACTATTGAAATCAATCTTATAACATTTCACGGTTTAGCATTTCCAAGTTAACCCTGAGGAGAAAACATAAATGATACATAGTTGATTTCCAGAAAAATAAATTGAAAATAAAACTAAAGGAAAATTTGGAATATGCAATTTAACCTAGGAGTCAGTAAGAATGGTCTCAGCCTTAACATTAAACCAGAATAAACCAAAGGATCATTATTGTTAGGGAATGGTTCAACACCAAAAGGATTTGAATGCTCCACCTCCAAGGAACTTGAATAAAATTCTGGCAACTTCACGTTTTACAAGTTCGGAAATAACACTCAGTATTTGCTACTTCACTACTTCTAAGTAGGGAGAAATTAGGTCAGAGTTGATACTCAGTTAGTCATGATAATTGTCAACAAATAAATCTCTACCCTATATTTTTTTCTTTATGAAAAATAAATGAGAGTGGGGCAAAGAAATTGACAGTCATATGAAGACAAGAATTTGTTAGCACTTGTATTTGCATTTTAAAATTACTTTTGAAAAAATGATAATGGATTTTCTACATTCATCTCAGGACACTAAAGATGGCATTACAGGGTGGCCTATATTTGCTTTTCCATGTCCCTAATGAGTATAATCATATGTGCATTTCCTTCTTGACACCAACATAGGTGAGATCAGTCCCTTGTGGTAGTAAACAAACTCTAATAGAAAAGGGTTCCAATTAAGTAGCATCCCGAAAAAGACCCTTTAAACTGTATATTATCTTCTGTTGACAATATATACATATATATTTGTTTAAAAACAGTCTGCATTTCATTCACTCATGGCATCACAAAGTCAGTGTCTAAGATAATACTCCATTTTCTGCTCTTACTGATTTTATTTTTCTTTGTATGGCTTATGAATGTTTCTCTCATTTCATTATACTCACAGTTATTTGCATAGGAGAAAGTCTTTGGAAGACTAAAAAAAAAGTTCAGTGAAAATCTCAGGATACAGAGATAGAAGGCAGCATGTGGCCTTCTAGGGCATCAAACATGTCTGTTTTGTATAAGTTTCAATATAAGGATCCACCTCTGGTGGGAAAGACCAAGACATGGACCTCATGTGCTTCTCAGCATTCAGCAAAGTTTGAAATGAACTTTTGCAGCCTTGTTTCTTATGCCCTCCATGCTTCAGCCCTGCTATCCCTCCTTTTTCCTCGCTCTGCCCAGGAAACATTTTGGTCAAGTTTGAAATGAGCTTTTGCAGCCTTGTTTCTTATGCTCTCATGCTTCAGCTCTGCTATCCCTCCTTTCTCCTCAATCTGCCTGAGAAACATTTTGATCATTTCCAACTGTTGATATCCCTGTGCACTTCACAAGCACAAAGCTTGGGAAGGACCATGTTCTCTGAAACCTCTTTGAGAGTTATGGATTGAATCACGTCCTGCAAAAAGATATGTTCAAGCCCTAACTCCCTGACCTGTGAATGTTAACTCATTAGTAAATAGGATCTTTAAAGATGTTATTAGTTGAGACCAAATTGAATCAAGGTAGGCCTTAATCCAATATTACTAGAATCCTTATATGCTGAGGAAATTTGTACACAGTAGTAGAAGATGGGAGACAGATGGTCATATGATGGAAGCACAGATTGAGTTGTGGATTGCCAGCAAGCCACCACTCTATTGCTACAGATTTCAGAGAAGCATGACTCTGCCAACACCATGCTTTTGGACTTCTAGCCTCCCAAACTGTGAGATACTAAATTCCTGTTGTTTCAGACAACTAGTCTGTGGTACTTTTTATAGCAGCAGTGGAAAAGTAAGATAGGGAATTTTTCTGATACCAGTGAGATATAGAAGATCATTTCCCAAATGGATTTCTTAGTTTTCTAGAGAAAAACCTATGACGTGGTGAAACTTACCACTTTCTTCTCTATTATTTTGGACAAGATTCCACACCCCTCTTTTCTGTATTCAAAACACAAAGTAGTTGGTAACTTTGTTCACAATCAATGAAAAGCATGAGGAAGACTGTGTAGATGAATTGGTGGCCCCACGCCTGGTTAGTGAGTAGTGTATTAGTCACATCTCATTTATTCAAAATTTCAGAAATCTAGCTCAAAGCCAAGAGTGAATTGTCCCATTCAAGTTGGCAGAGGGAGGCACTTTTGGTCTCTGTCCCCTCACAGAAACTTTGAAAAAACATCTGGAACTGGCAGAAACATCTTTCTAAAATCTCCAGACACTAATTAAAGGACTGAAGTAACAGGGTGTGGTGGTTTGAAGCTGTGTGTACACTAGAAAAACATTTTCTTAAATCTAATCCATTCCTGTGGGTGTGGACCCATTTTAAGTAGACTCTTGTGATGAGGCTACTAAAGTGAAGATGTGACCCACCTCATTAAGGATGGGTGTTTTGTTTTGTTTTGCATTTTGTATGCTATATGGCAGGGTCACATTTCATTCTTTTTCCATGTGAGTATCCCATTATTACAGCATCGTTTGTTGAATTTTTGCTTGTTGGTTGATTGGTTGCATTGGCTTTTTGGGGAAAGTGCATGGGCCAGGAATCGAACCCAGATCTCCCACATGGCAGGTGAGAATTCTACCACCCTCCTCAGGATGGATTTTAATCCTTTTACTGGAGTCATTTATAAGAAATGGATTTCAGTGAAAGATAGAAAGTCTCAGAAGTAAAAACCTGAGATCAATGAGGCCTAGAAGAGAAGGGAGAGACCAGCAGATGTTGCCATGTGCCTTGCCATGTGGCAGAGGAGCCAAGGATCACCAGCAGCTGTTCTTTAGGAAGAAAGCATTGCCTTGACGATACCTTGATTTGGACATTTTCATGGCCTCAAAACTGTAAGCTAACAAAATCCCATTGTTTAAGCCAAACCCATTTTAGGGTATTTGCTTGAACAGCATTGGAAACTAAAACATCGGGTAAACACCAACTCAAGAAAAAGGTTACAGGAAGAATGATGTAGAAGTGTTCTGAACAGTCAGAAAGTGGGAGAGGAAAATGCAATTTTTCTTTCCTTGATGATCAGGGGAAAAAGAAGAGAGAGTACATGAGAGGGGAAACAGATAAGACACACATTTTTGACCTCCCCTATTTGTAATGAAGTCATGGAGAGCAGGCAGGTTAGATAGTGTGCTGGTTTGAAAGGATGTTATGTCCCTTAAAAAAGCCATGTTTTAATCTAAATCCCATTTCATAAGGGCAAAATAATCCCTATTCAGTACTGTATGTAATTAGATCATCTCCATGGAGATGTAACCCAACCAAGATTGGTTGTTAAAATGGATTAGGGGGCATGTGTCTCCACCCATTTGGGTGGGTCTTGATTAGTTTCTGAAGTCCTATAAAAGAGGAAACATTTGAGAATGAGGGAGATTCGGAGAGAACAGATAATGCTGTAGCGCCACAAAGCAGAGAGTCCATCAGCCAGCAGTTTGGAGATGAAGAAGGAAAATGCCTCCCGGGGAGCTTCATGAAACAGAAAGCTGGGAGAGAAAGCTAGTAGATGACTCTATGCCACCACGCGCCCTTCCAGCTGAGGGAGAAACCATGACTGTGTTTGCCATGTGCCTTCTAGGATGAGAGAGAAACCCTGAACTTCATCGGCCTTCTTGAACCAAGGTACCTTTCCCTGGATGCCCTTAATTGGACATTTTCTCGGCATTGCAACTGTAAACTAGAAACTCATTACATTCCTCTTCTTAAAGGCCATTACATTTCTGGTATATTGCATTCCAGCAGCCAGCAAACTTGAACAGATAGGTTGAGAAGAAAGCCATTGAATACAGTGTTTTTGCCCTATTTTTACCTTTGAAACACTAGGTGGAGCCAGTTTAACAGAATATTCCCGAAACAACCTGGAGTTAATCACACAAGGTTAGGTAGATAATATCATGACCTCTCCTCTAGTAGGTTTCCCAAGACTCCCATTTGGCATAAACTATTGGCAGGCTTGTGGAGGGGGTGGGTGGGTAGGGTCACCACAATAAGAGAGACCTGACCATTTATCTGAAGTCCACAGAGTACATCCAGTCTAAGGATCAAGTAGAAGTTACAGCTGGACCTCAGAAGTGACTGATATGGAGCTGAATCAGCAAGAAGAAACCCTGGCAAGAAGGACCAACCTGAAAAATGACCGAACATGATCAGTTTCTGGCCACAGTCAACAGATGCTAGAAGGACAATCAGTCAGTCACCAGAGAGTGGAAGGTCATCGCTAGAGAGATCAGAGGAGTGAGAAAACCAAACAAACACTTGCAGGTAGCAAAACTGAGATGCGTACTTCCTTCCTTCCTGCTGAAAAACTTCATAATTTCCCCCAATACACATATCAACTTGGAGACAAGCAAGGAGTAGGGGAAAAATCCAGAAGACTTCATTATTCAAAAGAGATGGATATTCTAAAGAGAATGAGTTTATCAGATGGGTTGAATTTAGTTTTATAAGTTTTATTTTTATTATTATTTTTAAACTTTTCTTTCCCTGGGCTACATTGCAGGATCAGATCATATGAAGAAATCAAAGAAGCCACATTTTTATTGCACATCAGAGTATTCTTTGAGTCAGTTGAGATCATAATACATGAGCAAAGTGCCAATATTTCATACATCAGTACAAAGTTTCTTAAATTCTTGAAAAAAACACTGTCACAGTGGTCATTTACAGATTTAATTCTATACTTTTAGGACGCTAACAGACATAAAAATGAGGTATGATGAAGAAGCTATACTTCTTTCTAAATGTTACTCTTAGTTGTTGTGTGATTTTAAGAAAAAACACTTTAACAGTATTTTATATTAGCAGTTCACAATGAAGCATTGTTAGTTAGGACTCATATGGGCAAGTCAAATTTTCAAAACTCTTTGCCCCTAAATAGCAAGTAATAAAAATTAAAGCCATAAAATTAAATTCAATCATCTGATAAATACTGTGTCAACTTTAAATAGTCAGTCTAATCTAGAATAGAGATCCTCTGAGGTGAAAGGGGCAGGAGATTATTTATTTGGAAAATACTGCAATAAATTTTAAAGAATCATTTTCACAAATTTTCAACTGGTGGTAAAAGCAAAAATTGATCAGTGGAACACTATTGAGAATGGGTATGATTTTTATATATGAGTAATTTTTGTGATTTTTATCAAATGATGTATTACAATAGGTTACAACTAATTTACATATTGCAAGGACATTCACATTTGAAACACATGATAATCTAATATTTAGTCAGATCTTTATTTTGTGAATATAAGACATTTTGGAAAAGAAAAGGCTCATTTTATATGCACTACAGATAATTTCCACTAAAGAAGTATTTCACTATTACCCATCATTCCTGCTGAGACACTACTAATCATTTTATTCAAAAAAATTTTTATAAATTCTAAACTAAATGCAAATATAATTTTAGGATGAAAAATAGAAAAAAAATGTAAAATACTCATTGAATAAATTTTATTTAAGGGAACATATCTTTGAAAGTAAACATCTCTAGATTTCCAGATGTTATTTTTTACAAAATATATTAGAAATACCTCACATGAGACTATAAAATTTTCAAATACAGTAGCTGTGCCTGTTCTTGTTGAGAACTCAGAAGATAGCATGAAATTTCACACTGAGTCAATGAACAACAAACATTTCACATAATCCTATTTCTCTTCAAATGAAAATACCTCCTTCTTATCAAGCCTATATGAGGAAATATATTTCAAAGTTGGGAACTCTCTCCCAAACCCATTAATTTACCATGTTCACGTTTAACCTGGATTATTATAGCACTCTAAAAATTAGAGACTTTCACATTTGAATCCTAACTGACAAATCACCTGGATTTCACACAAAAAAAATTTATAATTACAAGAACGAAAATACATTAAAACAGATTATAGAGGTTTTATTTATAAGGCAGCCTTACCCTTCTGAATTTGCACTTTTTAGACACCAATTATTCTCAGCCACTGCTCTGTATCTGTGCTGAGCTAATTTCAGAAACAATCAGCTTGCAGTCCCTCTGCATGCCTGTAAATATCTGTAGTGTGAAAATGTTATAAACAAAAGAAAAAGTTCCCATACTAAGCCCACACCTCACTGTGAAATGAATTAGATCAGAAGATGGAAATCAAAATTTCTATTAAGTATTTTCTTCAGTCAAGGTATTGAAGCATTTATATTGTTTTCGAAGCAAAGAATTTCAGATCAACCAAGGGACCAAAACTCTAAAACTTATTGGGGGTTTTGGTGTCAGTTTTGTTTGTTTTAGAGTCAATACAAGTCTACCAGCTTGCTTATTTATGAATTAAAAAGAAAAAAATACCCCACACTTCAGAAGGGAACACATTTTAAATTTTTCTTCCTTTCCTCCCCTTTCTCCTTATGTTGAAATTTAAAAATAGTAGAAAAAGAATCAGGGCATGTTTGCTTTTCTTCTCAGATTTGCTCATATCATGTCTGTCAATACTGAGAGTTAGATATTCCAGTTGGTTTGTCCTTGGCCAAGGAAATTCTGAAACTAAGAACATCTATAATATTCTTTTATTATTTCCTAATTTATCTTTATATGAAAATTGCTAGAACAAAATGTTTCTAATCTTTTTAATTACAGTAGATCACAATAAATCCACTTTCGAAGATTTTAGTACCTCTAGTAAATTGACTAGTATAACTATGTAACTATGAAAAATAAACAGAGGGAAACAACAAATTAAAGAGATTATCACAACTACACCAATAAATAAATAAATAAATAAATAAATAACGGTTGCTTTAAGAAATGAGTCTTAACCAGGAAATTTCGTAAACTTAATTTTAAGTCATTAGCAAGAAAAAGAAAAAGAAACAGAAATCTACTCAATTTAAATATATTTAATGTGTCAGGTGCATTAAGTTGCTAAGTGTCATTGTACTAAAAGGAACTGTGGTATAAAAAGAGAGACTGATAATTGCCTATTTCTGCCACCTCAGCTTCTGAAGTAAATGCTGGTAGGTTATATTTTGGGGAAAACGTAAAAAGAGAAATGATATGACTCTACCACATTTTCTCTTCTTGCTCCAAATATTAGATACATTTTAGTCAAAAATTTCAATCTGGGGTTTATATAAACTATTCTTTAGGAAAAAAAGAAGGCAAGACATATACTTGTTATGAAAATGTATACTTGGAAGCGGAGAGCTGGCAACTTCCTTTCAAAAAAGTGAGAGCAAGTTTGGACTTCTGTTTCAAAAATTCTCAGTTCAGCTGTAGCCTTCTATATACACTGGGTGTATGACTTTGGGAAATGCAAAATTTTATGAATCTGAATTTCTGCTTCCTCATGGAAAATTTAAAAAATAGTACTTTCCTCCTATAGTTGTACATGATATTAGATTGCTTATATAAAAGGATCTGCTCTGGACTCAGTACATATGTGCACTTATTTTTGTTATTATTGTAAACAAATAATTTTCAAAATGATAACTGAAGTCAAAATTTTTGTCTAATCAATCATTGCCTGATGTAAAGGCTTATACCAAAGGCTGTGAGGTCAGTACTGTCATTGCCTCCACTTCACAGAAGAGGGAGCTGGGGCCCAGAGGCAGGCAGTGATTTAGCCATGATCACTCAGATAATAACTTGAAACCTGGATTCAAAATCAGGTAGACTATTTCCAGGCCCCATGTTCTCAACCATACTGCTTTCAAATCTAACCTTAAGTAGTTATAAATATATTTTTATATAAACTATATTGACAGTAAGATATCAAAATGTTTGTCTTAAAAATGAGTATAAATACATATAACCCTATTTCCAATATCCCTTTCCAGACAACACATTCATTTCACAGTTGTCACAAAGACTTCACTGTACCACAATCACTGACACTGATAAAATCAGGCAGTTGAATCACTGCTACGTACTTTGAAACAGTTTGCTCCATAGTGTTCTTATCAACCTGTTTTAATCTGGGCATAATCTGAAAAGGAAACGGCAATATGAAATGATACGCAGTGATTCAACTATATCCTAGATTTTACTTTTAGGCTACTACTATTCACTAAAGAATATAATTATTTGTGAACTATAGCAAGGATCATGTTAAGCCATTTTATTTTTAAAATTTTATTCTAGCATTAAAAATCTCAGAAGGAGACACTAGCTGGGTAGTCTTTACAAAGCTAAATGCCATTCTCAAGCACACACACTCACCTGCAAACAAATGATTATTTATACACTCGTATATTTATAGATAAAATAGTTACAGGAATGTGACTCACTTTAGATCATAGAATTTGTAAAGTCAAATTTATCAATCAAAAGTCCTTTCAAGAATGACATTTCTAGGGTGAAATCTACCTACCCTTAAGATAGCATTGAAATTTCAAATTCATAGAATTTGAACTCATTCTGTGAATCCTGCATTTCAAAACATCCAGAAACTAATGACTCATGGGTTAACATGATATCTTAAACTGTTTATAAAACTAGAAGAAATACTGCACAACAGTTAAAAGCCAGTGGGTCTACTAGATCAGATAACAAATATCTGATTTCTAGTTGTGTTCTGAGCTTTGTGAGCTGGACAATTTATTTAGTCATCTGTAAAATGAGGCCAATAAAAATCCAACTTGAAAGGGTTATTGTGTGGGCAAAAGAATTGGTGTATGTAAAGGACTAAAGTCAAGGGCACACATAAATGTTCAATAATCGTAAGCTGCTGTTGATATTATTAATTTTTATAGTCATAATATTATAGAATAAAATTGTGTAGCTACAAGCAAATAAATTTTTCTGAAAAACGTCAAGTATAGAAAAGTGTTTTACTCATACTGGATAACCCACTTTGCACTTTTTCCATTCTCTGTTTAAAAAAAGAAATACATTTTTCTCCTAAAGACTCTTCTATAGAATTTCTGCTTCTTTCAGAATCTTACTGATGGTCAACTGCAATGAAGTTTTTCTTGAAGGTCCTTATACTGGAAGTAGTATATGAAATTGTGTACATTCTTAAGTACATGGTGCCAAATAGAGCAATTTACTTCTCCATTCCTGTTGAATGTATGTTGATAGCTGTTTTGGGTGTCATGGGGAAGATCTTCTGGTGATGAGGCTCACACACAGTCAGCCAGCCAGCCGCAAATGCATGAGAGGACAGCTTCAGAAGATCAAAGGGCCTGGGGGAGGAGAGGGGAGAGTGAGAGCAGCAGAGGAGCTGGGGCTCACTTAACCTAGGCTCCCGTGACAGCCTGGGGAGACAGGGGGAAAGAGTATTGGTCCTGGGCTCTTGCCTTTATTGTGACCCAGAAGAAGATGAGGGAAGCTGTCATCATCCAAGGGCAAAGGCCTTGCTAGTTGTGGTTATGCCAAGGGCAGGGCTGAGATAGTCGCTCAAAAGGGAACTCATGGCAAAGCCGGGCAAGATATGAGGCACCAAATATAATTTCTTTTATGCCATTCCCATAGCTTAAGTTTTTCAAAATGAGCAAATCTTGCATTTTTTTTTCATTTTTCTCAAGTTAGAGACATATTTCATTATGTTTTCTAATCTGTTGTCTATCTGTCTTCCAGAAAATGAATAGCTGAGCTACTGTTTTTGTTTTTTTTTTTAAGAGCTGTATTTGGTATCACCACCTGTGTGGTCTTAGTTTAGAGCAGTATAGGAATCCCAAATTTCAAATCCCAAATGTTAAGGCAGTGCACGTCAGAACTCACACGTAAGTCCAAACACTAAGCTTCAAGAGGCAGTTTTAATTTTTTTTTAATGTTATGTATGCTTATGATGTGATCTGATGTGATGCTATGTATTATATGTTTTATGTTATGTTGTTAGATTAGGTTATTTACCAACTCCACTTTAGTTCACCCACTAGAGTTCTCTCCACTTCTGAATATCATTGAGTTGGAAGGTTTAATAGATGTATCAAGAATATTGAAATGAGTTAGATAAAGTAACCCACATAAATAATAAACAATTGAAGAATCATTATAAAGCGACATATCTAGGAGTACAAATTAAGAGAGTATTAAAAATGTATTTGGCTAAATTTGGCCACAGAAATGATCAGATGAGACTAATTAAAAGAGCATCTTGAAAAATGTATGTTTTGAAGATAAGAAGGCAAGAGCAAGAAAAGTTTGGAGAACTGAAGCATATTGCTTTAGTTTCCTGTCTGCTAAAACAAATATCATAAAAATTATTTGGCTCATGGTTTCAGAGGCTAGAAAGCTTATTTTCTCCTGGGGCTGGTACCTTCTGGCTGGCCAGCACTCTTTGGGGTTCCTTGACTTTCCTTTCACATGGCAAGGCACATGGCAGCGTCTCTTCCTTTCTCTTCCAGGTTCTGTTAACTTCCAGTTTCTGGCTATTCCCTATGACTTCCCTTCTGTGTCCAGTTTCTTTTGTTTATAAGGACTTAAGCAATTTTAGATTAAGGAGCATCCTCATTCGGTTTGTGCAAACCTGAACTAATAATAACTTCAAAAGTCCTATTTAAAGATTAGCTCACACCCACAGGACCAGGGATGGGGGCCTGAACGTGCCTTTTGGAGGTACATGATTCAATCCCCAACACATACCAGCATGCAAGTCAGATGGTAAGCTTGGACAGGGCAGAGGATCCCATCATAGAGTAACCAGATAAAAATTGATGAAATAAAAGTTAACGAAGGATGAGGCTGGCCATAGTGACACAGCAGGCAGAGTTCTTGTCTGCCATGTCAGAGACCCAGGTTTGAGTCCCAGTGTCTGCCCATTCAAAAAAAAATTTTTTTAAGTGGTTCAGTGGTAGAATGTTTGCCTTCCATGCAGGAGACTGGGGTTCAATTCCTGGACCATGCACCAAAAAAAAAAAAGAAAAGAAAAGTTAATGAAGATGATCCCCTAAAATATACTATTAACAGATAGTTTGGAAAGAAAGGATCAGAAAATGCCATTGTCTCTGGTCAATGTTAACTGGAAATGCAAAGGTCTTTCATAAGTCTATGCTGATTTCAGAAATATTTGTAATTTTGTCTTTTTTTTTTCACCCCAAGTGGTGGCTTTAGTATTTGAAAATGATGTGTGGCATTAAATAGATTGAAGTATCCAGCTAAGACAATCAGAAAAACTAAGAGGGCAGTATAAGGTGTTCCAAGGTTCTGATCCTTCACAGTCACTTAACAACTAGCAAACACTGGCAGAGCCATCTTCTTCAAAATTCTGGAAAATGTTTAAAGGATTCAGTAACAAGGAAAGGGTCAAATCAAATGCAGCTTGAAAAAACAGTAGGAGAAGCTCATAGGACCTTGCTGACCAATTTGTAGTCTTCCTTGGCATGGTATGGAACCAGCATACACTCTCATTGTGGGTCCCTGGCCCTGTACTAGAAGAAGCAAAGTAACACTTATGTGCATTCTGAGGTGCCTGGATGTTGGGACCAATATATCAGGTGGCAGCTTGAAAAACCAAACTAGCAAAACCATCTCTGGCTGGCTTTCCCAGAATTTACCATGAAGGTAAAAGCTGCTTGCAGATAACTAAAGCAGTGTAAGAAACAAAGCCAAAGCAGCATGGGGTAAAGGATTATGTACTTTAAGACATAAACTCTAAGGGAGAGGGTTTCCTAAGGCCATAACAAGCAGAAGCTTGGGAACAAGGTGCAGGCTTAGAAAAGACAGATGGGACCCTGCAGTTCACTTTAGCCTTGATAGGAGGGATAAACTCTGAAGGAAAACACCAGTCAAAGCATAGCCAATTTTCAAAGACTGTAAAAGGTTATTTTTTCATTGATTAGTTTCTTTTTGTAAGCTCCTGGCACACAAGGAAATCTCTGTTGCATCACTAGCTGGATGTAAATTTAAGGAATAGACAACTTAGGGAGTAAACCCAGAGTTAACACATTAAAATATTATAAAGGATTACAAGACAAACAAAGGAAGTAGAAAAGGGTGGCCCGTCCAAAAGAACAAGATAAAAATCCAGAAACCATCAAAGAAGACCACACTTTGAACATACAAGACAGAAACTTTAAAAAGAATTATATTCAATATGCTCAAGGAGATAAAGAAAAAGAATGCAAAAGAATTAAAGGATATAAGGAAAAATGCATACACAATATGAAAATCTCAGTAAAAAAATAGAAATTTTAAAAGGAACCAAACAGTAATACTAGAATTGAAGATGATATTAACTGAAATGGAAAATTTCCTGGTAGGTTTCAACTGGCAGAAGGAAGAATCAATGAGGTTGAAGATAGGAAAACTAAAATGATTCAGGCTGAGGAGGAGAATGGAAAAAGTGAGCAGAGCCTGAGAGACCAGTTGGACACCATTAAGTCTTCTAATACATGCATTATGGGAGCCCCAGAAGGAGAAGAAAGAGAAAAGCTGACAGAATGAATATTCAAAGAAATAATGGCAGAAAACTTCCAAATTTAATGAAAAATATGAATTTAATCTTCAAGAATCCCAGCAAACTCTGAACAAGACAAGCTTGAAGAGAACCATGCCCAAACACATAGTAGTCAAATTACTGAATGCCAAGGGTAAGGAGAGAGTTTTGAAAGCTGACTGTGAAATCCAACATGTATAAGGGAGACCAAATAAGATTAAGTGCTGCTTTCTCAGCACATGATACAGGCAAGAAAGCAGTGGATAAAATATTTAAAGTGCTGAAAGAAAATAATTGCCATCACAAATTATATCCAGTGAGACTGTCTTACGAAAACCAGAGAAAGATTAGAATATTCCCAGATAAACAAAAGCTGAGGAACTTTGTCGCCATTAAACCAGTTTTATAAGCAATGCTAAAGAGAGTTCTTCAGACCGAAAAGAAACTATAGTAGAAAGTGGAACAAAGCATCATAATTAAATAATGACCTCTGGTAAATGTAATCATATGGGTAATCATAAAAGCCAGTTTTGTTGCATTATATTTTTTGCTATGTAACTCCAATTTTTACTTCTTCCAGTTTCAAAAACGCAAATGATAACTATGGTTTTGGACATACAATGTGTAAATACATAATTTGTAACAAGTACAACAAAAAAGTGGGAAGACGAAGGGGTATAGGACAGTGTTTGGTTGTAAATGAAGTAAAGTTGGTGTCAAAATGTGATTGTTATAGACTTAGGACATTAAATTTAAGATGTCGTAACCACCAAGAAAATAAAGAAAAATCTATACGGGGGCTTCCAGAAAGATGGCTGAATAGAGTAGGTCAAGTTCAGCCCCGCTCCACAGAAAAATTAGGCAAGGTTCAGGAGAGTGACTGAGACAGCAATTCAAGAGTGCAACTGACCTGGGAAAGCCTTCTGCACAAAATAGGGTGGCTTGGTTGCAGAGGCTGAGGAACTGAGAAACAGAAAGCTGTGACCTGGTGTGGAGGCATGGAGCCCTCAGGAGTGAATGGACAGGACCGCGGGACCAGGAAGTAAGCCAGGCCACATTCCTTGAATGTGCTACCTTCACCAGTGCAGCCCCTTGACCTGTGACTCACCCCACACCCCATGCACCTGAACCTTGTCACCTGCTCCCATTCCCCATGCTCCAAGCACCCCTGCCCCAAGAGCCCCCAGCATGTGTACCTGCTCCACACCCCCAGTCCAAATGAAGACCAACCCACCTCTCCTGCATCCTTCCTGAACACTATCTCCCCCTTCCTGTTCCCTGCAGGCTATCGCCAGCACATAAAGGCTACACTAACCTCCATACCCAGGCTACACCCCACCCACCCACCCATAGTATCGCACAGCCTCCTTGCCCCCTTGAGCTCTACACATTAGTTTACGGCACTCCTAGACCTCTGCATGCACACTGGCCCCCCAATGACATCATTCAGCTCTGGTAATGTCAGTTTACAGCAGTCAGAGAAAGACTTCTGGCCAAGAATTTGGTACCCAGCCAAATTACACTTCAAAACTGAGAGAGATTAAAGTTTTCACAGAGAAACAAGTCCTGAAAGAATTTATCAACAAGAGGCCAGCCCTACAAGAAATAATAAAAGGAGTTCTGCCAGCTGAAAAAAAAAAAAGGCCGGAGAGGGAGGTCTGGAGGAGGGCACAGAATTGAAGAGTGCCAGTAAGAGTAATTTAAAGGATAAAAAGAGAAAGAGGGGATGAATATATAGATCTGGCAAATAAAATAAAAAAGATAAGATGGGGGATTTAAGAAATGCCTTTTCAGTAATAACTTTGAATTTTAACATACTAAACTTACAATTAAAAGATACAGGTTGACAGCATGGATTAAGAAATATAATCCAGCTATATGCTGCTTACAAAAGACTCATCTTAAACACAAGGATACAAATAGGTTGAAAGTTAAAGGATGGAAAAAGATTTTCCACGCAAGTTGCAATCAAAAGAAAGCATGATTAGCTATAATAATATCAGACAAAATATACTTTAACTGTAAAGACATCATAAGAGACAAAGGACACTGTATAGTAATTAAAGGGTCAACTCACCAAGGAGATACAACAATCAAAATTTTATGCCCCCAATCAAGGAGCTCCAAAGTACGTGAGACAGACATTGGCAAAACTGAAAGGAGCAATAGATGTTTCAAAAATAATAGTAGGAGGCTTCAATACACCACTGTCCTCTATAGATGAAGCAGGCAGACAGAAGATCAACAAGGAAATAGAGAAGTTAAATAACTTGATAAATGAATTAGGCCTAACAGACATATATAAGTCATTGCACACCAAAACACAAGGTTATACATTCTTCTCCAGTGCTCATGGAATGTTCTCCAGGATAGATCATATGCTGGGGCACAAAACAGACAAATTTAAAAACAATAAAATTATTCAAAGCACTTTCTCTGATTACAATGGGATGAAGCTGGATCTCCATAACCACCAAAGAATGAGAATAGTCACAAATATATGGAGATTAAATAGCACACTCTGAAACAACTAGTGTGCCAAAGAAGAAATTGCTAGAGAAATCAGTAGCTATCTGGAGATGAAGGAAAATGAGAATACAATTTATCAGAACTTATGGGATGCAGCAAAGGCTGCACTGAGAGGGAAATTTGTTGCCCTAAATGCCTATATTAGAAAACAAGAAAGAGCAAAAATTGAGGATGCAAACAAACAAAATCAGAAATGAGAAGGGGTGAGTAACCGCAGACCCTGAAGAAATAAAAGAAATCATAAGAGGATACTATGAACAACTACATGCCAACAAACTAGACAACTTAGATGAAATGGACAAATTCCTGGAAACACACACACAAGCTACAATGACTCAGGAAGAAATAGAAGATCTCAACAAACCTTTAACAAGTAAAGAGATTCAAACAGTCATCAAAAATCTTCCAACAGAGAAAAGTCCAGAGCCAGATGACTTAACAGGGGAATTTTATCAAACATTCCAAAAAGAACTAACATCAATCCTGCTCAAACTTTTCCAAACAATTGAGGAAAAAGGTACTCAACTAACTCATTTTATGAAGCTAATATCATTTTAATACCAAAACCAGGTAAAGATGCTATAAAAAAGGAAAACTGCAGACCAATCTCCCTAATGAATATTGTGCTGGTTTGAAAAGATACATGTACTTTAGAAAAGCCATGTTTTAATCCTAATCCCATTTTGTAAAGGCAGCCATTTCTTCTAATCCCTATTCAGCACTGTATGCTTAAAACTTTAATTGGATTATCTCCCTGGAGATATGGCTCAATTAAGAGTGACTGTTAAATTGGATTAGGTGGAGATGTGTCTCCACTCATTCCAGGTGAGTATTGATTAGTTAACTGGAATCCTATAAAAGAGGACACATTTTGGAGAAAGTGAAAGCTTCTGAGAGAGCAGAGAATGACATAGCCATGAGAAGCAGAGAGTCTATCAGCCAGCGACCTTTGGAGATTCATGAAACAGGAAGCCAGGAGAGAAAGCTAGCAGATGATCCCATGCTCATCATGTGCCCTTACAACCAAGAAAGAAACCCTGACTGGGTTTGCCATGTGCCTTCTCACTTGAGAGAGAAACCCTGAACTTCATCAGCCTTCTTGAACCAAGGTATCTTTCCCTGGATGTCTTAGATTGGACATTTCTATGGATTAGTTTTAATTTGGACAATTTCACAGCCTTAGAACTGTAAATTAGCAATGTATTAAATTCCCCTTTTGAAAAGCCATTCTGTGTCTTGTATAATGCATTCTGGCAGCCAGCAAACTAGAACAAACATAGATGCAAAAATTCTGGACAAAATATTAGCAAATCGAATCCAACAGCACATTAAAAAAATTATTCACACAGTCAAGTGGGGTTTATACCAGGAATGCAAGGATGGTTCAACACTAGAAAATCAATTAATGTAATACAGCACATTAATAAATCAAAAGGGAAAAATCACATGATCATTTTAATTGATGCTGAAAAAAGCATTCAAAAAAATTCAACATTCTTTTCTGATTAAAAACACTCCAAAATATAGGACTCAAAGGTAATTACCTCAATATGATAAAGAGAAAATATGAAAAACCAATAGCCAGTATTGTACTCAATGGAGAGAGATTGAAAACTTTCCCCCTAAGATCAAGAATGAGACAAGGATGCCCATTGTCACCACTTATTCAACATTGTGCTAGAAGTTCTAGCTAGAGCAATCAGGCAGGACAATGAAATAAAAGGCATCCAAATTGGAAAGGAAGAAATAAAACTCTCATTATCTACAGATGACATGATACTATACTTGGAAGATCCTGAGAAATCTACAGCAAAGTTACTTGAGCTCATAAACAAATTCAGCAAGGTGGTGGGATATAAAATTAATGTGCAAAAATCAGTTGCATTTCTATACACAAGCATGACCTAGCTATGGAGTCAGTTAAGGAAAAAAATCCATTCAAAATAGCAGCTAAAAGAATCAAGTACTTGGGAAAGAACTTAACTAGGGGTGTAAGGACTTGTACACAGAAAACTACATAACATTGCTAAAATAAATCAAACGAAATCTGAATAGGTGGAAAGATATTCCCTGCTTATGGATAGGAAGGCTAAATATAGTTAAGATGTCAATTCTCTCCAAATTGATCTACAGATTCAACATAGTACCAATCAAAATTCCAACAACCTACTTTGAAGAGTTGGAAAAGTTAATTACCAAATTCATGTGGAAAAGAAAGAGACCCCAAACAGCTAAAAGCATCCTAAAAATGAAGAAAGAAGTGGGAGGTTTAACATTCCCTGACTTTACAAACTATTATAAAGCCACATTGGTCTAGGCAGCATGGTACTGGCACAAAGATAGATACATTGACCAATGGAATCGAATTGAGAGTGTAGAAAAAGACCACCTAATCTATGGTCAACTGATATTTAGCAAGGCCCCAAATCCCCTGAACTTGGACAGAATAGTCTTTTCAATAATTGAGCATGGAAGAACAGGATATCAACAGCCAAAAAATGAAAGAGGACCCCTATCTTACACCCTACACAAAAATTAACTCAAAGTGGATCAAACACCTAAATGTAAGAACTAGCACCATAAAGTTTCTAGAAGAAAATGTTGGGAAATGTCTTCAAGACATTAATAATAGGAGGTAGCTTCCTAAACTTTATACCCAAAGCACAAGCAATGAAAGAAAAAAAAAAGATAAATGAGAACTCCTCAAAATCAAATGCTTCTGTACCTCAAAAGACTGTCAAAAAGGTGAAGAGGCAGCCAACTCAATGAGAGAAAATATTTCCAAATCACATATCTGACAAAGGTTTGATGTCCTGTGTATACAAAGAAATCACACAACTCAACAACAAAAGAACAACATAATTATAAAATAGACTAAATATATGAATAGACATTTTTCTGAAGAGCAAATACAGATAGCTCAAAAACACATAAAGAGATGCACATTTTCATTGGCCATAAAGGAAAAGCAGATGAAGACTACAATGAGATACCACCTCACACCTACAAGAATGGCTGCTATTAAACAAACAGAAAACTGTACATGTTGGAGAAGGGGTGGAGAATTGGGACACTTATGTACTGCTGGTGGGAATGTATAATGATGCAGCCACTATAGAAGACTGATTAGTGGTTCCTTAGGAAACTAAATATCAAGTTGGCCTATGACCCAGCAATAGCACTACTTGGTATATACCCAGAAGAGCTGAAAGCAATGACTCTTGCACACCGATGTTCATAGCAGCATTATTCACAATTGCCAAAAGATGGAAACAAACCAAATGCCCATAAACAAATGTGTGGATCAACAAAATGTGCATATACTTATGATGGAATGTTATGCAGCAATAAGATGAAATGATGTCCTGAAGCACATGACAAGATGGATGAGTCTTGAGGACATAATGTTGAGTAAAATAAGCCAGACACGAAAGGACAGATACTGTATGATTCCACTTTTATGACCATGGTAAAGGTAAAATCAGAGGCTTATAATACAGAATATAGGGGACTTAGAGATACATAGAAGCTAGAGATGGGTGGACAGTTAGCTAATGAGGTTGAACTCCAATGTAAGGGAAGAGATAGAAGTGAAGGTGGTTCTCTAGTGGGTCTATAAGTAATATTACCATATTGAAGATGAACAAGATTGAAAGAGGTTGTATAAACCTATGTGTCCCATTGATTAGCACTAGAAATACAAATTAGTTCTTGCAAGAATTACTTCAAAGATATGATTCGTGTACAAAGAGTGTTTAAGTCCAGGTTACAGGGAGAAAAATGTTATTGCATGCTATGGGCTATGTTCGAAAAGAAAACATCAGCACTACGACAGCAACAGCAGGAGTAAATAATGGGAGGAGGGACAAGAGTTAAGAGGAAGTTTAGATTTCCTATTTGGCAAGGGTGTGTTTATTGGTTTTCTTTCTCTGGGAACAATGAAATTATCTAAAATTGAGAATGCTGATGGACTGTGGACTTTGGTCACTATACATGATGCCTGATGAATGCAGGTGGCTGAAGGATGCACTGACTGAGAAGTAGATTGGCAAATGATGGTGTATACTTATGAACAAAGATTGTGCTGCTACAAAAAGGAGCAAAGTCAGGAGGCATGTAACGATGTGAATGAACTTGTGGGACATTTGGTGAGGCAAAATAAGCAAGAAACAAAAATACAACAATGGTATGGTCACCTTTAGAAAATGGTTATAAAAAACAGGGGCCTAGATTGTAAGCTTTTAGAGCAGACACATTAAGTCTGGAATGGTGATTATTATTTCTGAATTTTGAGAGGTTGTTTGATTTACATATATAACTTGATATTTAGAAATAAGAACAAAGCTGAACAGGTTGGGGTTAAAGTAATTCAGAACATAGGGGTAAGGGAGACAGTGTCTATATTTTAGAACCACACCTACTCTTTGAGACCAAAGGAAGAAAGATTTATTTGGTCAGGAATTGAAATTTTCTGTAGTGCATTATCTAACTCAACTTATCTGTATAGCTCATTTGAACAACTGAAACACAGGGAGGCCAGAATAAGAAAGAGGTCCTTTAATACTCTAATAAAGTATCAGTGGCAGAGAGAGTTCAAATAGAATTGAGAGGCTACTCCAGAGGTTGTTCTTACACAAGTTTCAGTTAGACATTGCTACTTATCATAACCTGCCAACCCCCAACCAGAACCATTCCAGCCAATCCTAAAGAACACCTGGGGCAAAATATAAGATTTCACAAGGGTCCCATGCATTAGAGTAGCTTTCCAGAAACCTACAACCTCCAGAAGGATCCATGGGCCAGATAAGTCCTGAACCTAGATGGCCCAGCTGCTACAGAATATCAGATAGTTTCATCTCCCTACCCCATATTAGTAACAGACCTTTCCAACATGAAGAATTTAGAATGGCCATAGCCCAAACACCCCTAAAGAGAGGGATGGAAAGATCAAAGGTGATGGTGGAGTTATACAGAGAAGATAGGATTTAACAAATGATTATGAATGCTGAATCATTAAATTGATATCTCTTTTAGTCTCCAGTATCTTAGAGCAGCTAGAAGTAAAACCTAAAATTTTGGAATTGTAACCCATGTTAAACTCTGAAATATGTTCTACAACTAATTGTGGTGCTGTGCTTTGAAGTTTATTTCCTTTTTGCATACATGTTATTTTTCACAAAAATATTTTTCAAAAAAAAGAAGGGAAAAAAGTTGATTGTGATGATAAAAAAATATTTATGCCTTCTAGCCTCCTATATTCTAGATAAGCTAGAAGGAAAAATCTGAGAGGATGGTGTGGTAGCCCATGACAAACTCTGGGTTCTGTCCCATAACTACTTATTGAAGAGTGCTTTGGAAAGTATTGCTTTTTTATTTCTTTGCTTTGTATATATGTTATACTACACAATAAAAAAAAAGTTTAAAAAAATCTATACAGAGAGACATGGAAAGGGGTTTAAAATGATATGCTACAAAAAAAAAGCATGAAAGTAGGCAATAAAAAATATTAAGAGACAAAACAAGTATCAGAGAGTTCTCATTATCAGTAGTTATTTTAAATATAAGTGTAATAAACTCTCCAATCAAAAGGCAGACATTAAAGATGCATGACCTATTTGCTGTTTATAAGAAATTCAGCATAAATTCAAAAACACAAGTAGTTTGAAAATGAAAAGATGGAAAAACATAACATGCAAATAGTCATGAAAAAAGAACTAGAATAGCTGAACTTGTATTAGATAAAATAGATTTAAGTTAAAACTTTTACAAGGACAAAGAGGGTAACTATATACTGAAAAAGGTGTCAATTGTACAAGAAGAGATAAAAATTATAAACATATATGTACAATAGCAGAACCCAAAGATATATAAAGTAAATACTGACAGTTTCAAAGAGAGAAATCAACAGCCTACATTAATAGTTGGAGACTTTAATGCATCAATTTCAATAACAGGTAGAACATCTAAACAGAAGATCAATAATGAAATGCATAACTTGAATGACACTATGAACCAACTAGACCTAAAAGGTACAGATAGAATGCAATGTGTATTCTACCTCACAGCAGCAGCAGAATACACTTTCTTCTCTGCTGCACATATCTCCAGGATAGACCATACGTTTCATCACTAAATAAGTCCCAATAAATTCAAAATCTCAAATTCATATAATGTATCTGCTCTGACCACATGGAATGAAGCTAGGAAAAAATAATAGAGGAAAATATGGAAATCTCACAAATATGTGGAAATTAAAGAACATTCTCTTAAAGAACCAAAGGGTTAAAGAAGAAATCACAAGGGAAATAAGGAAATGAAAACAAAAGCATAACATACCAAAACTTATGAGATGCAGCAAAGATAATGCTGAAAGGGAAATTTTAAAAATTTATAGGTATTAAGGCTTAAATTAAAAAGAAAACTGATCTCAAGTCGGAGACCTAACCTCACTACTAGAAGATCTAGAAAAAGATAAGCAGGTAAACCTAAGCTGAGCATAAGGAAGGAAACAACATGTATTATATAGGCAATAAATGAAATAGAAAATTAAAAAAAATAGAATCAGTGTCTCAATGTGACAGAGAAATTCCAGATGCAGTCTTGAGAGAAGTTATCCTCCCGTTGATGTTTTAATTTAGACATTTTCACCACCTTAGAATTGTAACTTGTGACTTAATAAATCCCTTTTAAAAAGCCAATCCATTTCTGGTATATTGGATCCCAGCAATGTTAGCAATGAAACACCTCCCAAAGAACAAGTCTAGGACCAGATGACTTCATTGGTGAATTTTACCAAACATTCTAAGAATTAATGCCATTTCTGTTCAAATGCTTCCAAAAAAATTGAAGAGAAAGGAAGACTAAGTCATTCTGTAATATGAACATTACTCTAATTCTAAAGCCAGATAAAAATATCACAAGGAAAGAAAATGCAGATAAATATTCCTTATGAATAAAAACGAAAAAACTCTCAACAAAATATTACCAAACTTAACACAATAGCACATTAAAAGCAACATGCACCAAGATCAATTAGGATTTATCCCAGGTATGCAGTTGTGCCAATTCAAAAGGATTTATTTACCCTAGAAAAGTTATGTGTTAATCCTAATCAATCTTGTGGGAGTATATGAGGTAGGGTTCTCTAGAGAAACAGAATCAACAGGGAACACTTGCAAATATAAAATTTATAAAAGTGTCTCACATGACTGCAGGAATGCAGAGTCCAAAATCCACAAGGCAGGCTGTGAAGCCAATGATTCTGATGGAGGATCTGGTCAAACTCCACAGGAGAGGCTCAACAGCCGAAACAGGAAGAGCCTGTCTGAATTCTCCTTAAAAGGCTTCCAGTAATGAGACTGAGCATTACTCGTTGCAGAAGACACTCCTCTTTGGCTGATTACGAATGCAATCAGCTGTGTGGATGTAGCTGACATGATCATGATTTAATTCTATGAAATGTGCTCATCGCAACAGACAGGCCAGCACTTGCCCAACCGGACGAACAGGTACCACCACTTGGCCAAGTTGACACATGAACCTAACCATGACAGTTCACCCTTTGTCAACTTGGCAGCTATACATACCATCTTAAACCATAGCTAATTTCTAAATTGAAAAAAAAACAATAAAACGTACATTTTTTCTTTCACCTAACAATATTCAACTGTCCTGCATATAACCAGAAACACATTGAATCTCTCCAGAATAGGGTGCAAATCCTTGGGTAATATTCATTCTTAAACTTATTATCTCACAACTTAAATAGCATAGCATGAACAAAACAGTATTACAGTCCTCGTTTCTGCAACTGATCACGTGGTCGAAGTTCATATTTATCACTACCTTCTTCCACTACCTATTCCATGTTCCCTTTCCCTTAATAGGCAGTTCAGCTGGCCATGTTTCTTTGCCTGGTGGGGTGACTCAAACATTCATTCCTGAAGTTTCAGAGCCATTGGTAGTCCTGCCTGGATTGGGTTGTTTCAGTTTTCCATTGATTTTAATCACAGGGCATGGCAGTACTAAAAGACAACCTAGGGGATCTCCTATATTCCAAGAAAACTCTTCTTTATCCCCATTATGGAGTTGCAGTCCTACTTCCCCCTGATATTCAGGGTTAATCACCCCAGGCAATAATGTAATCTCCTTCTTGGCTTGTTGATCCAGTGGCATAAGTAGCCCAGAGTGACCAGGTGGCAGTCTTAACTTCCAGTTCAATGGAATCATTGTTGTTCCTCCTGGAGGAAGCACTTCCTGTTTTGGAACTAAAACCTGTAGACCAGCAGAGCTCAGCATTGCAGGGACAGGAAGCAAAAATTTTCCTAGTGGATCACCAGGGGTAACAGTGAGTGGTACCACCCCCATTTCCACTGCTTGGTTCCTGGACCCATGGATCCTGGCTATGGGAGAAATAGCATCATACAGTGGATGCTGATTCAGAGCATACACAGCTTCCTGGAGAACATTACCCCAGTCTTTCAAGGTATTTCCACCTAGTTGGCACCGTAATTGAGATTTCAAAACACCATTCCACCGTTCTATCAATCCAGCTGCTTCTGGATGATGGGAAACATGGTAAGACCAGAGAATTCTATGAGCATGTGCCCATTCCTGCACTTCATTTGCTGTGAAGTGTGTTCCTTGATCAGAAGCAATACTGTGTGGAATACCATGACGGTGGAGAAGGCATTCTGTAACCCTACAGATGGTAGTTTTGGCAGAAGCATTGCATGCAGGGAAAGCAAACCTGTATCCAGAGTATGTGTCTATTTCAGTTAGAACAAATCACTGCCCTTCAATGAAGGGAGTGGTCCAGTGTAATCAACCTGCCACCATGTAGATGGCTGGTCACCTCAGGGAATGGTGCCATATAGGGGGCTGAATGTGGGTCTCTACTGCTGGCAGATTGGGCATTCAGCAGTGGCTGTAGCCAAGTCAGCCTTGGTGAGTGGAAGTCCATGTTGCTGAGCCCATGCATAACCTCCATCCCTACCACCATGACCACTTTGTTCATGAGCCCACTGGGCAATAACAGGTGTTGCTGGGGAAAAAGGCTGACTGGTATCCACAGAACAGGTCATCTTATCTACTTGATTATTAAAACTTTCCTCTTCTGAAGTCACCCTCTGGTGTGCATTCACATGGGACACAAATATGTTCAGGTTTTTAGCCCACTCAGAAAGGTCTATCCACACACTTCTTCCCCAGAACTCTTTGTCACCAATTTTCCAGTTATGGTCTTTCCAAGTCCCTGACCATCCAGCAAAACCATTAGCAATAGCCCATGAGTCAGTATACAAACACACCTCTGGCCAGTTTTCCTTCCAAGCAAAATGAACAACCAGGTGCACTGCTCGAAGTTCTGCCCACTGGCAGGATTTCCCCTCACCACTGTCCTTCAAGGACACCCCAGAAAGGGGGTGTAATGCTTCAGCTGTCCACTTTCAGATGGTACCTACATATTGTGCTGAGCCATCTGTAAACCAGGCCTGAGTTTTCTCTTCCTCAGTCAATTCACTGTAAGGGACTCCCCAAGAGGCCATAACTCTAGTCTGGGAAAGAGAAGGTAATGTGGCAGGAATGGAGACCATGGGCATTTGGGCCACTTCTTCATGTAACTTACTTGTGTCTTCAGGACCTGCTCTGGCCCTATCTCGTATATACCATTTCCAGTTTATTACGGAGTGCTGCTGTGGACGCCCAAGGTTATGACTTGTCAAGTCAGACAACACCCAGTGCGTGATAGGCAACTCTGGTCTCATGATAACTGGGAGGCACGTGGTTAAAGCATTCAGTCTCTACTAATACCCTGTAGAAGGTCAAAAACTGTTTCTCAAAATGAGAGTAGTTATCTGCAGCAGATGTTAAGGCTTTGCTCAGAATCCTAAGGATCTGCATTGTGATTCTCCTATGGGGGCCTGCCAAAGGCTCCAGACAGCATCTCTATTTGCCACTGACACTCCCAGCACCATTGGATCTGCTGGATCATACGGCCCAAGTGGCAGAGCAGCTTATACAGCAGACTGGACCTGTTGCAGAGCCTCCTCTTGTTCAGGTTCCCACTCAAAATTAGCAGCTTTTCTGGTCACTCGATAAATGGGCTGGAGTAGCAACCCCAAATGAGGAATATGTTGTCACCAAAATCCAAAGAAACCAACTAGGTGTTGTGCCTCTTTTTTGGTTGTAGAAGGGGCCAGATGCATCAACTCTCCTTCACCTTAGAAGGAATATCTCAACATGCCCAACCACTGGACACCTAGAAATTTCACTGAGGTGGAAGGCCCCTATATTTTTGTTGGATTTATCTCCCATCCTCTGACATGCAAATGCCTTACCAGTAAGTCTAGAGCAGTTGCTACTTGTTGTTCACTAGGTCCAATCAACATGATATCATCAATATAAAGGACCAGTGTGATGTCTTGTGGGAAGGAGAAAAATCAAGGTCCTTGTGGGCAAGATTATGACATAGGGCTGGAGAGTTGATATACCCTTGAGGTAGGACAGTGAAAGTATATTGCTGATCTTGCCAGTTGAAAGCAAACTGTTTCTGGTGGTCCTTACTAATAGCTCCTGAGAAAAAAGCATTTGCCAGATCAATATCAATTGCTGTTATCAGGTACCAGGGGATGTATTTATTTGCTCAAGCAATGATACCACATCTGGACTAGCAGCTGCAATTGGAGTTACCACCTGGTTGAGCTTATGATAATCCACTGTCATCCTTCAAGACCCATCTGTTTTCTGCACAGGTCAAATAGAGTTGAATGGGCATGTGGTGGGAATCACCACCCCTGAATCCTTCAAGTTCTTAAGAGTGGCAGTAATCTCTGCAATCCCTCCAGGAATCTGATATTGCTTCTGATTTACTATTTTGCTAGGGAGGGGCAGTTCTAGTGGTTTCCACTTGGCCTTTCCCACCATAATAGCCCTCACTGCATAAGTTAGAGAGTCAATGTGGGATTCTGCCAGTTACCCAGTATGTCTATACCAATTATACATTCTGGAACTGGGGAAATAACTACAGAATGGGTCCAGGTGCCCACTGGACCCACTGTGAGATGGACCTGAGCTAAAATTCCATTGATCACCTGGCCTCCATAAGACCCCACTCTGACTGGTGGACCAGAGTGATGTTTTGGGTCCCCTGGAACTAATATCACTTCTTAACCAATGTCTAATAATCTCCAAAATATCTGATCATTTCCCCTGGAATTGGTGTCACTTCTGAACCAGTGTCTAATAATCCCCGAAATATCTTATCATTTCCTTTTCCCCAATGCACAGTTACCCTGATAAAAGGCCATAAGTCTCCTTGGGGAAGGCTTGGAGGAAGGTTAACAGTATAAATTTGTGGCAGTGTAACAGGGTTCTCCCCCAAAAGGACCTGGCCTCATTTCATTCAAGGGGCTCTGGGTCTGTAAACTGTTTCAAGTCTGGAAATCGATTAAGGGGTCATGACTCTGTGTTTTTCTAATTCAGGTTAGACTTCTGTTCACTTGACCTAGAACTCTTTTGTTTATACAGCTCAAACAAGAATTTAGTAGACTGCCCTTCTATCGTATTTCTAGGTACTCCATGATTTACTAGCCAATGCCACAAATCTCTGCAAGTCATATACTTTTGATGCCAACTTTGAGTTTGCTGTCTATTATAATAGCCACATCTACCCTGTCTTTGGTGAGTAAGTGCTGTCACCTGGCTTCTGCCAACTCAATTCCCTTCATGCCCATTGTGTTTAAGGATTCCAGCTTATTGACAGCAGTTTCTACAGTAATATCTGACCTACAGAGAAGTGCAACCACAGAGCTCTTCAGGGATGATGGTGCTAGTCTCACAAATTTATTTGTCACTGTTCTGGTACAAGGTGCATCCTCCAGACATTCCTGGGGTGTAAAAGCAGGCTTTGCATGATAAATCCACTCTAACATTCCAGTCTCTCTAAGCTTCTGGATCTCCTCATCTACATTATACTGGGGCAGTTCTGGCATTTCAACCTCAGGTAATGTCGATCACCTTTTGATCCATGTTTCAACCAACCATCCAAACAAACTGTTAATACCTTTTCTAATCCCTCGAGCTATAACATTGAATGCAGAATCTCTTGCTTAGTGGGCCCATATCAATAAATTCAGCCTAATCCAGCCTTATATTCCTAACACCATTATCCCACACCCTTCAAATCCATTGCTACACATATTCCCCTGATTTCTGTCTATATAAATTGGGAGTAGTATAGCATACCTCCTCATGTGTGATAATTTGTACCTCACCTATAGGTACCTGTTGGGACTTTAGTCTAGTTATAGGTCTGGAAGAAATGAGGGGTAGTGGGGGTGAGTCATGAAAAGAATTAGAAATATCTTCCAAGCCATTTGCTTCAAGGCCTTCATTTGCAGTTTTATCAGGTGAAACAGGATTAATCACTCTAGGGCTAATCCCTTCAGGAGGAGGTTGTGTAGCCAACTCCTCAAGGCAAGCTGGAGGTAGGGCAGTTATGTCCTCAGGGCAAACTATTACAGGGTTATCTAGAGAAGACTCAGCATGCCCTAAGGTTTCAACATCACCCCCAACATCATTATCAATCCATATGTCACCATCTCATTATTCAGGGTCCCACTCCTTTCCAATCAATGCCCTCACTTTAATGGCAGACACCATGCAACATTGAGATTTCAGTTTATGTTGTAAAGTTGCTACTCTAACAATAAGATTCTGAGTCTGATTTTCAGAGATCTCAAGTCTATGGCTACAGGAAATAAGATTTTCCTTCAAGATACTCATAGAAATGTTTACATCTGTCAGACAGCACTTAAGCTTCTCGTTTGAAGTCTTAAGCCCATCCCTTTCACCCCTTAATGTAGTCAGTGTATCTAACAACAACCAGCCAACATCTCTATACCTCTTATTTCCACAAAACTTTATACAGGTGTCAAAAACATTATCCCCCAGAGCCTGCTTCATACAAGTGAAACATTAGGAGAATCGAATGGTGATATTTTGACTATCTCTTTTGCCAACTCACTCCATGGATTGGGAGTGTCATTCTGATTATGGGAATCAGAGTCCTTATTGCCTTTGATTCCAGTCAGAGTAGAAAACCATTCGTAAAAACCCATATTTAAGATTCTGTTTCTTCAGAACCACTCCTGGTACCAAGATGTAGTAGTTAGGGTTCACTAGAGAAACAGAATCAACAGGGAACACTCACAAATATAAAATTTATAAAAGTATCTCATCTGACCACAGGAACGCAGAGTCCAAAATCCACAGAGCAGGCTGGAAAGCTGACGATTCCGATGGAGGGTCTGGATGAACTCCACAGGAGAGGTTCACCAGCCGAGTCAGGAAGAGCTGTCTCTTCTGAATTCCCCTTAAAAGGCTTCCAGTGATGAGATTAAGCATTACTCATTGCAGAAGACACTCCCCTTTGGCCGATTGCAAATATAATCAGCTATGGATGTAGCTGACACAATCATGATTTAATTCTATAAAATGTCCTCATTGCAAAAGGCAGGCCAGCACTTGCCCAACCAGACAAACAGTTACCACCACTTGACCAAGTTGACATATGAACCTGACCATGACAGGGAGCAATGCTTTTAATCTCTATTCAATAATGTAGGTTGGAAGCTTGATTAGATTATTCCCACGGAGAATGGACTCACACAACTGTGGGTATGAACTTTTGAGTAGAGGGAGATCTGACTCCACCCATTCCAGGTGGGTCTTGATTAGTTTCTGGAATCCTTTAAAAGAGGACACATTTTGGAGAAAGCTTGAGAATGAAGAGAGAACCACAGAGTCCACCAGCCAGCAACCTTTGGAGATGAAGAAGGAGATTGTGAGCTTCATGAAGCAAGAGGCCTGGAGAGGTAGCTAGTGGATGTTGCCATGTTCACCACGTGCCTTTCCAGTTTAGAGAGAAACCCTGAACTTCACTGGTCTTTCTTCTGTGAAGATAACCTCTTGTTGGAGCCTTAATTTGGACACTTTTATAGACTTGCTTTAATTGGGACATTTTCTCAATTGTAACAAAGATAGCACACTAATGCAATTTGTTGAGGTAGAAGAATTCTGTATTTTCTGCATTACTTTTCTGTAAACCTACAACTTCTCCAATAAAAAAATAAAAATTAAAAATACCAGTCAGCAAATCATGTAGCTTCCATTGTCCCCCTATCCAAGGTAATCATTTCTGAATACTATTTATCACCTGAATGATTTTACAATATTAATGAAATTGTTTTGTCACTCTTGCAACTTGCCAACTTATTGCCTAGGTTTCACCAGAAAAAGAACTGGTTGAATGTTTTCTTACGTGCTGAAGCAGCAAGTACTCACAAAATAAAACTTCATTGATGACAAAATGTAATCATCCTAGGGTTTCAGGAGTTATATATGTACCCGTTGCTTGATTTACAAGAATAAATTTATAGGCAAAGCATCAATTCCATTATAGTTTTGCACTTTTAGTAAAATATTGCAGAACTTATGTGAAAACAGCAAAAACATTCTTAGAATCAATCTGCATAACTCACGCTCCTCAGATTTCTCAGGTAGAGCTTCATTTGGCCCAGAATAGAAGGAGTTATTCCTAGGTGAGCAGAAAGTAAGGACTATAATTTAGGATTTAGAAAGATAGCAAAAGGATTTGTTAAGAATGACTGAAATCAGTCTAGAATAAGAATTGTAAACAATTGAGTATAAAATGGTATATAGAAGTATATACAACCATAATGGAAATATATTCATGTGTGATATGTGTGTGTGCATTGTGTATGTATGTATGCATATATATGGTATGTGAGCAAACTCATAGATCCTTCTAAATAAGGAAATTGTGGAGCCTTTTAATGAATCTAATTCATCCTGGATTCTGCTTCTAGATTCTGCAGGACCCATTTTTAGGCTGATTGCTATTCAAATAGCACATACCACTAAGGTTGGTTGTTTCCTTATTTTAGGATGTGTGCTGGTTTGAAAGGATGTATGTACCCTAGAAAAACTATGTTTTAATCCTAATTCCATTTTGTAAAGGCAGCCATTTCTTCTAATCTCTATTCAGTGCTTTATGTTTGAAACTTTAATTAGATCATCTCCCTGGAGATATGACTCAATCAAGAGTGGTTGTTAAGCTGGATTAGGTGGAGACATGTCTTTTAATCTCTATACAATAATGTAGGTTGGAAGTTTAATTAGATTATTCCCATGGAGAATGGACTCACACAATTGTGGGTATGAACTTTTGAGTAGAGGGAGATCTGACTCCACCCATTCCAGGTGGGTCTTGATTAGTTTCTGGAATCCTATAAAAGGTAGCTTCAGAGAGAACAAAGAAAGACTATAGAATGCCACAGAATCATGGAGCAGAGAGTCTACCACCAGTGACTTTTGGAGATGAAGAGGGAAAATGCTTCCCAGGGAGCTGAGAGGAAGCTAACAGATGGTGCCATGTTTGCCATATGCTCTTCCAGCCTAGCAAGAAACCCTGGCCATGTTTGTCATATGCCTTTCCACTTGAGAGAGAAACCCTGAACTTCATCAACCTTCTTGAATCAAGATATCTTTCCCTGGATGCCTTAGATTGGACATTTCCATAGACTTGCTTTAATTGGGACACTTGCATGGCCTAAAAACTGTTAACTTGCAACTTATTAAATTTCCCTTTTTTTGGTTTCTGGTATATTACATTCTGGCAGCTAGCAAATTAGAACAGATTTTGGTACCAAGAGTGGGGTGCTGCTGCAATTTGCAAATACAAAACATGTTGGAATGGCTTTTTAAATAGATAATGGGGAAAATCCTGATAGAGAAGGCCTAGAATGCTTTGAAGAGACTGTTGGTAGGAATGTGGACTCTAAAGATACTTCTGATAAGGCCTCAGACAGAAATGAGGCATGTGTTATTGCAAACTGGAAGGAAGGCGATCCTTGTTTTAAAATAGCAGATAATCTGGCATAATTGACTAGTGGCTTGGGCTTGAAGGCTGATTTTAAAAGCCATGAACTTGGATATTTTAGCAGGAAAGATCTACAAATTAAATATGGAAAGTGCAGCCTGTTTTTTCCTCACAGCTTTTAGTGAAATGGGACAGCAGAGATGTAAACTGAGAACTGAACTCTTAGGTACAAAGAAACCGGAAATTGATGTTTCTGGAAAATTCTGGGCTTCCAGGAAGAGAGACCCCAGAGAATAGTGCCCAACATGAGGATATGCCCAAATGTGGAACCAGTCAGCCCTTTCAGAGAAAGCCAGGGTTGGACATGGAATTATCCAGGAAGGATTTGTGGAAACTTCTTATGTCTGATGGGTATGATCTGAAGCTACTGCCTAGAAAGCCAACAAGAGTGTTGCAGGATCTGTAAAAAGAGAACCACTGCCAGTTGGGACTGACAGGGACAGAGAAAGGACACATTGGAAGAAAAATATATTCAGAGGCAAAACCATGGAGGCCAGGATCTGAAGTCAAGAAGCCTCAGAGAGGTGGACCCACCAAACCCCATGGAGAGGATGAGTTTGCCCCAAAGACAGAGGATGGGCCTTCTACCTCATTTCAGTAGAAGAGTCACGCCACCTCAGGCCTTGGAGAGGATGAAGCACATTATTAGAGTTTAGGGAGAGCCTGGCTGCCACCCATGGAGGGGTTGAGTGTGTGCCCCAGAGATGGCAGAGAGCCCAGGTGCAGCCCCAATCCTTGGAGAGGGTGGAGCCAAGGAAAAGGTGGTCTCCCCAGTGTCCCCCAAGGTTGAATTTGGAAAGAGGCAGGCCTCTGTATAGGCCCTTGGAAAGGGTGGACTGCCGCTTTCAGAAGCCCCAAAGATAAATTATTCTCAGACTTTGAAATCTAATAGACTTTGCCCTGCAGGTTATTGAAACTGTATCAGTCTGGCGATCCTTGTGTTCCTTTCTCCCTATGGAAATGGGTATATATACCCTATGACTGTTCCTCCTTTGTATATTGGCAGCAAATAATTTGTTCTGATTTTCATAGGTCCAGAGCCAGAGGAGAATTTTGCCTGATAACAAACCATGCCTGTAACTAACTTTGATGAGACCTTGTCCTGGTTTTAAACTTGCATTGCATTTGATTGATACTGAAATGCTTTAAGGCTTCCTGATATTGTGATGAAATGAATGTATTTTGTATATTGGAAAAACATGTCTTTTTTAGGGTCCAGAGGGTGGACTGTGCTGGTTTGAAAGGATGTATGTACTCTAGAAAAGCTATGTTGTAACCCTAATCCTATTTTGCAAAGGCAGCCATTTCTTCTAATCCCTATTCAGTACTGTATACTTGAAACTTTAATTAGATCATCTCCCTGGAGATGTGACTCAATCAAGAGTGGTTGTTAAACTGGATTAGGTGGAGATGTGTCTCCTCCATTCTAGGGGGGTCTTGATTACTTTACTGGAATCCTATAAAAGGGTGATTCAGAGAGAACAGAGAAAGATGACAGAACCATGGAGCAGAGGGTCCACTGGTCAGTGAGTTTTGGAGATGAAGAAAGAAAATGCCTCCCAGGGAGCTGGAAAGGAAGCTCTTTCCCTAGTTGCATTAGATTGGACATTTCGATGGACTTGTTTTAATTGGGACACTTCCATGGCCTAAAAATTGTTAACTTGCAACTTATTAAATCCCTTTTTCAAAAGCTGTTAAATTTTTGTTATATGGCATTCCAGCAGCTGGCAAAAAAAAACAGGATGCTTATCTCTATTTTCAAAAAACTTTAGTCATTATATTGCTAAAGCTCATTTTACATACAGACTTCTTAATTAATGGATTGCATGAAGTCTCTTCAAAGTGTTCTAGGACTTCTCGATCAGGCTTTTTGCATGAAGACATTGCTATTTTCCAGTGCATTTATAAAATGCAAGCTGCCTACTTTCCTATATGTAGCATTGGTCCTTCAGACACCTCCATTCTGAGCACACGATCCAGTATGTGTTCTCTGTCACAATTAGGATCTCTTCAGATTATTTCATGGTTGGAATGATTATATTCTGTCAACTATGGCAGGTATAATCCTATCATTGCCCGTACTACAACAGATGTCCCCTCCCTCATTATATAGTACAATGACGCTTGTAATGCTAAACATTTCAGTACCCTGACGAATAACATAAATCTAGTGTCATTCAAGTTGAATGACTACAAATATGCAACCAAAATGTGGACAACACTGACACAATATTAGTTTTTATAATGTTAGCAATGAGAATTTCCACCTTAGGATCAAATATTTAGGAGAATATAGGTATGTTAGAGGTAAATATTTTGTTCACAAAAGTGTCATCTTTTTTTTAACCTCCTTCAATTTTTTTATTTATTAATTTAAAAAAATTAACAAACAAAAACATTAACATATCATTCCATTCTACATATATAACCAGTAATTCTTAATATCACATAGTTGCATATTCATCATTTCTTAGAACATTTGCATCGATTTAGAAAAAGAAATAAAATGATAACAGAAAAAAAAGATTATACATACCATACCCCTTACCCCTCGCTTTCATTTATCACTAGCATTTCAAACTAAATTTATTTTAACATTTGTTCCCCCTATTATTTATTTTTATTCCATATGTTCTACTCATCTGTTGATATGGTAGATAAAAGGAGCATCAGACACAAGGTTTTCACAATCACAGAGTCACATTGGGAAAGCTATATCATTGTTCAATCATCATCAAGAAACATGGCTACTGGAACACAGCTCTACATTTTCAGGCAGTTCCCTCCAGTCTCTCCACTACATCTCAAACAACAAGGTGATATCTACTTAATGCATAAGAATAACTTCCAGGATAACCTCTCGACTCTGGAATCTCTCAGCCATTGACACTTAGTCTCGTTTCACCCTTCCTCGTTTTGGTCGAGAAGGTTTTCTCAATCCCTTGATGCTGAGTCTCAGTTCATTCTAGGGTTTTTCTCAATCCCTTGATGCTGAGTCTCAGCTCATTCCAGGATCTCTGTCCCACATTGCCAGGAAGGTCCACACCCCTGGGAGTCATGTCCCACACAGACAGGGGGAGGGTGGTGAAACTGCTCATTGTGTTGGCTGGAGAGAGAGGCCACATCTGAGTCACAAAAGAGGCTCTCTTGGGGGTGACTCTTAGGCCTAAATTTTAAGTAGACTTGACCTATCCTTTGTGGGATTAAGTTTCATATGAACAAACCCCAAGACTGGGGGCTCAGCCTGTAGCTTTGGTTGTCCACACTGCTTGTGAGAATATCAAGAATTCGACTTGGGGACTTCCGGAGAAGATGGCGGCTTAGTAAGATGCGCGGATCTTAGTTTCTCCTCCAGGACAGCTACTAGGGGAGTAGAAACGATACAGAACAGCTCCCAAAGCCACGACAGAGATAAAAAAGACAGCATACCCCATCCTGGAATGGCTGGCTGGCTGAGAGAACTTACTCTGGTGAGATCGCCGAGGGGCACGGGCTTGACCGGGCGGGGCGGCAAGCAGCCGGAGTCACTCCCTTCCCCCTTCCTGGGCCGGCTGGGAGAATTGGACAGGCGGTCCCCTCAAACCGCGGTGGCTGGTGCCCACACCATGCGCGACCCCCCGGACCAACTGAGAGAATTGGATCGGAAATCCCCAGGCCGCGGAGAACGGTGACGGGAGGGGAGCCCCTTCCAAACCCGTGACTCCCCGGGAACATGCACTCTCCCGGGCGGGCCACTGCAGCTGGCACCCTCCCGCCACCAGGCGGACTAGGAAATTCGGACGGGCTCTTTCCCGGCCTGCGGCAGCCAGCGACCCTCCCCGCATTCAGACCCTGGGCCAGCTGGCACTCTTCCAAGCCGCTTCAGCTAGCGAACCTCCTAGACGGGGAGACTTTTCCAAAGTTAAAGGACCCACAGCACCTTTTACTGGTGGGACCCGCAGACAAACGTGTGCCACGAGCGCCACCTACTGGGCAGGATAAGAAAAACAGAACCCAGAGATTTCACAAAAAAATCTTACAACCTTGTTGGGTCCGACACCCAGGGAAATCTGACTAAATGTGCAGACGCCAGCAGCAGAAGACAACTGTCCACGCTCAGAAGATTGAGAATATGGCCCAGTCAAAGGAACAAACCAATAGTTCAAATGAGATACAAGAGCTGAGACAACTAATGCTGAATATACGAACAGAAATGGAAAACCTCTTCAGAAATGAAATCGATAAATTGAGGGAGGACATGAAGAGGACATGGGCTGAACATAAAGAAGAAATAGAAAAACTGAAAAAACAAATCACAGAACTTATGGAAGTGAAGGATAAAGTAGAAAAGATGGAAAAAACAATGGATACCTACAATGATAGATTTAAAGAGACAGAAGATAGAATTAGTGATTTGGAGGATGGAACATCTGAATTCCAAAAAGAAACAGAAACCATCGGGAAAAGAATGGAAAAATTTGAACAGGGTATCAGGGAACTCAAGGACAATATGAACCGCACAAATATACGTGTTGTGGGTGTCCCAGAAGGAGAGGAGAAGGGAAAAGGAGGAGAAAAACTAATGGAAGAAATTATCACTGAAAATTTCCCAACTCTTATGAAAGACCTAAAATTACAGATCCAAGAAGTGCAGCGCACCCCAAAGAGATTAGACTCAAATAGGCGTTCTCCAAGACACTTACTAGTTAGAATGTCAGAGGTCAAAGAGAAAGAGAGGATCTTGAAAGCAGCAAGAGAAAACCAATCCATCACATACAAGGGAAACCCAATAAGACTATGTGTAGATTTCTCAGCAGAAACCATGGAAGCTAGAAGACAGTGGGATGATATATTTAAATTACTAAAAGAGAAAAACTGCCAACCAAGACTCCTATATCCAGCAAAATTGCCCTTCAAAAATGAGGGAGAAATTAAAATATTTATAGACAAAAAGTCACTGACAGAATTTGTGACCAAGAGACCAGCTCTGCAAGAAATACTAAAGGGAGCACTAGAGTCAGATACGAAAAGACAGAAGAGAGAAGTATTGAGAAGAGTGTAGAAAGAAGGAAAATCAGATATGATATATATAATACAAAAGGCAAAATGGCAGAGGAAAATATTATCCAAACAGTAATAACACTAAATGTTAATGGACTGAATTCCCCAATCAAAAGACATAGATTGGCAGAATGGATTAAAAAACAGGATCCTTCGATATGCTGTCTACAGGAAACACATCTTAGACCCAAAGATAAACATAGGTTGAAAGTGAAAGGTTGGAAAAAGATATTTCATGCAAATAACAACCAGAAAAGAGCAGGAGTGGCTACACTAATATCCAACAAGTTACACTTCAAATGTAAAGCAGTTAAAAGAGACAAAGAAGGACACTATATACTAATAAAAGGAACAATTAAACAAGAAGACATAACAATCATAAATATTTATGCACTGAACCAGAATGCCCCAAAATACGTGAGGAATACACTGAAAACACTGAAAAGGGAAATAGACTCATATACCATAATAGTTGGAGACTTCAATTCACCACTCTCATCAATGGACAGAACATCTAGACAGAGGATCAATAAAGAAATAGAGAATCTGAATATTACTATAAATGAGCTAGACTTAACAGACATTTATAGGACATTACATCCCACAACAGCAGGATACACCTTTTTCTCAAGTGTTCATGGATTATTCTCAAAGATAGACCATATGCTGGGTCACAAAGCAAGTCTTAACAAATTTAAAAAGATTGAAATCATACACAACACTTTCTCGGATCATAAAGGAATGAAGTTGGAAATCAATAATAGGCAGAGTGCCAGAAAATTCACAAATATGTGGAGGCTCAACAACACACTCTTAAACAACGAGTGGGTCAAAGAAGAAATTGCTAGAGAAATTAGCAAATACCTCGAGGCGAATGAAAATGAAAACACAACATATCAAAACTTATGGGATGCAGCAAAGGCAGTGCTAATAAATACAACAATTTAGAGGAAATGGACGGGTTCCTGGAAAGACATGAACAACCAACTTTGACACAAGAAGACATAGATGACCTCAACAAACCAATCACAAGTAAAGAAATTGAATCAGTCATTCAAAAGCTTCCTAAAAAGAAAAGTCCAGGACCAGACGGCTTCACATCTGAATTCTATCAAACATTCCAGAAAGAATTAGTACCAACTCTCCTCAAACTCTTCAAAAAAATCGAAGTGGAGGGAAAACTACCTAATTCATTCTATGAAGCCAACATCACCCTCATACCAAAACCAGGCAAAGATATTACAAAAAAAGAAAACTACAGGCCAATCTCTCTAATGAATATAGATGCAAAAATCCTCAATAAAATTCTAGCAAATCGTATCCAACAACACATTAAAAGAATTATACATCATGACCAAGTAGGATTCATCCCAGGTATGCAAGGATGGTTCAACATAAGAAAATCAATTAATGTAATACACCATATCAACAAATCAAAGCAGAAAAATCACATGATCATCTCAATTGATTCAGAGAAGTCATTTGACAAGATTCAACATCCTTTCCTGTTGAAAACACTTCAAAAGATAGGAATACAAGGGAACTTCCTTAAAATGATACAGGGAATATATGAAAAACCCACAGCTAATATCATCCTCAATGGGGAAAAATTGAAAACTTTCCACCTAAGATCAGGAACAAGACAAGGATGTCCACTATCACCACTATTATTCAACATTGTGTTGGAGGTTCTAGCCAGAGCAATTAGACAAGAAAAAGAAATACAAGGCATCAAAATTGGAAAGGAAGAAGTAAAACTATCACTGTTTGCAGATGATATGATACTATATGTCGAAAACCCGGAAAAATCCACAACAAAACTACTAGAGCTAATAAATGAGTACAGCAAAGTAGCAGGTTACAAGATCAACATTCAAAAATCTGTAGCATTTCTATACACTAGCAATGAACAAGCAGAGGCGGAAATCAAGAAACGAATCCCATTTACAATTGCAACTAAAAGAATAAAATACCTAGGAATAAATTTAACTAAAAAGACAAAAAATCTATACAAAGAAAACTACAAAAAACTGCTAAAAGAAATCACAGAAGACCTAAACAGATGGAAGGGCATACCGTGTTCATGGATTGGAAGACTAAATATAGTTAAGATGTCAATCCTACCTAAATTGATTTACAAATTCAATGCAATACCAATCAAAATCCCAACAACTTATTTTTCAGAAATAGAAAAACCAATAAGCAAATTTATCTGGAAGGGCAGGGTGCCCCGAATTGCTAAAAACATCTTGAGGAAAAAAAACGAAGCTGGAGGTCTTGCACTGCCTGACTTTAAGGCATATTATGAAGCCACAGTGGTCAAAACAGCATGGTATTGGCATAAAGATAGATATATCGACCAATGGAATCGAATAGAGTGCTCAGATATAGACCCTCTCATCTATGGACATTTGATCTTTCATAAGGCAGTCAAGCCAACTCACCTGGGACAGAACAGTCTCTTCAATAAATGGTGCCTAGAGAACTGGATATCCATATGCAAAAGAATGAAAGAAGACCCATATCTCACACCCTATACAAAAGTTAACTCAAAATGGATCAAAGATCTAAACATTAGGTCTAAGACCATAAAACAGTTAGAGGAAAATGTAGGGAGATATCTTATGAATCTTACAATTGGAGGCGGTTTTATGGACCTTAAACCTAAAGCAAGAGCACTGAAGAAGGAAATAAATAAATGGGAACTCCTCAAAATTAAACACTTTTGTGCATCAAAGAACTTCATCAAGAAAGTAGAAAGACAGCCTACACAATGGGAATCAATATTTGGAAACGACATATCAGATAAAGGTCTAGTATCCAGAATTTATAATGAGATTGTTCAACTCAACAACAAAAAGACAGCCAACCCAATTACAAAATGGGAAAAAGACTTGAATAGACACCTCTCAGAGGAGGAAATACAAATGGCCAAAAGGCACATGAAGAGATGCTCAATGTCCCTGGCCATTAGAGAAATGCAAATCAAAACCACAATGAGATATCATCTCACACCCACCAGAATGGCCATTATCAACAAAACAGAAAATGACAAGTGCTGGAGAGGATGCGGTGAAAGAGGCACACTTATCCACTGTTGGTGGGAATGTCAAATGGTGCAACCACTGTGGAAGGCAGTTTGGCGGTTCCTCAAAAAGCTGAATATAGAATTGCCATACGACCCAGCAATACCATTGCTGGGAATCTACTCAAAGGAATTAAGGGCAAAAACTCAAACGGACATTTGCACATCAATGTTTATAGCAGCGTTATTTACAATTGCAAAGAGATGGAAACAGCCAAAATGTCCATCAACAGACGAGTGGCTAAACAAACTGTGGTATATACATACGATGGAATATTGTGCAGCTTTAAGGCAGGATAAACTTATGAAGCATGTAATAACATGGATGGACCTAGAGAACATTATGCTGAGTGAGTCTAGCCAAAAACTAAAAGACAAATACTGTATGGTCCCAATGATGTGAATCGACACTCGAGAATAAACTTGGAATATGTCATTGGTAACAGAGTTCAGCAGGAGTTCGAAACAGGGTAAGATAATGGGCAATTGGAGCTGATGGGATACAGACTGTGCAATAGGACTAGATACAAAAACTCAAAAATGGACAGCACAATAATACCTAATTGTAAAGTAATCATGTTAAAACACTGAATGAATCTGCATTCGAGCTATAGGTTTTTGTTTTGTTTTGTTTTGTTTTGTTTTGTTCTTACTATTATTACTTTTATTTTTTTTCTCTATATTAACATTCTATATCTTTTTCGGTTATATTGCTAGTTCTTCTAAACCAATGCAAATGTACTAAGAAACGATGATCATGCATCTATGTGATGATGTTAAGAATTACTGATTGCATACGTAGAATGGTATGATTTCTAAAAAAAAAAAAAAAATGGACAGCACAATACTACCTAATTGTAATGTAATTATGTTAAAACACTGAATGAAGCTGCATTTGAGCTATAGTTTTTTTTCTTATATATTTTTGTATTTTTTATTTTTATTTTTATTTTTTCTCTATATTATCATTTTATTTCTTTTTCTGTTGTCTTGCTATTTCTTTTTCTAAATCGATGCATATGTACTAAGAAATGATGATCATACATCTATGTGATGATATGAAGAATTACTGATTGCATATGTAGAATGGAATGATTTCTAAATGTTGTGTTAGTT